>NW_003805500.1:689047-857629 GCF_000255335.2 Galendromus occidentalis
ACTTCCTATCGATCTTCACAATCGCCTCACAATGAATTTAGTTCCAACCGATATTTGATGAAGTCGAAGGTGAAGTCTTCAATGATTCCGGCTGTCGACCACCACGCGGGATAAAATGATTTTTCCAAGTGCCCCTTTCAAGCACTCTGTACGGTCAGCGCGTCGTCCGCGTACAAATCGTCATTCACTGGATCCCTAATCCCATCGATGCGCTCGAGTCGCGAGGAGTCTGTGGACGAAGCTCTCGGGGACATTGTTCTCAAGCAGACTGACGAAATTCCCGAATTCCTTCGTCATTGATCCTTACGTGGGCAAAAGACGAAGACACCCGTTTGAACGGAGCCGCAAAATAACGCTGCGAAGGAACACCGTGTTCCGGAGCACAGTCGTTGTTCTAAGTTTTCGAGTAGACACGATGATGAACAAGATGGCGTGTCTGATGGCCACGCAACTTAGTTCTGTTGAAAAGCCCCGGACGTTAGAACATAGCAAACGTGGGTTTTCGGAGCGGACTTGTTGTTGAGTTGTCGGTTGACTGCCCGGATTGCCTCCACCGAATCAAGCCATCGCTCGCCGTGCTCATGTTCATGAGCTTAGGCAGAAGCCACGGTTTTTGCTTGAGCAATCATCTCGCCCCACGGAACTTCCAGTGTTCCCCCTTTTCTAATCCGTCTCATAGTCGGAACTTCTGCTCGGAAGAATACCACCAGCGATCGGATCTCTAATTATTCTGCCACGATCAGCCACCGGGGAAGGGGGGAGGGGGGGAAGAGGGCAGACGAGAAGAAGGAACAATAGGAGATTCTGAACCGTATGAATTCTTATCTCGCGTCGTCCCGGGTGCGGAACCTTGTAGCTCCTGATCTCGCGTCGGAAGCTCCAGAAAAACGCTTCCCACTTGAGCGCCTCGGCGGTGACTCATGCGACGGAAAGTAATCTTCGACGCGAGCTTAGATTATCCATCGAACAAAGTGATGCCAACACGCGCTCCTTTGAATGACAGAAAGCTCCCAATGGCGCAGTGGGGCGCTGTCGCCGCCGCGGCTACCTGTTAAAGGTGAACAGAGCTCTTTGTATTCGCTCACTCGTTTCGATTCGTGGCGGCGATGAAGACGACAGCGATCGCTTAACTTACTTAACCCAGATCATGGTTTCGGTCGCGCTGTTGAAGCCCATCCGTCCACACGCTCGACATCCATACATCCGTTGCCGTATTCATCGGGATCGTCGGATATTTGGTTCAGAGCAGCTTTCCAGAATCCGTTTAACCCCTTCGTGTCATCCCCAGAAGACATCGATTACGGCTTCCGCTTTCGTTTCGTCGACACCGAAGTCGAGACGACACGGTGGCATCGTCGACGACAGTGGCGTTCACGAGCGACACGAAGCCTCTCCACGAAAGCGAAAAAGCGACGCTCCTTATCTCATCTGTGTTTTAAAATCAACCAAATCGTGGCCAGTAGATCATAGATTCGGTGCTCCAAAGGTTATCTCTGTCGTCGACGAACTGTTCGATTCAGGAAAATGAGGAATTGTCAACGACTTCGGTAGTAGCACACTCCGGAACCGGTGAACGCTGAGCCGAAGCCGACAGAGACGCAGCGTGGAAATATATAAACATTTACGCTTCCCTCGGCACCCGGTTCATAGTTCCAGATATCAGGCGCGCGGTCGCGAACTGCCGATGGAGGTATTTAGATCGGAGACTAAACACGGAAGGTCGAAGCATTGCGCCGCCCATCCGTCTGTCCAGCCAGTCTTATCTGAGAGTTTGACGTGCTTGGGAAAATGCGTATTCCGAAGCGCGAACCGGCGAGCGAGCGAGCGGACGGACGGATGGATATCATCTGAAAATGTCATCCCGTCGCATTTATCGCTCTCGGCCGGAGTTGTTTTCGACTTTGTGTGCCTTGCTGTCATAGACAATGAGTTCCTTCCGCGCGGAGCCCTCAATTAGGAGCTCGTCGATGTTGTCCCACTTAGTTCGTCGATAAAGCGCGATTGAAAACGCGCGCTTCGCATCTGCATGAGAATGTAGGTACCGCTTCCCATAATGTACCGGTACAGCATTGAAGCTTTCCAGCGGAATGAAAGCGGTGACGAGGTCGCTAATCATCTCCCTTATAATTCGGGCTCGGAATTCGCAGGGAAAAATCTCTCTCTCCTTATCCCATCGGCGGTTGAAGAAAAACCGCAATAAACAGCGACACAGTGACGTTGTGGAGTTCTATCGATTTCTTCCGTTCGAATAAGCTCAAAGTTCGTAATCGATCCGGACACCTCCTGTCGCTTTGTCGACTGTGTGAGACCGCTTTGTCATAGAAGACGTCGACGACGACATCATCACTCGTTTGTGATGTGAAGGGGATTCCAGTGCTCTATTTTGGGATCACTAAAGGGGTCACCTCGTATGAACGCGAAGCAATTTGTGGAACGGCGCTGCCTGTTGGAAAGCCATATTCACCCCCGCACACGGACGAATATTCACGCGCGCCAACATAGCACCCGTTTGTAGTATGCTCATCCTCATGAGAAACGCTTTCTGAGAGGAGGAGAAAAAGGACAAGAACGACTTGTTACACCGCGCTGCGCCCACTTAGATAGGGCTACGTAGCATCCGGAAGATATTCTGATCTGAGTGAGCAAATCAGGATATTCTCCCTGCTGGCGGCTTGTTAGAACAGAAGAAAATTCTCGCCGCTCGGCGCTTCCGTGGGAGTTTTGAAAGTGAAAGCGCAGTATAGATCTTCTCGAATTCGATGAGATTTCTCGGAATTCCATGCGGCTCACTTCCGAGTCCCAATGGGACATCAACAGACCCAGCTCGGGATCGACGTATAGACGGACGGGGATGCGCATCAACGTATCCGTTCGGCAATATGTCGATGGTGGGGACGACCAGCTTTCGCAGAAATCGTTGTCGCTTCCTCGCTACATTGACGATGCAAGACTCGTGCGTCTCACAGTCGCTTGTGCGAGACACAGAACATGGACTGATAGTGACGCCGAGAATTTCGACTCGGATTCGCTCGTCGCACTCAATTACAAATTCTCATAGCCGCCTTGTCGCTTGCAGCAAGTCAAAAGGGCCAATTTCCAGGGGATCTCCACAAACCGTCCTTGCGAGGTAAGCACAAGACTCTGACATCTTAGTTTGAGTTTCCGGAAATGATTGGATATACGATGCTTTTGCCAAATCGGCAAAGGCTCGCACGCAACGAAGGAAATTCGACGAGTGAATGCCTCAACAACGGGAGCATGTCACAAGTGTCTCTCGGGACGCGTCGGAATTTCTTCTCGTGAATAATTCATAAGCGTTATGTGCTTGTGATTTTCGCATGAAACGTGTGATTTTCGTCCCGATTTCTCGCTGAAAATACACACTTCTCGCTCGGTTTTCCACGATTCTCGACAGAAGCGCTCACGATTGGACGTTTTATTCGGTGCCTAATCTTTTCTGAAGACAGCGTTCTCCTCTGGGCGTTCGGCAATGATGACTCCTAATTACTCGGTTCAGAGCCCGGAAGTGAGGCTTAAGCCTGGATTTAATTCGCAAATATTCTCGCTGTGCATCGCTTTGCAACGAAAAAAAGCGTTCGAAAAACACGAATATTCCAGCGTGATTCCGGCAGGCCAAACGGAAACGCAACCCGCTAAGATGACTTAGACCACAGAATACGTATGTCAAGCGGTTCGCGTGGGTCGAGGGAAATCCGAACGATTTAGCACCCAATCGATTGACGGTACATATAGGCACTATACAGCACCACAGGTCACCTTGCTGACATAGGCCGAAAGATAATCTTCTGAAACTTCCAAACAGGTGGAACGATGTTGTTGGAATTCGTTTCTGACAGAGTCATTCTGCCCAGAGCAACTTAATCCCCCCGAAAATCAATGAAGTTGAGATTTCGAGTCCTCCTCCCCTCGCAATAGTAACATCGCGTTACACTCACCTAGCAGAAGACGAGTCCGCGTAAATCCAAGGCCGTCAGTCGTCCTCCGAGCAATCAACAAGTAGTAAACTCCAATGTTCGATGATCGGTGACACACAGCAAACTCTCAACAACTTCCAGGTAACGTTCGTCTTTGGTCAAAAGCTACTTGGCTCAGCTACTCCCTGATGGTGCAGGTACAAAGTATATTCGGATGAGACCTGGGTCCCCACTAGCAAGAACAAGTCTCAATGGCCGCGTGGTTAGTTCTGCGTTGAGCCCTGCATCACAGCCCCAGGTTGTTCTTCATCCCTCCCCCGGCCGCTGGAGCCGAATCCGCACGCCGGCCGCGGCGAGAAAGAAAGTGAAAGTCGTCCCGCAACCACGGCGCATCATCGACCGCTATGGATGTGGACTTTCAAAGGGGCGACTACGCCAAGAATGGGTCGAGATTCATAGGAGTCAAGAACTGATATCGATCTCGAGATTCGCAAACGCGTCGTGCTTGGCCGTCCTGAGCGCGAAGAAAGAATTTTCAGCGCAGCGGAGAAAAGCTGTCGGCGTCGGAGGTCCATCGATCATTGAGAAAATGAATGTAGAATTTCTCAGATGAAATAATTCGAGATGAGAAGAATGATATCGATCGAATTCTACCCAGCAGAAAAAAGGCGCTCTATTCTTCTATCGATCAGACACATCAATTGGACGGAGTGCGTGGAACGATCACCTGAGGGGCTCCCGATTTTTCTCGATTCCGTATCAACACATACTTTGAAGTGCTAACGAGTTTCGAATATAGGCTGCGAGCGATCTCAGACCGAGATCCCTCGGGACAGATCGTGGATATCAATGAGACGTTTCCGAGCAGCCAGCGCGACGAAAGGTACCAGGTCGATTGAGCATTTCCGACCGCCAAAACAAAAAGTGTCAAACACGCCTCCCACGATGAAGATACTTCATGATGAATTGATCCGATGAAGAGTTTCCTTTTGCCCACTGCGGTGTAATTTGGTTTTTGTTCGGCGCCGCCGCGGGCCTGTCGCTGCAAAGAACGCCCACACCCATCTTCATCTTCCGAACGTCGTTGTGGTCGCCGATTGTGGTGGGGGAGTCGCGGTCGTCGTTAAGCACACATCAGTCTTCAAATCCCTTGTTCTTAATGGCATCAATAGTCTCCATCGAGAATAGCGGTTGCCCGCCTGAAGCGCTGTCTCTGCCACCGACCGGAGCCCTTCATTGGATGGCTTTCGTTGCGAGCGAGTGGCATAACTCACGTACTTCCGAATACATCGCATACCGCGACTCCGAACCCACAGATGGTTCCTCGTGAACGCCCATCAGAATTCCTGATTAAAAATGCATAATATCAACGGAGAAGGATAATCAATGCGGCGGTATTCAGCATGCGTTCGACACGTCGTCGTCGACGCGGGCTCGCCGGATGAAGTGATCGCTGCCTGCTCATCAGACTCAGAGAAGAAACGAACTTCCTTTTCTGGTAATTATTGCAATCGGGATAGGACTCCGAGCGATTCTGATGCCTTTCTCTCAGGAACTCATCGAATCTCGCGACTTCTCTCTCCTGCTTCCCGGATGTCCGAAACCTCTTCCAGACCATAAACTGGAATACCAAGCTAGGTGTATCGAAATTCCGAGCATAGAGCAAAGGGGTCATTTTGAAGGAATTACCTGCTGCAAGCATGAGCGTTCCATCTTATTCTGCTTATTTAGGTAAGATTACTTTTCTGAAACCATGCTAGTGGAATGTCGAAAGTAACGGTCAAGAGCTGCGAGTCCCGGGAGAAATAAGGGCCCGAATTTTTTCAGCAGAGTTACGCTTATTCGTAACACGCCGGACGAGTGGGATCCGGCGGCGAAACTATGGATGCTCCGTTCATCCAAGCACTCAGTCTTCGCTTAGCGGAATTTCGCCGCGCACTACGAACGACGATCGCTTTTTGAGCAGCTCGAATTCATCCAAATAATTTATCTAGATGATTGTTCCGGGCCGAAGCTCCGGAACTCCGGGCGACTGCGGCAGACTCCGGCGATTCTTGCGCCTATGGACGTACTATACATCGACTGTGAGCGCTTTCTTTTTCGCCCGTTTTTGTGTGCCGGGCGTAAATAGCGACATTGTGCCGGTCGAACAAACACGCATGGAGCCGGCAGAAGAACCCTTGCTGTACTAGTGGTCCTCACCGTTAGAATGATTTGAGCATCTTTGACTAGTGTCGGTAATAAGCCGAACGCCGACGCTCCAGGCTTGCTCAGTAGTGAGCTGATAGCGGCCACTTTCGCGCCCGCCATCCGAAAAGGTGGTGCAAAGAAGGGAAAGACAGGCTGGCGGTTTCGATTCTGGGTCGCATCTCGGCAGATTCTCGAGAGCAATATCGGCCGATTAGTTTTTGACAGTTCGGCTCTGGACTGGACGCTTTTCTCAAAATCAGTCTGATAAGCTATCGGTCCGTGTTCCCATCAATCAGTCACGCCTGCAGTGATTTGCAAACGCGGATCGATGAGGCGTCCTGTTTGCATTGCGTCGCAGCCCGCATCTTGGGAAAAACACGCTTGTCGGGGATTCGAGACGGCGATTCCGAGGCTGAGAAAGTTGTCCCTGGGATCTACATCGAGGGTCGGGCTGTATGTTCCTGAAAAACTGCCTCAGACCTGCAACCTGTGATCTCTTTGAATTCCTGGAGGGACGACATGATGCCCCTGATTTGATTCGATGTAGGAAGAAACGTTGCGCGAGTTCGATCCCGAGACATTCCGCGAAATCGGTTCCTGATTTTTGCTCCGTAAGACATTGATGGGCGACACACGACCAGTGTCGACAACGCCTCAACTGTCAATGAATTGCTGTAGGCAACAATAAAGCTTAGCGCTAAAACAGCATTTGATCATCGCATCATCCGGAATATGATCAATTTGACGCTTCTCCGTGATTGCCGATCACAGCCGTGATCATCGGAGAAGTCGTGCTGACCAATACGCTGGGAAGTCGTGACCACTTGCGTCACTTGAAACCCGCCGGTTCGTTTTGCCGCTGAAATTTCTTATGCATGCGGTATATTGACACTTGGGTGCTGGAATGAGGTAGGGGAAGGGTATCCAAATAACTTAGCCAGAGAGGGTCCGAGTGCTCCCTAGCACCCTGATTAGCAGTATCACATACATGGTACATATCGTGTCTATTCTCCCTCGGCATCGATGCCCGAACAGCCAGCTGGATATAGGCGTTCCTGGAAAACAGGATCTTTCGCGTTTCTTTCGTTTCACGGATCTTTCGTTTCTCCATCGTCAGCCTCCCGGAGCAAAAAATTGCCAGTTGGATTTCCCGTGAGTGGGGGTTCAGGGATGCCTCTGAATCATAATTTATGAGTATTCCTGGTCATGAGTATTCCAGGTATATCCCATGTATGTAAAAGTATTCCTATGCTACGACCCAAAGGATGGGGCACACTCGGTGCATGGCTGACTGAATTCTGAAAACACTCAGCTTTTCCTTCAGTCGTCTTTATGTAGTTCTTGAGCTTCACTGATACACACTTCCGCGCGAAGAAGAAATCATCGTCTGGAAAGTGTTTCAAAAATCCAAGATCATCGTCCTGATCGGAACAACGATAACTTTCCGTCGGGAATCTTCACCCAGAGACGCCACCAGAGCCGATGACCAGATGAAGATATTCCGGTATCGAGGAAAACAGGAATAGTTGCACCATATTGATGCTGTTATTGTAGCCCATCGTTGAAAGCAGCGCGTTTTTTTCCGAAAAGGGAAAAAGTCGATGCGCAGGCAAACCAACCGTACATGCCGATGAACAACAAAATACCTCTACTACGATGGCGACGGACAGAGCTCGGAACGAGAGAGGAAAAACCGACCCCGCCCACCTTCGCAACGCTCGAGATACAATCAAATTCTGCCCAGGAAGATTTTTGTCAATACCTCTGCTAGCTGATGTTACTTCCGTCGATGCTGGTGATGGCGGCCGCTGGAGGCTGGGAAAATAGACTGTAACCGATCATGGACACAATGGCTCGCCCCAATATCAGAGGAAAACATCGGTGGACCCTTCCTTCAGCTCTCAACGAGTTGCGTCGCGTTTGCAAGATGTCAGCCTTGTCGAGGTCGCTAGTATCGAGAAGTAATAGAAATGCAATAGAATCGCCCGAATGAGCCTTCTCGAGGGGAAAATGTCGGTCCCAGAGCGACAGCGACAGCTAGCTGAATGGACCCGAGCTCTTCGCGTATTTTGTACGAATTTGCAATGCTCTTGTTCGGCGTAGTCTTGACCGGAACCCTGCGGCCGTTGGAAATCCGGCAGCCAGCCGATCTGCGAGAATTGAGCACGAGATCCAAGCCCGTTCCAAGCTCTGATACAGATCGAAGGCAGCCCAATACTTTTGAGGTGGCCGAGCATTTTCGCAGGAACGGAAACAGCAGTTCAAAGCAATGCGTCGTCCCCGTGCCATGCCGAGAAGCGATCATAAGGATCTCAAGCAGCGAGCGGAACTCCGTGCAAATCGAGATCGAGGGGTACAAGAGCCACGAGGAGGCCGATCGCGATCAGGTTTGCTTGTCAAGCAGTCAGGGAGTGAGGAGTGAGTCTCCCGTCTGAGCGGAGGATGAGGTCGTCAATTAATGACGGTAATCATGACGAGTGTCATTACAGCGCTGTTACGCCAGGATGTTTGTCGAATGATCGTTGATACCCGCTTCCCGGCCACCAACGAAGAGAATCCTAGGGATTGTCAAACACGCGCATGTACGATGGTGCACCGCGCGCACGCAGCGAGCACCGCAACGCTGCTAGTAATCGACTCTACTGAGCAAATCACGGAAGACAGTGACCGCAATAATAATTATTATATTAACGGCTCGCCGTAAAATACTGCGAATATGTATAGTCTGGGGAAGGGTGGATCGTTCTCCATTCCTCGGCGTTCCAGCCCACGCTGATTTCCCAGGTCGGAGAATCCGTGAGCGCCCCTGCAACCTCACAATTGTCCAGTCAACTCATGTTACGATCCGGTTCGGGGCCGGTGACGTCGCATTCGGTGTGATCGATATCGCCTTAGCGCTTCATCATCGGTGTTGGAATATTACCCGTCGTTCTCTCGCATCATTGTTGCTATTTTCGTAGGAGATATCTTGACTCCATGTCACTGTCGGCGACATCATCCAACAAATCATTATGGATATTGATACCGATGCTGTTATCGAAAGCAGGCTACGGGTGGTTGCAAAACGGAATGGTAAGTCTTACTTTTGACAGTCATTTCCCATATTCATTCCGGAATGTCGATCGCTTCCGAAACATCTCATTCTCAAGATCCGATAAGCGGCTCCTCGAGGCGAAGCACTTGATTCGGATTCTTATCGCGTCAAGAAAGACTCGATCCTCCTCCATGCATCTAGAAGTGTCCCTGCCGACGAGCTTCCGCATTTTGCGAAAAACTACTCGAATCATCCGCTATCGGCTCAACACGAATTCCCTGACTCGAGTTGCACCTCGATCATTCTGTTTGGCCCGTATGGAGTGTTTCTGAGGCGCTTCCCCTCCTCTTTTGCGCCTTGTGCATGATGCATCATCATTTCCCATTCCTGGGGAATAAAAGAGTGGAACCTTTGATTAATAAGTATAGCGGGAGCGAAGCCGGTGACCTCCGATGGGCCGAGTGGCATGGTCTGATCCCGTGAGAAAAATGGTCGATCAACAGGTCGTTATATTCTCCCCCTTCGTTGAGTCGGCAACGGTGGAGATGATATAATGATACCACACCAATATGATGCGAATCTCCGAGTATCGATCTGGAGTTCGGTCCTCCATGCTGAGGAATTTTATCTTCGGTCACCCGACACGAAGCCACAGGAGGGTTTACCGACCTGCCGAAATTGTGGGGTCCCATCATATGGGTATACTGGGAGCGAGGCAGGCCGGTCTGACTTTCGATCGCGGTTCCCGTTGATGGAAAACTGCCCCTGTGTGAAAATGTTTACGGGATCCGTAGTCCGCGGAGGGTGGTAAAGGATTTACTTTATCATAAATACCCTAAGGAAGGAGGGGGAATTTTAATCTTGAGTCGGGAGGACGGAATCAGCGCTGATCTACTTATTCTGATGATATCACACTGGGAATGTTTTGGTGAAAAACTGGAAGGAACTAGCTTTGATGTAGTCGGTACGCGGCTGAGAACGGGGTTCCTTGGTGAAGGCAGTGCATTTCGAGCTAGTTCACGAGAAAATCATCCGCGAACGGACGAGCTCCCGAAGCTTGCGCGAATCGCACCGTTTCTGACCAACACCAGCTGAGCTGCCGATCATTTTGTATCACGGGGGCTCGAGTTCTCGGGAGTCATGCATAGCCTTCGCCGAGTCTCATCTCTGATTTAGCCGATTGCTCATGGATGAATGAGTCAATCCGTCCACTCGAGCTGTGCGTACGTCTTTCGTCCGAACACTGCGCATCGGTGCATTGACGTTCAGAATGGTGTGTCTCAAGGGGGAACGGCGGCGGACGTTGCCCGCACTCTTCACAAAGTTCCCTTTGCCATTCAGCTGCCCGGCATTAAGCGGCTCTAATGCTGAAAACTGCCGAGTATCGTTCCGGCTATCTATTCGGACCGCTATTGTCTAGATATAAAGTTCTGACTATTAAGTGATGCGCACCAGTGACGGGGAGGGAATTACATCAGCCCCAATCCCCTCCTTCTCCTTTTTGAGTCGATGATGGGCAACTGTCGACTGTTGTCTCCCATCAGGAAGAAGAGGGAAGATGAAGTGGAGTTTCGGGAAGGTGTGTTGGGTATTGTCTACAGCGGTCGGGAATTATGTAGATCACGGGCGAATTTTAATCTGTTCAAAAAAAAGTTCCGAGCATGAACAGTTCGAAATCTCGGCACGCCATGTGGAGCCGAGAAAGCCATAGTTCTATTTCGTCAGGGAATTACAGCGAGTATAAATTATCAGCGGTCTCCACCTAAACGCTCCGGGATTTCGCATTAGATGTATCCAAAATATTAGAATGCTTGATACGCGCGTCCTAGAGGAAACTCTCCGCCATGTGCCGCATTCCGAATGACTTCACAAGCGGACGCGCTCGCAGCTCCTCAATCTGGAACGGTAACCTGTCAACGCACGCGTCTGGAATTCCGTCTGCCCTGAGCGGATTTTTTCTTTGAAGCTCGGGCGCAGAAACTTCTAGCTCGTTTCATTACCCGAGAATATTCATGGCAAAAAAAGTGTTTGAACGCCCCGCCACTCTGGATCAGCCTGTGATCGGCGAAGCGACCGACTTTGGAATGAAATTTCCGAACCAAGAATCGTGTCACATATTGAGTGAGAACAGCGCTCAGGTTTTTCCCTCCATCTCAGTCCGATGCTCTTTATCACAGTCCCGTGACTGATCTTCAAGCAGCGATCATCGCTTCCGGAGCATCATTTGCGGTGCGAATCTTCGGTGGAGCCATCTGACTCTGGGGTACTAAGTAGTTATCTGGCTGTTCGAGTCCCGAAAAGCGCCTTTCAGAACCGCTATTTGTTTCAGACGCGGGTTTACATGCGTGGTCAGTGAAAGTCCCGATCTGGGGGTTTTCCCTGTGCTCCGTCCGCGTTGAAAACTCATCGGAACCTTTCAGATCCTGAATCTGAATCTCTGTGAAAGCGAGTGATCGGAACTCTCGGATTTTGGGAATCGATCGGGGATCGGGCTTTTCCCAAGGCCTCCTCACTTGGTGTGTCTCAATCTAATTTTTTCCGGGTCTGAGGATCTATCGCGCTGCTCTAAGCGAGTATTCCGCGTTATCTGGATTCCGGATTGGACGCGAATTCGGAAACCGAGGAGGGATCAAGTTCGGGCAGAATATCGTCGAGTCCGGAACGATGACCACGGTACGCTTCTATATCAGTATCTCTTGGATAATGATGCCGACGGATGTGCGGGCGGGAGAGCGGGCCAAGAGGGGCGGATGAACGGATGAACGAACTGGTGAGTGAGCCAGCAAGCAAGCAAGCGGAGCCTTCCCTCCAGTAAATAAATTCTTCTTGTCTTATCTGTGGAGCTGACCGAGCGGAAATCATTCCCTAAGTGGATGAGTGGGTGTTACTGGTTCTTGCTCGCCCCGTGTGAGACTGTATGTCTGTTGCGTCGTCGATGCTCGAGCGACCGGCCAGCCTCTTCCATGTTGTTCTCCCACAGAATTTGAGCGGACGTTCTCTCGAGAATGACAAACTCTGATCGTGACGGATTACAGCGGAGAGGGAGATTCTGAGGTCACCAGGAAGTTGCGGCGGAAATCGAGATTCGTGGCTAGAGGATAAGTATATGTTCCTCATCTGTCGTTTCAGTCCTGAGGTCGGACGTGACGTGAGATAATGACGTAGGTTAAATAAAAGAGCCAGGCGGTAAATCCTTGCGAATAGTAGCGGACAGTGCTCTTCTCCATGGCACGCGAACGAGGATCACTCTCCCTGGATTTTTCATTCACCATAGCTCCTCATGGCTTGCGACCGGCGCCCCTTTCGCGTGAGAATTTTTCTCCGCAAGAGGTTCAGACATAGTCTTGGAGTCTAGACTCGCTTCTCTAACACACGGTGCCACGATCCGAGTTTTTTACTCCCGGTGGCTCTCAAAATCGAATTTTCTGAGACCACCCTGATTCGGTCGGGAAAAGCCCGGAAAATGCAGGAGCCCATCCGGGGGAGTTCGTTTTCTGATTGTTTTGGGGAATCACGCGGCCTCAACTGGAGATAGGGGAATCTTGTGTTTCGACTAGCTCCCTCTCTGGTTGGAACAATTATATTGACGCGGTCCCCATGTGAAACACTTGACGAGCGACGCGACTTTTTGATTGATTTCTTGCTTGCGGCACCGGATCACTCATTGTGTTCAGAACGCTCTAATCTTCTAATCACGACAGTTGTCCGGATAGGCATCGATCCGTAAGCGTCTGTCGCAGTCGATCAGATTATCCCGAGCAGGGCCTCACGCGAGGTAATCTCTCGGCTTCCAATTGAAGTCCATGTTGACAGGAGTTGCGCATGCTCCACCACACCCGTCCACTAAGACGTCACGAACAAGTCATCTGTGGGGAACAATCTTATCATCGCCTCGACAGATTTGATAAATTAAAGCGTTTTTCCTCCAAACGTCGCGTCGCCTGAGACAAAGATTTTGATCTACTCTCAATCGTCGCTTCTAGCCGGATGCGGTTCCGTTGGAGAGAGGGAGATTTGGCCGCTGGACCAGAATTCAGCTTGGGGCGTCGATGGTGGTCCTTGCGATCATAAGACTGCATCAACACTACTCAAAGGCGCCTTCCCACTTGTTCCACTAATGAGGAGCCTTCTCTGGATGAGCCTTTAATTGTCAGCTGAGCGGACACGACGTGGAGAAAATGGGAGTAGGGGGAAGAAGCTCAGTGCGGCCGGATAGCATCGGGGACGCGATGCATGATTACTGTTCATTGTCGCTCTGCATCAACCGCAAACAATCCAATCCGTGCGCGTTTTTGAGAGTCTTCAGGCTAGCGTTTGTCACTTTCGTTCCAACGCGAGCCTTTGTTCCTGGTCACGCAAGTGTATCTTGGATTAGAGCTGATGGTCTGATCGGCTGGCTCCATCAGGGAGCGCTAAATCACTCCAAGCAGACCTTTAGAATATGAGGTCTCATTCATTAAGAGTGATCAATCAGAAGCCAGAGCCACGTGCTGAAAAACAACGGTCAAACCTCAACAGAGAGCTCTCACCAACTTTGCCGCCGTCTAATGAGTTTCAGGCCAGAGAAGCATCAAAAACACCGCAGGCAAACGGGATTCGGATCATATTTTTTACAGAAGCGTGATTTTTGGCGTGAACTGCAATCGCTGAAAAGAGCTCCTCCGAATTCTTCGGGAGACCTCCGTTCATCGTCCAGGGCTGGAGTGACTTCTGTGCGATGACGACCCGCAGATCATAACTTCTGACATTTCCGACTTGATAATGTGGGCAGCGACCGTTTCCCGTCTCCCGCTCCCAAATCTTCTCTGTTCCACTGTGAAACCGTTGCTGCTTGTTTTCTCCAAGTATTTTACGAATTGGGACTCGATTCGGGAAATTCCTCAAATCTGAGGGATTTATTCCTAGGACCGGTGTCCGACCTTCCGATGCCGGAACCGGCTCCGAGTGTGGAGGCAGAGGTTATAAGCTCTTCGTTGATTTGAGGACACATGTGGCTGGCCCGGAAACGACGATGCGAATAGAAAAAACCTGTGATCATCAGTCCACAGCGAGAAGAAGGAAATCGGTACCTGGCGTACTGCAGAGCCATCACCCGCGCAGCATAGCCAAAACAGAAAGCGAACTGTTACCATATTTGCTCCGATCCCCAACGACTTCCTCTGTTTCTTCGGAATCCTCGAGCTATTCGGCGGTCGATCCATTCCTCGGAAGCGCTGCGCTCATCCGTTTTTCAGTCTCGTTACGAAACGAATCATTTCAAGGCGCACCTATAATTTTTTGACAGGCGTTCCCTCTGTTGCTGCACGCGAGTCTCCGAGTCGGGATGCATCGCTAATCAATCGATCTTCGCCAGTCCGGTTCCCATCGCCGGTCTGCCTCTTCCTCGATCGCGATCGAGCTGCAATCGATGTTTACGGAGCATTCCCGCAGGGGAATGGAGAAGAGTCTCGATGTTCTATACACTGCTTCCTCAGCACGGATATCTTAACGAGGTTTTCTCAGCAAGTTTCATGATCGAGAACATCCAAAAATAGCTTCGACGAGAGGCTCTCCCCTCATGATGACACGCAGCTCACTTACCGGAGAATCAGAGCTTGGGTATAAGCAGAATCCGTAACTCCCTCTGTTTCTAAATTTGATTGCTCATTCATTCCAGAGTCTCGAACATGGGTGCCAGGATATAAAAATCAAAAGGAGCACGATTCGCTTGATTGCCCAGATTTTGACTGATCGGTTTGTTCGATTATTATTATCGGAGACGATATGCAGATGCTGTCCCTGGCAGCATGGGGACGAGAGACATCGAAACATAACGGCATGCCACGTCGAGGAGGTGTGCTGACGAGATGGTAACGTGGGGAGCAGGCAGCATTTTCCCTCTTTTTCTGTCAAATCATATCTTTCAGGCAGCCGACGAACATTACCCTCGATTTGTCGACCAGAGCTGACCGCTTGGACGAAATGAATGACGAACTCTAAATCTTACCAACTCAGGGGCGCCAGAGGATACGCTGAGCCTCGCAGAGCTCACCGCATTCCGGAGACGTCGGAAGGGATCGTGGAGCAGAACGAAAATCGCACGGAAAAAAGCAAATAAACTTTGCTAACATTGACGCGTTCGCTATAATAATGCGCACGAATAACGTGACATCGAAGAAAACACGCTAGGCTAGCGACGGGCGCGCGCGCCTTTCGCAAGACTGGTTCGTTTGATTCGAGTTCTCGTGCTTGTCGTCACTGACCGTGGTGACGATCACAACGACGACGCCAAAGAGCAAACCAAAATAGCAATTGCAGCAAAATCCGACTCGGAACACCGTCGCCGCCGACGACGACGGCGTCGGAATGCATCAAAAGCTCTTCCAATTTGGAGCCATTGCCTCCGCTGATGGCCGAAGGACTAGAAGAGGAAAAATCCAAGATGGTGCACATTGGAGCTTCCATTATTCGCGTCGATGTTGTTGCGGCTGTCCTTGTTATTATTGCTATTATTATTGTGGGGATGAGTTGTGGTGATGGACGATCAAATCACGTTTTAAATTTTCCCATCGTAGCCCCAACGACTCCAGCGATTGATGAGCTCACTAGGCTTCCGGACGTTTAAGAGAAAAATTGATATGCTCCTTCGCTGGCTATCTCGAAGATGCAGCACGGAAGACAAATCTCCATCAATGTCCGGCGAATTTCGTATGGTTCGCGAAGGCCGCTCCCGCTGCCTCCATCGAATCGGCGGGGGTGCTTCCTGGATAACTCCTTGTTCGTGATAGTGCGCGCGTACCTCCATGCTCCTGTTATTCCTCCTCGCCAAAACCGGGACTCACTAATTTTGATAATTATGTGATTAGAGCACTCGACCGGCTCCGGACTCCGAATCACAGAAGAGCGTCCGCTTCTGGGAAAATGATCCCATGTGGATATCCCGTGCAGAGCACCGAGTGTGGGAATGCAATTGCGACCACTCTGCTTGATTTCGGGGCATTCAGCACCATTAATCGCAATCGGAGCTAAAAATCCAACTATTTCGATCGGAAGCGACTACATATATCATAAGATACTCGCGCGAAGCTTATCTCGACACTGCTTTTACGATCGATCGCCTGTCTAGTTGACAATCTGTCCGCTCGATGACTAGCTTCCATCGACGAAGTCTTGCTATCGAAAAACACGACAAAGCGAAACGAACGGCCGAAACCCTCCCCTAACAGATTCACAACATTAAGATTAGCTTCTCCATCCAGCGACGGAATATTCCATTGGTAGTCTGACGAGGTCGGACCCTGGTAGGATGACTTGCCTTCGAAACAAGCTCCGTCTTGTGGAGATCCCCACATAACACTATCAGATCGACTCGACACTTTGAGAGAAACCAGATAGCTTCCTGCCTAATATCCCAAACCCCACGAATACGTTAACTCTCTGATGGATCCACGCGTGCTCAAGCTTATCCTACGAGGGGGAAGGGCCGACCTCATGCGTTCGAAAAAGGATTCGGCAAAAGGCTCCGAGGGTCATGGAAGCACATAGAGGTCTACTGGCAGCGACGTGATGCATCTGTCCGACGCCGCATGCACCTCCCCTATGCGTCTCATGTTGCATCGGCTCACAGCATGCTGATCTTTTTCCGAAAGCCCCGATCTGGTTCATCAAGCTTCTATGGCACGCGTTCCAAATTTAGATCCCGCAGCTGACGGGTGTTTTTTTTACATATTCCACGAGTTTCCGCAGGTCTTCCTCTAGTTATTTCTGTTGGATCGCTACAGCGGCGAACCGATCGGGCTCGCCCGCTTCATACTTCTCCAACAGCGTTTAAAGCATTGAGCAAAAATACCAATTAGCTTCTCTCGTTCCCCGTGCGGTCCGTTCCACCGTCTACATAAAAATCGGCTGTGGGAATCGGAATTTAGATATTTTTGTCGAGTTCATTCGTGTTTTTTTTTTCAATCCGTTGTAGATAGGATCGACTATCCTCGCTTCTAGGTCTCATGGGTGCGAAGTTTTTGATATTACCGGAGCTCCACCATCTGACTGGTTGACTCAGGGCTCTCAACTCTCTTCAATTTCCGCCTCTAACACGTTCGGTGCGCGAATCAATATCGAAGTTCACAATGAAGCCTCATTTGGCAGATTTGAAAAATTGCTTCTGATGCGCCACTCGCTCATTTTTCTTTCTCTTCCGCTGACCACCAGAGCCGAGGCGAATTTTCTATGTTTCAGTGACGGACAGCTCGGTCCGATCGGTAAACGACAGCTCGGCTGGCCGGGCGAACGGGCGGCCAAGCACTCCCGGATCGACGAGCCAAAAGCGGGGAACGACAAGAAAATAGCCGCTGCTCTTTTCCAGAAGTTCGCTCGCCACGGGGAGTCTACACGAGCTTGGCTTTCTCGCGAGCGATTTGTATCCACAGTCTCGACGTTTGTCGGCAGGCTGTCCGCGCGTCAGCGTGATCTCCATAAAATTGTTCATATGGGATTCGTTTCGCTGTCTCTTACCGTGTATCGATTTTCGCTGCGATAGAATCAACGAAAGATGAGAGAATTGGCTTCCACTTTTCGACCAGAATCTAGCCGCGGGGAGAAAGTGAAGGATTCCGCTTGTCTTCCACTTATGTCATTTTTCAAATCACTGCTGGAGCTCCTGAGTGTCTTCAATGTTTCCGAGTAGATTGAGCGAGGGGCTTAAGGGAATCATTCCTCTTCGATTCGAGCAGTAGCTCCCTATCCGGTCACGTCCACTCTTCCTTCCCGGATCGCTGTTTGATTCTGCTCTCGATCGGTCGGTGAATCTGATCTTTACACTTTGGTAATCCGGAAGATTCAGATTTGATCGTCAGTGTCGTTCAACGAATAAAACGGTCGTCAAGCCCGCTGACGAAGTGCTTCGGTCGGACGAGAGCTTCTACACATATCGGAGCCACGCGTGCGTACATCTACGTTCGAGTCGCGCGATGGATGCGATCCAGGCGGAGAGATAAGCTATCGCAGGGGAATATCACGTGTATTGTTACTCTGCTTGATCGCCTTACACTAGCCGAGCGCCGTATAACGCTACAAGCGGAAGCAGATATTCTGTTTTCGGCCTTCTACGGTACATCAACCGATTACGACCTCATAGAACGTTATACGTTTAGCACTGGGCGGGTTTTTCCGCGGACGCGCGGAAATTCTTTGGAAAAAGCACGATCTACTGCTCGGATCGCTGTTATTATCGCAGTTGTCGTTGACATCCGCGGAATCGTGAACCACCCTGTCGTCTCCGTCGTCGACGATATCGTCGTTTTCATCGGGGTTCACGCTGAAAACTTGACCGCTCGCCGTTCTTATCGGGCCATTCCTCGGGAAAATCCGTTGAAAATCTTCCGATAAGACCTCAATCATATATCTCAATTGACTCAATGACTGAATGTCATCGCGGGATCGACAGTCAGGCATTCGCGATTCGAGCAGCCGGGAGCGAGCGAAGGATGAAAACGCGGGACAACGTGAAGGGGTCGAGGGATTCTTCGGAATCGACTGGAGGTCGGAGCGAGCTCGCCGGCCCATTGAGTTTCGCGATAAATCGAGTTCGGTCCCTAAATTCAGTCATTCGGTCGCTCAACGGAACGCTCGGGATGGCAATTACACAGAACTCAAACCTGGTTCCTCTAAATTCGTTCCGAAACCGCGAGGAATGCCTTCGCGCAGATAATACAATATGTATTAGAGCGCATAGGCACATGGTGGAGAGGTTCGCGTTTTTCGCTCGAGGAAGCCGGTTGCGGGCAGTTCTGTCGGCTCAGGGGGGGAGGAGGGATCGAATCGACGAACAGAGAACCCACCAACGACACTCATGGGAGAAAAAGTGGACGTAGGCTCGCGGAACTTGGAGATTTATGAGCCTCACGAGGTCATCGAGGTCGAGCTTCCGAAAGAAGAATCCTTGTCCGGATCCATTCGCTCAATAATTTCAACGAGGCTCTCTTCTTCCAAGCGCTCAGCCCCCTCCCTCGCTCCGCTACAGACTCGAACGGGCAAGCCTAGGACTTATATTCCGAGTTCAATCTAGGATTGGTTCTTCGGATTTGATTGGAGGGGAGACTCCGAGTATGGTGTTCTCATTTGAAGTTGCGAATCCCATCCCGCAGGCCAGGACCTAAGGGGAATGAGCTGGATATGCCACTTTTGAATTTGGGCGGTGGTTGGATACCTTCAAATAATTTCCGTTGATGGTCATGTTTCTGTCCGAGAGCCGTTACGAATACAGCACGGCTTTCTGGCTCTGACGGGATCGGTCGAGCTGAAAAACGAAGGAAAAACGATGAAGGCGCAGCATTGCTGGGCTCGCGTTCCTCTGGGACGCCGGAAGCCCCCAAAGTTTTGGACATTGATCCGAGTGTTTTCTGAATGGGACTGGATTGAGATATCATCTCGGAGAGTCCAGAGAATCCCGGAGGCTGTGAGAGCGTATGCCGATCGATCGTGTACCAAAGGGAAGGCTTCGAGAGTCTGTCTTCGGAATGATTGCGTGGGACTACTACTCGCCGCGCTCTCTGGAAATTGTTGTTGTCTCCATACTTCGGCCTTGCCCGCATGTCGATCTTTCATCGCTACCGATGCGCCAGCGGCGAGCACGAATCTCCTCCGGGCCACTCAGGAGTTTCAACTAGCTAGGCTTGCCGTCGACGAGGACCAACGGCAGGCATGATTCGAATTTCGGTCTCGACTGAACATCAAGGAGTTTGGGGCTTGTCGAAGAGCGTCCCTTACAGGAAAAGTTCCATCAGTTAGGGCTCGGATTCTGTCATACGGACAACGAAAAAAGATACGCCATTTTCACAAACAGGACAAAGCCCTCGAGGACTCATTCTCGCTTGAAGCTATGTACCAATGGGGGCGACATTTTGAGCAGAAAAAAAATCGGCAGCGTTAAGATGCTCGTGGCAGAGACCAGAATTGAGGTACCCGGGGCCAAGCAATTGTTTCAGCAGCCGGTTCGACTCCCGCTGGGGGGCTCGATCCGACTCGCGACCCCTGATCAATCTCGGAAGTGGCTCCCAACCATCGCGAGGAGAGCTCCGTCCTGAGCCACCGACGCGACGTTTATCGAACGTGGAGACATCCTCCGGTCTTCGTGGGAGAGACCCGGCTGCTACAGAGTGAACCGAGCTTCCGCCGTCGAGGCTTTTACGCTTCGAGCAGGACCTTCGGAGCGGGATTGAATTCTCAATTTCCGCAGCGCATATCCCCGTCCGGAATTCCTCGCAGTGCCGATGCGCTCGATGACCTTCCGTGGTGAGCCATGTTGACGCTCACGGTACACAACGGGCTGAACCGTGGAACGAGACACGGTCTCGTAAGCCGATGCGAGTCGGATGAATCGGTTTCAGTCCAACAAGTTCGTTCGTGATTCGATTCGTATCGAGACGAAACGACGGCATCGTCATCGAGGCTCGGGCTTCAGATGCCGCACCGAATACCAGAGTTCGATCACGGGTGGGGAAACGGGCTTCGCCACATCAGCAGCTAACAGTGAGTACTTACCCAGTCAGTCAGTCGCTCGCTCAGTCCGTCGGTCGGTCGGCCGGCGTAGCCACCTTCGGGATCGACACCCGAGCGGTGGCGTCTTCCGGGGAAGCGGCCGCACGCCGCACCCATGATCTTATTAAAAACGGAAGAAAAAACCCATGAAAACGGATGAACGTTTTCCCATATTGACTGCAACGATCGCATCCAGATTTCCGCTCACCGCAACTTCTGAAACAGCGGCGGGATACGATCGGCACCGTGGAGATACGTGGTCTTCGGCGCCGACAACGGTGCCGCTGACATCGTTTGTATAATACCTCGTGAAGCATCCAAGTAGCGGGCTAGATGGGACGCGGGTCAGCTCGGGTCGGAATATTACGCTGCCGCTTCTTTTTTCACTTCTCAGTAGCATTTAATACGATTGCGTAACGCTCAACTAGCAGCTAGACAGGCTGACATGAGCCAAGTAGACGACGAGGATGCCGACGGATACACCCATAAACCCCCTAAACAGTGTAGACGGGAATAGGAAAAAATACCGTGAAGGAGACGTCCCTCGCGCGCGCCGGAACACTTATCGGGATGCTGTCTCGTCCCGGAAGCCACTCATGGAAGAAGCCGCCACGCTATGAGAAATGGCGCGTTGTCACCAATCGCTAAGCACAGCAAATTCATAACATCAGCAATTTAAAATAAAAGCAACGTCAACAACGGAACAAAAAAAAATGTCGTGCCTCAGACAGTCGACGACGACGGATAGACAAACCCTCGCAAAGCTCCGTAACATGGAGCAGATGCTTGCCGCGCGTGGAAACACGCGGCCGCTTCCTTCGGCCGATATCGCTTTCATGCTATAATTTGTGCGCAATCTATCCCAGAGGATAAAGGCCGAGAGCCGGCATGTGTCATGACGGCTTACCGTAACCGATTCCGTCTCACATGCGAGAGAAAATAAAAGTCTGCCTCTGCCTCTGGCCTGCTTGCTTGCTATGAGGAAATCAGGTAGAGGCGCCCTAGCGTTTGTTTAAGAAACCTTCGGTCGCTCCTCAGTGCGTGGAAAATGAACGAGTGCATCTGGAGACGTCGCGACATCTTTGTCGACGTCGCCTTCGCTGTTTCTTGAGCGAATTTGTTTTCTTTTGCACCGATCGGTTGCCCAGACGGCCGGCCGCTTAGTTCAAGAGGGAAAGCGCTGTCCAACTTCGAATTGTGGGTTACGTCTGTACGATGCGTCCTGCTTCGGTTTCTATGTCTGCACACTTGAAAATCACTTTGTCATTGTAGTAGTCCTCGTCATCCACCTGCGTAGCGCTGTTAGTTCGGCCGGAAATGATTGGCTAGGAAAAGTTTGTCTGACTGGAAACTAAACTATCGCTTATTCCATGTTTGTGTCCGTGTTCTCGGGCTTGGATCCGCTGTTGTCGTCCGCGGTCCGTGAACGGTGGGCCACTTTTCATCGTTCGACGACGACTTCAAATAATTCGAAACCGAAGAAAAACAAGCGGTGGGACGGAAGGCGTGCGCATGAAAGCCCCTAAAATCGCACATGATACCTTTCGTCTTCTCAAGATATGAATCCTCATCGGGGATCAGATACAGATCATTGTTGATTTTCTATTGTCGATCGCTCTTGTGTTTATACACCGACGCCGACGAGGGATCTAGACACCGACCGACTCACATCGGTCATAACAGCTGACTATGTCGATCTGGAGACATGGTAGCGCAACATCGCGAATCGTAGCCGCCCGAGAGAAAATTAGGGCTTATCCGAAGCTGATACCGTCGAACTCGATCTCCTACTAGATTTCTCCACCTGATGGAATAATAATGAGGATGGAAACGAAAATCTGCATGCGAGAAACGTCCAAGATCTACAACCAATCCGGCTATATCGGTACATCTTGGTCTATTCTTGCGCTAATTTTTTTGTAAATTTCATAATAACCGTGAGGACAGCCGTAATAATTATAATTCACCCACTCAGGAATAACTCACAGTAACGCGTGCCAACAACGCGGAATTCTCATGCTCAACACGAGTCGATCGGTCAGCGATATCCTGCGGGCTCAAGTCGACTGGAAACAAAAGAAATAGAGAAACAGATGACCATTAATGCAAATGAGGTGAAATTGGAGCCGAATCTCCCGCTTCCAGAACTCCACTCTTTGCTCCCTCCCCCGCGGTGAAAACGATCTATATATAGGTAATTAAGAATCCACCTGTGAGCTGAGGAATGAAAATCGAAAGAGGTATTCCAACGAAGTTCGACTGGCTCCCGAGAAACACGCGTTGCAAGGTTCTCCGCCAATTTCTTCCATGGAGCCGATAGTCCGTCCTTGCAGTGTTATTCCCGCCGATGCTACACGATCGCGACCGGCTCAGACCCGAGGCAGACAACGCGTATCGGATCAGTGAATTATGCATCCGCAATCCCATTTGAGGCGTTGGACGCCTCTCATCTCATCCTTGTTCCGGAACTGCCAATGATTAAGATCGATGAGCTCTCGTGGGGGAAAAGACGCATCCGAAGCGCGTTTAAATCAAGTCATTACATACTGTCATCCGACGGAGATTCGGGCAGATCGGCGTAGATTGATCTTAGCTGCGCGTCCGCTCGAACGGCTTGCTCAGTAAACGGTTTTCACTTGACTCTATTGTTGAGGGGCTCTGAATAGATTCCTTCGTGACTCCCATTCTTCTGCAGTGCCTGCCGCCGCGGCTCCTGACGATGTGTGACTACTGCTGCATTCATTCGAAGATTCATCCGATTCGAATCGACAGCAATCTCCGCTGACGAAACCACCGTCGATGTATCCGCATATTCACTTAACGGCTCCGTTCGTCCGTCAATGAGCTCGACGGTCGTGATGGTCCTCTCAAAGACCATCTGTCCGTCCATTTACGCATCCATCACTCCCTGGCGACGGTCGACCGTACTCGGTACGGAGCTTCATTGTGAGTCTCATGCTTGATCCGCATCGATTGAGAAATCGATGTTCCCAACGACTGACATGTTGCATTGTTGGCTCGTCCCGATATGTGGGAAAGAATATTAATCGGCCATGTGGTCGTATGCCACCACAACAATGCTCACTTTCTTGGTCGAGATCCGCGATTGGGCCGATCCGAACGTCTTTCCGTCGCTTTATTTGTTTCGCGTTGTTGTCTTCGGCGCTTCTGCGGCTCTTCTCAGGATCGTTGATGTCGACTGAACGAGATCGAATCTAGAAGAAAGTCGAGTTACGTCAGCCGGTTCAAGGGTGAGCGGCTGCTTCGGGAATCGTTGTCGTCGTCATCGGCGGCGACAGAAAGCGTGGGCGGCTTACTATATCGCCGCATTGTTTACGTACACCCGCTCCATTGACACACGCAAGTCATCGGTAGTCGGGACAGCCCTCCGAGCAGCCTGGCAGACGGGACCGAGCGACGTCGACGACGGCATCGGGCTTCGCAATCCGATCGGAGCCTTTTTCCACGAGCGACGTGCCTCGCTTGGGCGCATCCTTTTGTACGTACTCGAATTGAGAAGCGCATCTAGCGAAGAGCCCTCAGTTATGTGGGACATGTTGAATGCTGGGAGCTCTGGAAGTCTGAGCCGTAGGGAATAATTCCGTGAGGAGAGCGTGTCTTGTCAGGAATCTCTGTCGGTGGGAACTCTCTCGACATCTTAGCTGATGAGTCTCGAACTGCAGACATGATGAAGGGGGATCGGATCGACGGTCGTCTTCCATCTTCGGCCGAATCGACGATGTCGAGAGCGTCACAGAATCATAAGTCATAAGTTACCTGGGGACATCGATGTATGGCCAGATGGGAACGGCTCGCCGGACGGGAGCGTTTACGATAGAGAAAAATAGATAGGTATCGCATATCGATTCTTACGATCGCATAGACACCGAATTTCACAACGATTTGCCGAACGTCACCGAAACTCTCGAGAACAAATTCCCCGACGATAGTCAGCCGCGGTCGCTCCCGACGACTGCTATCGACGATTTGGCTCGAGTTGGAAGGCACAAAGACCAATTCATTTTTAGTGACCCCCGATTCCTTCCTTCCGTATCTTACGCAAATTCTCGGAAACTACTGCAAATCCGATCAATGCTTCCTTTTCCTCCGTTTTCCTCCCCGTTTCGCCGAATACGATAACGACGGAAGCTTTGGGTGTTCTCAGACTGGTCGGGTGACGAACGTCTTGAACAGATGCCAAAAAAACGGGGAGGGTCTTCTTGGCAAAGCGGGGTACGGGGGATCAGGCAACATCGAATCGGGTTGGGAATCCACTGTTGCGCAACGTCAATGCTGGTGAAAGAAGGCCTGTTGGATCAATTTTTTCTTTGAGGAAACGTCCCAGTACGCCACCCTCTGACATGTGGCTAATGCCTCTGTTGCCATTTTTAATACGACTGAAGTAAAGTGCCGTCGCCGACAGCGACCGAAGAGTGCCGCGACGTCATATTGTCACATTATTTATATTCGCCATTGTCCCAACCAGAGGCGGGGTCGTTGGTCGCCTCTTGGAGCTCTTGATGCGCGAAGTACTTTAGTTATTTCTTCGCTCGTCTTCCGATGCCGCACTTTTCTTATTCATGGGATGGATTGATTCCTGATTACTTCCAAATGGAAATTCATTCATGAAGTGATGACGAACGCGGTCCGAATACCTAAGGAACGCATTACGTCATCCTCGGCGTAAGTGGAGCTGCTTGATCACAGTCGATCCATGTGGATCGGATCGCATTGGGAAATCCCACAGCTCATGTATTTGGATGTACGAGCGCAACCGCGATCCACTCGTTCTACTCCTCTGTGGCTGTCGGAGGTTCCCGAGCCGGACAGAGGTAGATTCCGCGAAGGAGAAGCCGCGGGATGACGTGGACAGCCACAGACCAGCGGGAGAAAACGCCCTCGAATCTCCGGATCCTAGAATCTCGAATCTAGAATGATTGTGAGAACTGAAAACGATGTTCGAATATCTCTCGTATGATTTCTGGTTCGGTCCGAAACTGATCAAAACTCGATCCGAATACAAAGAATATCTCGCGAAACAGAAGGAGGAGTTCAACAAGAGGCTCACGAACGAGAAATGTCCGGAGACGAGGCTCAAGAAATTCGAGTTCACAGGCTTTATTCATACAACCCTATTTGGCTCATTGGTCGAGGCTCGTCGGAGGAAGAAAGACAGGAAGTTTTTCGTGAGAATTGAGGAAAAATTCGAGATTGTCTACCAAATGGGCAAGCTCGAGTGGCAAATGTCCATGGCCCAGGTGAAGAAAATACACCGCGCTGTGCGGTCCAACTTCATCGCACACTTGCTCTACACAATTCAAGACTCGAAGAATCTCTATCTTCTGACCGAGCACGCACCATACGGAAGTCTTCTCCACGCCATGGCCTCGAATCAAGACTATTTCTCAGAGGACGACATAAAGTTTTGCGCGGCCCAAATCGTCCTGGCTTTTGAATATTTACACACGTGTGAAATCTTGTACCGCGCTTTGTCGCTGAAGAGCGTATTCATATTTGCCGATGGTTACATCAAATTGTGTGATTTCACTGCGGCAAAACAAACGACCAAGACTACACGATCGGATGTTGGAATTGGTGGTTACCGGCCGCCAGAAGTTTTCGGCAACCGGTGGTACTATACCGGATTCGACTGGTGGAGCCTAGGGATCCTCATCTTCCATCTGTACTACGAAGACTTCCCGTTCGATCTCAAAGGGGACGACTACGACCACGATAAACGGGCGATTTTCAAGAACCCGCTGGAATTCTACGACGAAGAACGAGGCTCAACTCAATCGTGTGACCTGTTGACAGGTTTGCTCCAGAAAGATCAAAATAATCGACTCGGCGTATGGGGAACAGGAGTCCTGGAAGTAAAGAAACATCCCTGGTTCAGGGATGTCGACTTCCTGCGGATATTCAGTAAAAGGATCAGAAGTCCGCTCAAACTAGTTCCTCTGAAAACAGAGCCGATCGACGACTTGTCGTCCCTGATTCCGACCAAGGAGATAGACGACAAGTACCTCTCCCGCTTTCGCGATTTCTGATCATACCGAAGTGGATCGGGATGTTGTGATTCCGTCGATTAAAATTTTCGCGGCATGTGATACCCAACAGTCGTTTCGAATAGTCATGTGCAATGAGGTCAATGGCGAAAGCCTTCGGAGGCTCCGTTCATATCTCTCGATAAGAGGACAAGTGTTCGAGGGAGTCGCGGGCGGGAGACGCCTCTATGGAGGGTCGAATGACGACAATCGCATGCCGAAGTTCGAGCAGACGATACGAATAAAATAATCAGTTTTCCAAGAATCCTCCGGTAGCTTGGTCATTGCGATTAGGTTCAATAATAGTTCTCACAAAGTTCTCGGCGTTCGAGCGGAATTGACTGCATAAGCGGGAGATCCCTGGCTTACATAACATATGTGGTTGTGTTGATGATCATATGAGTCAGCAATGCTGAACTCTCTCCGAAGCATCGCACAACCATACCGTGCGGTCTCGGCATTACCGCATTCCCTGTATGAAAAAGTCGTCTATTTTCCAATCCCCTCGAACCTCGTCCGTCTATTAGAGGGTGCCCTTTTAATAGAGGGTGCCCGTCTGTATCTCGATCTCTACGTAGGCGTCTTTCTGATTGGGACGCCTCCATCATAGAGAAAATACGGTATATACCTACGGTATACGATATACGGTATATATACAGAGTGTCTCTTTGCCTATATAGATCGCTTTCTATTTGCCCGAAAATCCTTGCGTTCTCAGTGCAGGAGGTTTCCCAGGAACATTCCAAGTGGGTCAGGGTGGGGAGATAGTCTCTGTGTGTTTTCTCTGTTTTGTGTAATCTGTCAAAGCGAGCTACTCATTCGTAGGGAAAACTTTCACTCGTAGGAGCTTCCTTATCGTCCTCAGTGAAAAACCCATCCTGCCGAAAATTTATACCGACAGAACATGGTTCAAGTCGACCGATGGGAATTCCATTCGCTTCTCAGCCAGTACAAGTCTCACGAATATTTCGGAAACAGCCCGCCACCCCGACGGGTAAAACCCACAAAGAAGAGCCCAACGATTCAAAAAGTTGGAATTTTGCTTTATTTTCCTCCGTTCCAGACTCTGGTGAGTATTAGTTGTAATGTAATATTTCGCACAAAGTTCTCAGCCGGAGCAACGACTTCCGATTCTCAGCATCGGCGGCCACCGCGATCGCCGCTAGCTGAAGATGCTGAGAACAACCGTCAAGCTCTCCAGTCAGACAATCGGATGGCCAATTGGATAGTCGGTCATTCCCTCAGTCAGTCAGTCAGACACATTCCGAGATGTTCGGGGGAAAATGTTGCGCAATAAGTCCAAGCAGCTTGATTAGCTCCTCATCTATTTAAATAGAGCGGTAGAAACGCCGCCGCCACCACCGCCGCCATCGGCATCGCGAAGGCTGACGACGGCATTCTTCTTGTTCTTTTCTTTCAGTTTCCTCTCCGATCGCGAGTGAGCGAAACATAGAGAACCGCCGACGACGTCCGCTCGGTCAACCGGCCGACGCCCGTTGTTCTCGGGGAGCGCGAAAAGGTGGGAGAAGGGAAGGTGTGCGGAAGTCTTCGGAAACGTTCCGGCGTGATAAAATCAGAGTTCGAGAAATTGTCTGAGAATACATCCGATTGAGGCATGAAGATTTTATCGTTTGCGTAATTACTGTCGTCATCAATGACGAGAATCACGCTCGCGATGATGACGGGAGCGATGATTGAGATGTCGATGGAGACGAAAACAGCAAAACACGACGACCGTCGGAGAATTTGGACGAAATAATATTCGTTTCGACCGCGGGACGAATATCTCAATGATTCCTGCGGGACACGACGCGATGACTAGACGAATGTATGGAGGCGCCAGCAACTCGGACGATGATCCTGAGTGACATAAATCCATCACGCTCGAGTCCCGGAAGGGAGGGGAGCAATTGGAAGCCATAAGGAAAGTTTCTTGATGCTCGATAGGGACAAGAAGTCTTCTGTTGTGTGCACGCGTGTTCCTCTGCTCACCTGGAGTGGCGGCGGCTCTTCTTGACCGCGGCTTTAACTCGCGGATTCTGCCTCCGTTGATATTGTCGCCCGCGATTCTCTATTTCTGTCTTCTTTTACCGGTCGTGTTCACTATTTCAAACAACTAGTAGAACAACTTCCAGCCGTTGTCAGGAATCATCGGATATATCACTCCGAAAGAGGAGAACGGCCCGGAGAAGGCACCGTGGAAATTCACGAATGGGCATGCCTGTAGAACTCTGGGAAACGGAAATCATAATAAATCTCTCCATGATTTTCCGCCGGAGTCGCCCGATGACACGCCGACGGTTCGGAATATCCGGAGCGGACGCTAAACTGAAGCTAACCTCGGAAGCTCGGTTCCGATGCGTCGTGAAACTTCCATCGGGCTTCCGAACTTTTTCACTCTTGGGCTCGAGCTGGGGCCTTGGGCTTCTTCGGATAACTCTTGCCTCCTGATGAAGAGCGTATGGGGTCAACTGGGGTAATGCCCGCCTTGGGGAAATAATTTTCGATGCATACTCGATTAATTAGGTGAAGCTGTTTTTTTCGATTCTTACGGGAACGAATGAAGTTTATCGATCTTCGAGCGCATGGCGGGTAGGACTGACGTACAGATTGCTCCAGAATTCGGCAAGGCTCGGCTGATTCACTTCAGCAAGTGGATCGCGGTCCGACAGAAAGTGAGAACGTCTTCCAGAAATGGATTCCGCATATAATAAAGCACCCAACGTCACGTACTGAGCGTCCATCGGTGATAGGCATACGATCACTCGGGAACGGATGTCCGAAACGGGTGGGGTACCGGAATCGGCGGCGGGAGCAGCCCGTGAACAAGTCAAACAAGATGAAGTCAGAAGAATACCTGCGACAGTGGATCTTCTGCACGGTCCACTCCTTCGGTGGTTGTTGGTCGAGGCAACGACGCACCTTGCTGATGGACAACAATGCGGATGGATGCTCCACAGTCCATGTGGGCATTCTACAGGCTCACACGAGAGCGGGCCAATACCTATCCGGTCGAATGAACGGAGGAACATTTACCCACAGAAGAAGCTCGCGATGGATAGATAGTGGACGGCGGATGGCCGATCGAGCGTCAGACCGAGCGATCGTCCCGCGGACCAGCTCGGCAGATGCACTGACCACTCCTGGAATAGATATTGGCGGCTACAACAATTTTAATCGGAGCGAATCGTGTGTGTTCAAGAAGGTACGCACGTACGCACACATATACGCTTCTACGAATTCATACGGAAGGCAGAAAATTACTATCATAAACTGCCGCCGTCGCGGGCGACGTTATCGACGACCACTCCGTCAATGACGGCAGGAACGAGAGCGATGGGAAGAGGTTTCACGACGACAATTCGATCAACGGTTATGGCGTCACCAGGCTCTGATTTCCTCGTCGAGCATCTATGAGAACGCCGGCATTGTTCGGATGTGATCACGGACAGACGAAGAAAACCGCGACAGAAAGTCATCCGAAACTGCCTCGAATTCTGTTATGCTCCAAGTAGACGGACACATCTGAAGCACTCCTAGAATATTGTGCTCCCTCTCGCTTTCGGATCCGGTCCGACTACCGTTTGTGAGATATGTATGGTCGTCCGTTTGTCAGCCGCCGAATCGGATCGTTTCTTCGCTGGCTGCCCGGTTGCCTGAGCGAGCCGACGGCTTTCTTCAATAAACGTTGTGTCGGGCGTCCGGCAAGCCCATTCGTTTATTCGGCACTTTCTCATCATGAACTCATCGGGGGAAAAACCTGCGGAAGTTCTGATAGATGGTATTCCAGGCCGGTTCATCGATGCGAATACTAGGTACTTCTATCACCGGGGGAATTTGCAGGAAACAGATCAAAATTATCAACGGTTCATTCCGCTGCTCAATCTGAGGTCCCGTTGTCAAGAAGCTTCCTGCAAAAAAAACCGGCGAAAACGAACATACCGACGGCCGTAGATTCGATTAAGCTGATTAATGCAGATTCAGTGGTTGAAATGTGGATCTCATGCGAATCATTTCGACATCGATGAAGTATACCATTTATCTGCGCGTAGGTTTCCGGCACAATTCTGTATGATGAACCGCTTCCCTTGACGGAAAAACATGCACGAGAAGACGCCTGATTCCCAATAAGTGAGTGGCTCCCTCCATGCCCTGACAATCTTCTTCAATTCCCAGCCAGGTGTCTCAAAACTTGATATTCTGAAGGGATAGGTTCGCAAATTCCGTTCGCTTAAGTTCAGAATCACTCGGCGTCTCTGATCATGTTTATCTTCGACGAACTCCGAGCCTTCGAGAAATAAATCGGAAGATCGATCCTGTCGTCTCAAAAACCTGGAAAGTATGGGTGGCACTGGAAATCCCATGAACGACAAGGATATTACGTTGGTGAGAGAATCCAGGGAATGAAATACCCTTCTCAAGCCACATGGAGTAATTCTCGATCGATTTTCCAGCGCTTCGAATCCGCGACGATAATGTTAGCAATGCCGCCTCTAACTATGAGTCTGGCTGAAACAAGGAGGAACGATATCGCGGAGCTGGCCTGCAAACACTAGATTGCGTACGAAGTCGACAATTTTCTTCCTTGGTCTCATGGTTTTCCGGAATTTCGTATGATATGTGTGAGAGGGTTCAGCCTCAATCCGCAGAGGCTTCATGGAGGAAAGGCATTTTCCAGTTCATAGAGAGGTGACATTTACATCCCCCGTGATTCCGACCCTTGTCGCATCATTGTCTTGGATTCGAATGAGGAGCATATGGAGGAATGGGGAAAGACCTCTGAAACCCGGAGCGCAGAAGTGCGAACGATTCCCTTCCGATTCAAGAAGTTAAACACTGGACCAAGCTGTCAGAGATCGGCGTGAGTCGATCCTTGGGTCGATTCTTCTTCCCAGTGCTCACTTGGGATCCATAACATTCGCGATGTGCTTCGTTGAAATGGATTCTTTCAGTCCAAAGGTCGTCTTCGAAATCCTCCGCAAACCTTGCCTGTTCCGAACGCTCCGTAAGTCGTTCAGCGCTACAAGGTTCCAGTCTTCATGAGAGTCGGAGGGTCGCGATCCGGCCGACTGTAACAAATGCTCGAATCGCCGCAAGCAGCGTCTCGTTTCGAAAATAAGGAATACGGGACCGTGAGTGTTGTTCAGTCATTGAGCGATTTTTGAACATATCGATCCGATCTGCTCCATCGGGAAGAAGAGTATTTACGGTGGAGTTTTCCGCCGAACAACTGCAATTCGATATGCCAGGGCACATCGATCATAGTAGAATGTTTTTGAATATTCTTTGAGAGTTCCTTCGATGATGCAACTTCTCATCCACAATGTCATTGATTCAATAGCCTCCCGTCGTCCTTATGTTTATCGAAGTACCTATATATTCTTCGAAGAGGGTCTCATGAGGAATTTTCATCTTGCCCCCTGAAAAACCGCTTCGGGCGTCCTCATTATGAGATTATCCTCAGATTATAGGGCTCCATAGGGGTTGGGCGGTGTCGACGACTGAGAGAGTGGCAACGAGCGCTAGGATTCGGGCATCCGCCGATGGCTTATATCAGGAACCCGTTGACAGAAATCCTAGCGGACCATTGATTCACTGGCTACAAAAAGACAGTTTCCCGGTCAAACATTGTGGAGAATCGGAAAAACAATTGTCTTCCGAAACGCGGTGATTCCACTCCGGTGGGACCTTGTACAGCTCGCAGGTTTCCATGTTTTCAGCGCCCGCCATTTCCCAATACACTTGGATAAAACTGTCGTCCACTGCGAGTCAGATACGCTATCATTCCGCATATATCATACTTCTCCAAGTGAATCATAGGACTCAGTTGTTGTGTCCGAAGAGGGGGCAGGAGTCGCGTTGCTAAACGATGGTCCCACCGGTCGGTCTAGCGAACTATGTTTGGATGCCGCCCAGATCGCCTGATTCTTGCCCAATGCGACCCTACAATGTCAGTCTCGGTGCGTCCAACATGTCATTCCGTCAGCAATACAAACGGATAAAAAGTTGCGGAGTGTCTCGAGAACCCAAAGTTTCCTGGCCAGACTGGCGCCCCCATGGGAGTTCACCGGTTTGGTCATTCGCCTCTACGTCGAAATGTCGAGTTGATCGCTCATATAATTTCCGAGGCAAACGGCTGACCGTGGCTTACGCAAAGGCGCGGGCATTCGGATTTCCGTGCATCGAGAATCCGAATGCATCACTGCCGGCGGTAGGGTACCTTCTGTACTATTCGGAGACTTGGAATTACAGAACTTTCCGGAGAATTCGATCGAGCGGTTTTTCCTCCTATGAAATGCGTTCTTCTTTGCTCTTTGAGCCGATTACCTCCGAATTACAGGCCCTGTGGTCTTTGCGCGCGTTTTCTTTCTCGCACGGCCTGGGTCACTGGAGGCAAGCCGCTATCAACTATGTACGTACAAAACTATGAACAGATTGCCGTCGTTTCGCTAATCTCTTCATGTTCGTATGGGCTTCCGAAGCGAACTCGTCGCGATAAGATCACGGTCATTTTTCGCGCCTAGTTATCCATGCCGTCCGTGGCAGGAACGCACGGTATTCAGGCTGTTCCGGAATGCCGGATGATAGAATTCCGGTCTGCTAGCTTCGCGGGAGGGAAAGGAAGCGCGCGGATGTTTCGCGCTCTTCTGTCCAGAAGTGTCATTCTTATATTTCTGAAACACGTGGGATGATGGAATTGTGTTTCGCAGCTGCTGCTGCCTTTTCGCTCCCCGTCGTCGACTTCATCGTCCACCTCCTCCTCCCCCTCACACAGAACGGAATGGATTCTTCTGACAGCCGTTGATTGATCAGTGAGTGTTTTCCGGTCTACGTGGACGAGATTTTATTTCGCTTCGATTGCCATCCATCAGTAACCAGGATGGACTTCGCCAGCCGCCAGCCGCCAGCGGCCGACTCGCTGCGGTGGAGAAGTAGGGCCGACTACGACCCGGAACTCTCCGATACGGTTAGAGTTCAACGTGAGACAAACGAGAAAATGTGGGCTCGATTTGGAGTGGAAAACGATGGAACTTCTTCAATCCGCATTGATCCCAATCATTGGAGATCGATCACGATCGATACTGATGGATTAGGACTCTTTTTCCTATCGATGAGTGAGCTCTGGAATTCCGAGCGATCCCGCCGCTACGCAAAGGTCTGATCGTGCTTATCAGATCGTATGCATCGCGTCGATCCTTGACTTTGGGAGTCGGACTCTGTCTCGCCGATGAAAGTAGCTGGTCCCCTTTCGAATGGCGTTTTGCGCGGGAAAATGCTGTGGATCTTCACGAGTTCGGTGATTCTGAAAGATTTTTTGCAGCTGATGTCGGAGAGGGTGTCACACACCATACGGAGATTCCTGCGACGAACCACTCGAATCGAAACGCAGGAGGCCACGTCGGAAACGTCAGTCCATCTATTCTTCGCGGAGTCCGCTAAGAAAAGGAACCTGTTGACAGCTGACATATCCTTCGGGGACGCCCTGACGCAAGGGTCCCCGAGAGATGACGGAAAGGGAGAGGGAAGCGCGAATTCGTCGCTCAAAGCGTAATCTGCCCCGACTCTGGGTTCACCGTCGAAATAGAACGTTTCTGAGACCTTGCCGAACCCATACCCCGCAACTCGTTTGGCTGCTTCTGCCTTCAAATCTCTTAATAGCCGGATGTGGAAACGAATTTTAGCGGTCGGGAGCATCCGCACACGCCGCTTCTCCAGGGATTTCACACCCGCCACACCCCTCATCTGGAATCGATGACTTCCCTCATTCGAGACCGCCGTGAAATCGGAGTCGATCATGATCATTACGTGAACATGTACATATACCTATGAATACACATATGAAACACAGTATGGCATAGACCTATATGTAGTAGGGAAGAGACGGAAATTCGGAAGGAATGAAATTTTTTTATGATGGAGCCGAATGGAAATACGTGAATATTGAGAGGGCGAAGGGCCGTACACGCCAATCGTGATACGGAGAAAGAATTTAGTACCTCCTTCGGTCGTTTCTGTCCCTGGATCGTCTTCGTGGTGATCTTCTCTTTGGAGATCTAGAGCGACTGCGGTCCTGGGAGAAATAGCCTGCAAGCATGATGAAGTAAGGGGTTAGAAAACACTGATAACGGCATCCATACTGCAGGCGGAGAAATTCACCGAGAGGCGATACTCACGTCCTCCGCCGACTCCCGCTCCGCCTCTTTTCCGACCGTAAAGCTCTTTGCGTAGTTCTCTTGAAATCGGACGCAGGTGCATGAAGTTGCAGAATCCACTCCTGGTGCACTCCCTAGAAAACGTATGGATTTCAGTGATGGAGCCGTAGCGACTCGGAAACAGGGGATACCACCTCGCCACTCGCGGAATCATCAACCCTGGAGTCAGAAAAGAGAGCAAGAGGCTCGAGTCCCATGGGGGAAACTAGCAGAAGATCACGGCGATAGGAATGGAGAGTGCGAAGTGGCATCCCAGCTCGGTGATTAGATTAGTCAGTTCCTGACCCACATCCACGTCACAAGACTGAAGGATTCAACATGGAACGTTGATGCAATTGAGGAGTAGTAGATCGGGTCAAGAGTGTTTCCCTTCCCTCTAGGGTGAAGGGGACTTACATAATACAGAAATCTCTCCGCTCGAAGATAACCTAAAGAAATCGTCGAGGTTCTCAAGAAATTACGACAGGGGAAATTGAAAAGTCGTTCACACCGTTCGGCATGGGGCACGGGATCGAGGCGAAAATTTATCCGCGAAAGTTTCCCGAACACCATCCTCGAGCCGAGGAGGCTCTCAGGGAAATATCAACGTCGGCTGATGCACTGATTGGTCGTACGCACAATATTGAATTACCTAATTTCAGAAAACAGGGATTTCGATGATTTTCGAAAGTACAAAGAGATACATGCTGTATCAAACTTGTCTGTATCTGAAAGAGAGGCTGAAACGACACCGGAGAGAAGATCGAAAAGGAATCACTGGGCTCGCCTACACTTTGGGTTTCAATCTCCTGAAAATAACGCCGAACCCTGAAAGCCTCCAACTGAAATTCAATCGAAATCCTGCAAATCATCGACCCGTTTGAGAGGGTTCACTTTTCAAAGAGGAGGATCAAAGAGCTCAAAACGAAATCGGCGGCGATCGCTTAGGCCTCTGAAGGTGATGTTTGAAACCGCTGTTCGACGCTGTTGACGAGCTTCACGTCACGAAACCAGCCCTAGAGCTGAAACAGTCAACTCTGTTTAAATCTCTTCTCACATGGAAAGCAACTCTCTACCGAACGACACATAGGCTCGTTGTCCGTCTGTTCGGGACGCTTACTCCTATTCATAATTCGATACCCAATGGAGCCCTCCATGAGTCAGTCATCGAATCGGAAGTCACGAACCGCCGAGATACGACCGGCCAACGGTCTTTCTACCTATCTGAGACCGGGGCGAGTGTGTCCATCTTTGAGGTCACGACAAAGTTCAGAGCGAGAGACGGACAACTGGGTTCCGTCAAGTCGATCGGATTGATTCAGTTACGAAAGAGCGCTCGGACTCCTGGAAGACTCACCCCATTTCGTACTGCCGGCAGCAAGCCTCTCTGAAATCAGTGACCGGCGATAGCTCCGCGACAACTGGACGTCCTGCGAACCATCGGTTGTTCAGTTCCTTGACGGCCTTCTCGGCGTCGTCCTCTTTGCGGAACTGGAGGGGAGAAAGCTCTTTAGACAAACGGTAGAAAGGAGTGGTTCTGCCATTGGAGACATAGTGAGCTCTGCAGAGGAAACCTCGACGACGAGCAATCTCAGTCTACGCAGATTCAATGAGGCAGCGCTCTCAACTCACTTTGACGTAGACGTTGCCTACGAGATGGTCTCCCAAATTGTCACAGACGTTCATCTCTTCGATTTCTCCGTATTTGTCTTCGAGCTCTACGAAGACGTCTTCGAAGAAGTTATCGAAGTGCTCCTGCATCTCTTCTTCAGTCATGTTAGTGTGTGATCCATCGGCGGTTTGGGCCGTGTTCTGGGGATTATGGTACAGGTTCTGGAGGAGAATAGTCTGCGAGAAAGTAGGCTTGTTGTGGATACGCGAGCAGCGGTCGCCGTGTCGGCACGCTCCAATTTTGAAGTAGAAAGAGCAGTTGACTCTGAAAGGAATGTACTAGGTTGAGCTTACTCTGACGGGGTGGGCGAGGTCGGCGGAGAACATGATAGAATTCGAATCTCTGAGCATAGATCGAGCTCCCGTACGACTGGTCTCCAGGGACGAGAAATTCTGCGGGAATGCAGCGACGAAGACTCTCGGATATGCATTGCTTCACGCGAGCGACACAGCCGCTCGGTCCGACAAAGCTCTGTGAACTCACTTGTCCTTTTCGGTTCCGAAAATTGAAGCCAAGTATTCTGCCATTTTCGGTGGTTCTTCAAATGTCGGTTTGAGCGTGAAGATACTAAAAACCGCTGCTGCAAGCTAACTTTCAATCAACTATTTTGCCTTGAACGCACACCTCTGCTTGTTGTTTTGAGTATGTTGATCGGCGCAACAATCGCACTCTTTTGTACCGGCGGCGCGGCGTCGGCTGGGTGTTCGGCGCGCGCCAAAATTCAAAATTGCGACGGGAGAATCGCTATCGGCCACTCTATTATGGAAACGTAAAGCAAATAACGTCAATCAGACACGAAGGATTGAGTTCATCTCATCTTATACCTCACGCAACAATAGTAATAATATACGTATCTCGGGCTCGACCACACAGCCAATCTTCAATGCTGCGTATAAGTGATTGGCTACTGCCTCCGCGGACGGATCTCGGGAGGTTATAATGCCCCGTGACTTCATGCAAAATGCATATATCGCACGAAAATGCAAATCCTGGGCTTTTTCTCCTGAAAATGCATATTCTGGGCTATGAAGCATAATTCTGCATATCGCAGATTTTCCGCGCCGATTCTCGCGGGAATAAGAGCGACGCACAGCTACCCCAGCCAGTTTCGACAAGATTGGGACCTTGGTTGATCGCAACGGTTTATTACGCCGACCTGTTTGGATTCATTCTGGAAGGTTCTGGTCGCCGTGGACGTCAGTGACGCTGCGAGCACCGGAGCGGCTGCTCAATTAGTGAGGGAGCCCTCTGTGAGGGATAATCTCGCTTTTATAAAAGGTCTCACTTCGGAGAGCGTCCGCATGCCATCGAGAAACTGGAAACGAAGGGACTGTCTGTGATAGAATGCGTGAGTATCGAGGCGCCAGTGAGAGTTCTCGAGAAAGGACCCGGTGATGTCGAAGATTCGGTCCGTAGGAAATGCGCTGCGGTTGTGATTCGTATCACGAATTAGCTTCAGCATTCTGAAGGAAATCTCGGACGTACTTCAGGGGGGCAGCCCCGCGGATCGTCTTATTGACCGCGAGCCGCGACCCGTCGGAGATTGCCTGCTCAGAGGAGGTTTGAAGCACCTTCTCAGCGACCCTCGTCAGAGTTTTACGTTTGGAAAGTAAAAGATGCATCTCGTTGTCTACTGTAACCCGTTACTTGAATTTTCAGGGCTTATTTGCATGCATTTTTTGTTTTGATTTTTTAAGGCATGAAGTCACGGGCTCAGATTATAATCCTCGAGAGTCGATCAAGGCTGGGAAAATGGCTTGCCTCGAGGAACTTCCGTCGCAAAATAAGGCCGGCGGCAGAACTTGAGTCATTCCCGTTTTTCGCGCGATCGAAATGGCGTTTCCTCACGGAGCGGAAGCGGCTTCTCATGGAGTGGATTCGAGTTCTTGACGAGCACTTTCCACCCAGACGTCAAAGACGCGCCCCAAACTGAAAATCCCGCGGTAAATCATCATATCTCATATTTCTCATGCGATCTACGAGCCGTCGAATGAAGGCTACCTGAATTCCGCAATTCAATGAACACGCCCGACGGCGACGACGGAAGGCGAGTAGTCAGAGATCACGTCATCAAAAGCGCGCGAAAGGAGCCGCTGCTGGCGACGATATAGTACTGCGGGCGGCCGAGAGAGAGCCTGAAAGTAAACAACGAACAGAATTTGAATGGTTCCGTCGCGAATGGAAGACACTTAAATACTCTCGAAATCGGCAGTTCCATGATGAGCAAGCGACTGTGAGGCGGCCGCGAGTTGCCTCCTCAAGGTGAAGACTCTATGCTCTGTGTTGGTCGAGAATGAAGCTCTCCAACCCTAGACAGTGCTCTGACAGATTGTGAACGGTGTTCGTTATGTTGAATATGTCCTGGAATCCAACCGAGCTGATTGAGAACAGGCATCCTGTCCTCATCTCCAGAATGGGTCGCGAACATTTCTGAGCGAAGTCTTCTCCGTCGAGAAGTCGCGGACAAGTTCGTCAGCCTCCTAGTCGGGCAGTACCGATAGATTCTGAATGTCTCCGCCGAAGTTTCGTCTTGCTCGGAAGACGTCCGGTAGGACGACGAAGAGCAGTGAAGGGGAACACCGGCCTGCGACCCCGGAAAATTATTTCTCCCATTCGGAGTGAGTACAACGATATTAGGGAGTGGGCGCGAAAATTCGCTCCAATGTCCCTGAAAGACACTTATCTGCAAACCTCCCCCTCCGAGCTCTCTAGGGGGCTCCAGATATGGCATTCGGAATTCGGAACAGAATGCATTGCGATGGCTGGTTCGGTTCGAGTTCGAGTGAGAGTTGTCTCTAACATGACGAGCATGTCAAGCTCAATCGGAGTCCGAATCTTGGAAGTGCCCTAGCGATGTTCCATTTCAGAATTTCCCATTCCCGAACGAGATTAAACTCTTCGTCATATAGCCTGACCGATGGATATATGATGTTTGGGAGCTGTCCACATGAAGCCGGAGAGGTGCATGACTCGGAATAGAAGAATATTCTCTCTAGACAGCGGTGCTCAAGCCGAGGTCCCAGATTTAGCGATATCATGTCACTCGTGTCCTTATGATCGAGGTGTATGTGTATGTGCATGACAAATTTCTCCTGGGCACCGCCAGCCAGTGATTGTCCGGGAAAAGAAGGGTATCGTTGGAAAATGGAATGCTTTGTCGCAAGCATAGTCTGACCACGTTGCGAAGAATGTCCTGCCTGTGTCTGCGAAAATAAATCTTGATCCTTCGCTAGCGCATGTCTACGCTAGTGATCCCGAGAATAATCAACTGTTATTCAACCGTCATTTCCTCCCGTTTCACAGGAATATGTCATCTGATGTGGACCGTTTCATCGAACAAGTTCTGACGGATCGTACGTTCTATGTTCTCACGACGCCGAATAACTCGCCGCTGGAAAACTCCTTCGACCTAATCCTCTCGGTCCTCCAGGTCAACTTGAGTTTCAGCGGCCAGGCTGTTGTAGTCCCTTACGATGGATGCGTTATCATTGAGCTGTCGCGAGAGTTGAAACCGTTCGTCATTGTACTTTACGAAGGTGAAAAATATAGCGCACTGCTGATACAGAGCGATTTTCCCAACCAAGAGGACTTGATTGAACTCTTGAATCAATGCATGTTGACCTTTTGGACGCCGGTGGAGCTTGACTCATTTCTACTAAGCGGGATCTTGATAGCTTTCACGGATGGATCTTTGGAAGCCACAGCAAATTACAAGAACGAATATGTTCGTATCTCAATGACGATAGAAAACATCTTTGTAGAACGGGTCCTTCTCAGACTTCATCGCGACGATCACCTTGAGATGGGTCTCCGATTACTGCAGGAAGCCTTGACAACCCACCTGAAAACCCTCCATCTCGATCTACCGCCCTTGCAACGTTTCAAAATCGAGGGTCATATATCAATATCGAAAGACCGTTTCACTCTGAAGTCGGCAAGTGATTCGATCACGTTTGTGAAATTTCTCGCGAATTTCGCGTCAATACGAGGGTCGCCATGATTCAAGACAAGGGAGCTTAAATTCGGCGTGGTGTGCTGAGAGCTTTCAATCAGTGTTCGTTATTGGAGTCACGCTCGTGACGGGTGGAGAGGAAAGGACCAGAATATTTCCTATGGAATAAACTTGTTGAAGCTGATATTCGTATTGAATTTGCGTCTTCGTCTGGGAACATGGTCACCAACTACACGATACCCTTAGTCAGTAACAGATTGATGCACTATCTACTCCCACGGTCGAGAGGAAATCCCGCATGAGAAAGAGGAGTCGAGTGAGGGAATCGGATGAGCTGTACATATCCCTACATCAGAGTTCAGAGTCTACAAAGGGAGGCGTTGTCAGTGATCGAGCCTTGCGCAGAACCCTTCTCTAGATCTTCACCGTATTCCAAAATGCGGCACGGCAATGCGTTGGCCGTCGGGGGCTCCTCATTCTAAACATCACGTATTTTAGAGCATTGCACAGTTTTCCGACTTGAATCCCTCCGGACGTTATGGTCATAGGAAAATCGCATGCGAGGGTCCCACAGAATCGGAGAGAAGTCAGCCTCTCCGGGCGGCTACCATCGCGCGATGAAAATGAACAATCGTGGTGGGAAAACTTAAACTTCCTGGTGGAGATATTGTATGACAAATCTTCAATTATAATGGGTTTCCATCGCCGCTCCATCGAGGTCGGGAGTAGGTCATCATGCGAAGTCGGAGGTTCATCATCGATCCCATGCCGATCACGTCTTCGTCAATCATCTGAATCCCGCCTCTTCCGAGAAAGGCAGACACATGATTTTACTCAGGAGTCCATTTTGGTGTCCCGACGAGAGAATTCGGGTCTTAATAGTCTGGAGCCCTCCTCCCGAAAAAATCGAGAAACCAGATCGAAGAGACGGGAATTCCGACTTTCTTCTGATGCTGTACCGAGCATAATGGAATTCGCCGGTATGCGTAATTGATTACAAATCCCTTCGCAGCTTACGTCCAGAGCGCGTTGCGTCGGTGCAATTTACCGCTTCGCACTGTCGGAATCTGTCGTCGGAGCACCGGGAGCAAAAGTTATTTGCCCTGTTGTCAATCCGATTGATGAATCTGATTACGTAACGCCGGCAGTTGTAACGAACGAACGAACTGATATCCGGTGTGGCATCTTCTGAAGCGTGTAATCATCGGAGATATTCGCGAGCCCAGATGCCTGCATTAAGAGCCGAGCGACCGTTCGATGCGAGTTGAATTGATCAGTGATAAGAATCCGGATTAGGGAAGAATATCCGAATTAAGTCAGTCAAGCCGAGCGGGGCGAAAGGCAACTTTGCAATTAGCACCGGAGTTCCTCGTCTTCACGCTTCGTAGAGCGATAGTGGCCGTTGCTGCTGTTGTTGTTGAGGTGGTGATGTTCGCGGCTGCAAAGGCACTGGCGGTTACGACCACACCTTCAGCGTTGTTACCGTTGCTCGGAGCTTCCCCGTAGTCGGAAGCGCCTTTCCTGGGCTTGAATGTGTCGACATTTCAATTGATCATCCATTGCCCCTTCATTCGAGCATGCATCTCCTCGATTGAGAATAGGTCGCTGCCTCGCTTGTCCGTCCTTTCACGAGTGCGTCCTTTACGGAGACACTTCAGCCCTCGTTGTGACGCTCATGATGGGCTTCTTTGTCGTCTTTTCAATGGGTTTCGACAAACTGACACTGCCCATTGACGCGCTCAGCGCGAGGGTCGGGTTAATCCAATGAAGAAATGTCAACCAACAAAGCGCAAGAGCGACCGGACCCTTCGCCGGCTGCCCGGGTCGTCTGGGCAGGCGGCATTCGAAATTGCGTTCGCTCCACTCAATCGGCTCCATTTTATTGGACTCAACGGAAGCTTTTTCGGTCACCTCAGGCTAACTTTTCGACATCCTAAGCCCATCCCGATTGTGAGAACAGGGAATTCAGTGTCCGAATCCCGGGCTAGACCGTTTCCATGGATTCTGATTGAGAGTTTTCCGTAGATGGATGAAGACCTTGAAGGGATTCCTGCCACTGATCGATCGAAGACATAACTGATGGAGGCTCAAGACGGGAAATTGGTCGTCAGCGGCTCCTCATCGATGATATTCCGAATTCGGGTTCGAATGGGATAGACTCCCGCTCCATTCCGAGGAGCTGAAGCCATAGCATCCACAAAATCGAAGAATCATTCGGAAATAATTCGATTACGCTCTTCGGAAGAAGCTCTCGACCTCCAACTTTTGTTCCCTGCAGCGTTCATCGGAGCAAGTCGTCAGGGATGTTCCGGTGACCGCAGTAAGACGATGCGATGCTGCCACGAGCGATATGGGAGGCGATTTCCCCCACCGCGCATCACGTGTTGACGAAGACCCTTACAAACACAGACCCTCCCCCGCAACGGAGCGACCCGCCGGAGTTATTGATGTAACTGCAGATGACTCCGCAATCAGCTACTGCCACTAGTTCGGACCGAGCAGAGGGCGTGACTTGCCGTGTCGGTGCTCATCATATCTCGACAAAGAAGCGTAGTGTGGTGTTGTCGGTGGAACTCTGACGAGAGAGTCGAGGTGCGGAAGACCTCGCACTTGATTCGTGTACACATTCAAGGATTAACTGCAGCTGATATGGGGACAATCGGAACGGTCAGTCTCACAATGATTCCATTAGTTGAGCATTTGTTTGATTACCGAATCGGGGCCTTCAGTCCTGAAGTTGATTTTGGTCCGGACGAAATTCTCCTCTTTTTGGGGTCATGGTCCGAAGTTCTCGGAAATCGAGGATCCTCTCTCTGTGAAGTCGTAGGATACCTGAAGAAAATCTATTGAGGCGGTTCCTCAGCTCATATCTACACACCATCGCAATATGCTCGAGAGCCATTCATGCCGCCGAAAATCTCCGCTCTCGGCTTCCGCCTCCCGTGGTCAGTGCTGTGCGGATGCGACGATTCGTACTCAGCACGGGCGAACAAATCTATCCCCACATGCCGAAGTGACCTTTAATTCGGGTCACCGCGCAGAAAACGATAGAGGGTTAGAATCGTATCCGGATATTGCGCTGCCTAAAGGTTGCGATACTGGCTTTGAAGAAAGTTCTAAAAAGTCGGCCAAAATCAGCACTTCGAGATGCTGTTTGCGTCACCGCCATTCATTGAAACCAGGAGGAGCTGACGATCCACCGACGGACACGGGGAAGGACGAGCGAACGGAAGCCAATGAAAGACGTGAAAACTCTATTGAAGTTTCTCCACCTCGCTGAGTTTCAATCTAGATGACTGTTCACGCTTTAAGGGTCGACGTCGACGGTGAGAATTCGTCGTTCTTCCTCGCTACTGAGCACGATTTTTGGAGTTGTCGTCGACTTTCACCTCGTTGCGTGTCTCATCCAACGCCGGATCTTACCATTCTAGCGATCGGTAGCTGTCCGAGCTCATTGAAGATTGCCGCCCAATAATTATTAATGCCTTCCGGTTCTCGGATCTGTTTTCCAACGAGACTCAAATCTTGCTCCTCGTTGAGCGGGACAGCAAACATTCCGCGGAATGAAAGCATGCACCGGCGAAGGGATTAGCAATGTGCTGAGTGAATCTTCTTCTCAAGTCTCCCGTCAACCCTTTGCTGCGCAGATCAAAAGGCTGACACTGTCGAGAAGTCGCGTTGAGCAACCAATTTTCTTTGTGTACTTCATGCAATCAGCCATTGGGGTCTTTCATCATTTTCCTTGAGACAATGCGAGGAAAGATTCAGATCAAAGACTCCATAGCAGAGGAGGCATCGGAATCGACTTTAAAAACCTGGGCATCAGCCCTGGTCGAGGATTTGATCGACCCAGGGATCCCCTTCGGTGAAGTGCAAGCTCCGGGCATGGCTCTTCCCGAACCCTTGAGATAATTCACGGTTTCTGATTTTCCGAGATCTCTTCCCATTGACGAGTCCACAGATCCGGTGGCTTAGCTTTTCCGTGGGCGCAGCATTCCCCCGCGAAGCTGCGTATTTTGCTCGGCAGAAAATTGTGCCCTCGATAGGGAATCGAGAAATATGAATTCAGGATATTGGAAATTGAAAAACTAGGCTGAATTCGCGGCAGGCTGCTGTTTCTCGAGTAAAAGTTGCTCTCCCAGATTGAACGCTCACAGCGCTGCTGCGCTAGTGACTCAGTGACCCAAAACGTTCAACCCAACGACATCCTTCCTGTCAGAGGCAAAGCCGTTTTAACAATACCAGTCGCTGCCAGGCCAGTAGCCAGTCCATCCATTCACTCATTCATTCATCTATCGATCGTTCGAGCCGACCAGCGCTTCACTCGTTTGACTGCGTCTTTGTCGGTAGCAACTTCATAGGTGATGGACAGATACTTAACAATCAAATATCAGATTGACAGAATAAGCGTAAAAGCCGGATCGGATGACAAAGTGGTAGTTTCCCTTTTTCCGTCGGATGTTTGCGGGTGCGTTCTGTGCTCCGATCGGGTCGGCACGGGGATCCTTCTTGTGCCTTTGTGCTCGATGTGCGGGTAGTCTCAAGCCGGACCTTTGTGGCTGAAAACTTGCTCGTTGGTAGAAGGAAGCCACGCCACACGATGATCAAAACTTGCCTCGCTCCTCTGGGAGTTCGGAAGGACACAATAAAGTTTTCCGGAAGCTAAAAGCCATTCTCGGCGGAAACTAGATTTATACTCCTTATCGTTAGGTAAGACGTGAGGCTGTTTCGCTCGCTCTCAAAGGGATTCAGGTGGTGGGTATCGGAAATGTTTCGGTATGGGGACGAGGCATTTTGATAGCGAACCAACGTCATGTGATTTTTATTTAAAATTCCATCATCGCAAGTGATCCGACTTCGATAGTTTTCTCTGCTCATTTACGGAACGATAGACGGGGAGGAGCCGTGTGGATATGAGTTCTTGACTCCTCATCGGAGTCGTCACTGAATTTTTTGTGCGAAAATTTGAATTTGCCGACAAATTTCGGCTTGGAGCTCGTCCTCCCGACAGCGGGGATTAGACTTCACATACTGAGCAATCGCCATGAGCGCTTCATTCTGCGAAAAAAAGTATTCCGCTTTAGTGGACCGCATGGCTCCTAAGTGTGATGATGTTCCTTCTCGAGACCCCGGTGCTCATTTCGTTGCTCTACCGCTACTCACTCGGTACTGCTCGGTCGTGTCCAGAGGACCCGATTGAAAGAGTTCCAGCGCTTGATTGGCGAGTCGCAAGCCGACAATCTGTCTGTAGAACTTTTCAGCACCCTCGAAATGGTTCAGGGTGAGATAGAGACCCAGCTAGAGAAGAGAATAATGCATGATAGGGAATGAAGACGCTGAATCGAGAATCATCGATCGGACCGACACTTCAGAGAGTTTCTCGAGCATCCGGAGCCGGTCAATTTACATGCGGTTTCTCTCTGATGATTATTCGGACGGCAAACTCCCCCGTGAACTTCTCCCCTCGATAAATGATATATACTACGTTCTGTTCGTCTTGCAGATTGATCTGGTACATTATTCCATTCTTCAACCATTGACGATTCGAGCGGCGCAAGTTCAGCGAGAGCTCACCTGCTCAGCTATGGCTAGGTTTTCATTAGATGTGATCGTGCTCAAGAAACCTCCGGGCTCGGTCATTCCTTGTAAGAAGTTATCGGCCATCCTCCTCCCTCCGGGCTTGAGGTTCACACTGGCCGCGATGCCTCTTCGAGACTTCAGGGGATGGAAAGAGAAGAACTATTAGATCAGTGCGGGAGCAGCACCTGGATGTCTCCAGAAATGAAATGAATGGGATGAATTTCAGTATGGCACAATGACAGAGGAAGGACACAAACGAAACTTTTGTGCTCCCCATGGAAATGTGATTCCCATTCAAAGCATACCTGAGTCCGCAACGACTTACGGTGCGCACAGATACAGAGTAAACGGGAATATTCTACAGCCGGCGACTTCGGTTCGCTGCCGGGGTCTTGCTACGTACGTAGAGTCTTTCAGGAGACCAGCAATGTTGTATGATTCGGAATAGAAAACATTCCTCCGACCTGACGAATCCTCGAGGTTTGCTCTCGTGCGCTACGTGTATAGTCTCTATCGAGAATTCGAGGTGCGCCCTCTCGCTCCCGGGGCTCTCTCCCCCTGGGGGTTCAAAACTGGAGCGCGACGAGCTGCCAGCCGTCATTCAGGACTCGATGAATCTCCTCGCTTTTTTGAACCACTTTTCAATAGAAGAGTCACCTTCTCCACGGAACTGCGAGAAAATCATGACGAGCGACATCATTAATTTTGATAGTGAACTCCTGTCCCACTTGGGGCGTTTTGTTGTGCTTCAAAATGAAAAGAAAATGGAGCAAAATATGGAACACCGCCACCTGAGGCGACTCCAAGCCAAATAGAGCGGAGTTTTGTTTCCGGCCCGGTTTTCTGTCAACTTGAATTAGTTCTCGTGGGAAAGTCATTAAACAGATAAACCGTCAGCATAAATGAATCCGAGCGGCGGGTGGAGCAAGTATGTGGGGACTTTCTCCCTCCGAATATTTGACGGTCCGAAAAAACTGGAATTCTCTTCTCACGTCCTCTCGCGATTCGTTGCAACGATTCCGAGTCGAGTTCCTGAACAGCGATCGGACATGCCTGTGAGAAATTCCCGATGTTTTTACGTCCATTCCAAAATCAGGGAGCCGGCAACTCAGCCGGCCAGAAACCGTCTGACAGAATGCGACCTGACGTCAAATCCGCTCCACTGTTTTCGCTACCGGTCTAACACAAAACACCGGATGTTCGACCCCTTCAATGTCATCGTCGACCTCCGTTGCTCTGCATTTTAATTGTGTGTAATTTCCATCGACGCCCTCTCGCTGTGCACTCACATACAGTCGGTGGGACAAGCCTTATTGTTATATAACGGGGAAAAGTCCTCTCCCCGCTTGGCTGGTGAGCTCAAGTCTATCAGCATAGGCTCAAATGCCTTCAGTGAGTAGGATGTGAGCGCCACGGGCTGAGCTTTCGTTCGACTGAGCCGGGAATTCTCCCAAAGACACATGCGATAGGACTTCCTGTTCAGCGAACTCCTCGTAGAAGAGCGATTGCACCTTGTGTAATTGGATCGATCTCAGCCAGTGAAATTCGAAGGTGTGTGTGTCAGATCGCGCTCGACTCAGGGTCGTCTCCCGGCGAGCCCCAATCGAGAGTACGCTTTGTGGTGGAGGAGTTTTCCGGTCAACAAGTCCGGCAAGCGAGAGTCCGGTACGCGATACGTGACTGGTTATTATGGTTCGTTCGATCGTAATTATGGTGTCTTTCCAGATGCGTCCGGTCATATACTTGATCCTGGCATCCCTCCTGCTGCAGCCGGCAGTCGCTCAACCCCCAATGACGTTCGGGATGAGGAAGCTCGCCTTTTCGGCGAATCAATTTGGCATTGATCTCTACAGAACGATGCGAAACTCGGAGGGAAACATCGCGTTCTGCCCTTTTTGCATCGATGAATCCCTACTCATGACATTGCTGGGTGCCCAGGGCCAGTCCGCGATGGCTCTGCGTCACGTGCTCTATCTCTGGGGAATGCAACCCCAAGAGCTGCATACAGCATCCCATCAACTTATCACTCATCTGGGAAGTCAGCTCAAATCCGCAATGTACGAAGACTACATGGGCCGATCTGCCAAAACTCTCCGCCGCTTCGCGCGAGCCGCCCGAGCAGAAGAGACCAAAACTCCTCCGGAGAAAGATCGGCCCGCGGTGAAACAGAAACCGAAAGAAGAAGTGAGGAACGATCTCTACAAAAAGTGAGTTCTCCAGAATTGGATGGAGGAGAAAAAAATTCGTAATCCCTCGGCCTGGGAATTGCGTCCTGGAGACGAGTGTAGGCCGACTCCCGGAAGTGCCACAATGATTTCGAACCCTCGAATTTTTCAGTCATCAATACTACCCGCCAACGAGCAATCCTTTCGATCAGAGAGGAGGGACATCGCCCTACAGACCGGAGCATTCAGTATACTCTGATCACCACGAGAATCCTCCCCCTCACCTTTACGATCATGATCAGAGGCGTCCCCCGATGGATTATCGTCCCAGACCTCAACCAGGTCCTCTGTTTTCTCAATATCCTGACCTCAGGCAACCCCCTTCTTCGTTGAATCCGGCGCTCTACAATAACCGAAATCCCCCATATGGTCCCATCTCAGGCGGCGCATACATAAGACCCGCTCAGTTCGAAGGTAATTTCTCAACAAGTCTCGCCCGATAAGCGGCCGAACTCTTATCGAGCTTGGATGCAATGGCGACCGAGTCGACGGCGAAAGACATTCTTCTGAAATATATAGTGTCTGATGTATTTACAGCGCGTCACCATCCACCTGAATATCGTCCCTCCTCGCCCGGCAATCTCAATGAGATGAGGCCCGTGAACGACCGATACCCCGGACCTTACCCTCCGAGTCGGACCCCACTTTTCGGCGCGACGAATCGTCCCTACTACTCCCCGTATGATTCCAAGCCAGTGCTCGCACCCGCGCCTCCGATGCAAGCTTCCTTCTACAGACCGGATCGCTACAGACCGATGCCCCCCACTCCGATGGGTGGATATCCCAGACCTCCGTTGGACTACAACGGTAACGTCAATAATCATCAAGCGGCACCCTTCACTTCTCGCTACCGACCACCATACGGCGGACCACATGGTGCTGCGAGCGAGCTGTCCTTCAGTCATCTGCCATATGACCACGGACACGGGTCCCATGGTCACAACCAGGCTTACAGCCAACAGTACATGCACCCGATCAACTCTGAGAACAGACACGGTTAGTTGGTGGGGGAAATTCCGCGCTCAGCTGCTTCGAGTGGTTTTCGGGGAGAACTAGGTGGAGAAGGGATCAGATAGAGCAATACCGTTCCAAATCATTTCTATTCTCCAAGGTTGGCGGCCGACTAATTACGGAAAGTCAAAGGAGCAACCCGACGACGAGGACTTCGGGAACGCCATCGACAAGAACCTGGCTTTACCGAGCAACGATCCGGACGATACTGAGCTCGTGATGTTCAACACGATCTACGTGCAGAGAGAATACGGTACGCACTTAATCCGAGATCGAAAGATCGGAGCTCGCATGTGATTCCGCTTTGAGACGCTCTCGAGGCGGATACTCTCCGCAGGAGAACCGTAAACTCTACAATATTTGGCGATTTGATCGATCGATCATTCATTTCCCTGTTGTCCGTTCCAGCTGTGAAATATCCATACCAGATGTACGTCTACAACTACTACAACAGTTCCGTACACTCCCTGGACTTCGTGATGAACGGAGAAGAGGCTCGTCAACATATAAACGCGATCATCGAGAAACGAACTCAAGGAAAAATCCAAAACATCCTAACGGATATTCCGTCGCCCTCCACGAATCTACTACTGATTTCGGGAATTTTCATCGAAAGCGTCATCGACATTGAGAACCTGACTCCGGTCGACAATGTTCGCTGGATTGCGAACAGCCGGCAAAACTTCTCCAAAGAAGACGGTGAGTGAGAGAATCCCTGCCGATTGTGGGAGGATATTGAATCATGATTACGGTATCGATTGAGATGCCGAATCGCCGGATGGAACTCGCGGTCAGATTATTATCGTGACTTGGGAAATTGCTAATTGCAGATGATGTAGGAAACCCAATGATGATGGAGGCTCGCGGCGTGAAAATCCGTTACACGCGACACGATTATCTGAACTGCAGTGCTGTCGAAGTTCCTCTCAGAGGAGGTGTCGTGACCCTTTTGATGATCACGCCCGATCACATCGACGACATGGGTGTCCTCGAAGACCGACTTTCAGCACAAAGAATATCTGACATCATGGCTACGATGCAGATTAAGAAAGCCAACCTGAAGGTGAGAGGAGAAAATTCGCGGCGGAGAATCGGATGCTGAATTCTGAGTTCTGAACGTCAAGCGACATTCCATCTTCCTGCTCGGGATTCTAACTCGCGATTGTGATTGCAGTTGCCTAAGATTCAGATCGAACACAGTCACGTCAACTTGACACATGCTCTGTCCGCGATGGGTCTCCAGAACCTGTTCGTCCCTGGGCGTGCCGAGCTGTTCGACATGTCTGATGTCCGCTGGCTCCACGTCAGTAACGTTTTCCACAAGAGCGTTCTCCACATACAAGGCCCGCCTCTCAAGGACGACCTTGAGGAAGTTCTTCAAGGGGATAAAACACCGAAGAAGATAACGAAGATCCCTGGACATGCCAACGAAGGTCTCAACGTGGTTTTGAACCGGCCCTTCCTCTACTTCGTCATGGACTCTGTCAGCGGTCTCGCCATCGCTATGGGTAAAGTGATAAACCCTTAGTCCGGTAGTGCACGACGTAATCCGTAGGGAACTTCTGGTCACGATTCCGAGAAGTTATTGTACAAACGCTTTAAATTATGAAAACGAATAATTAAGCATGTATCCAAAGCTCCCTTGGCACCTACTCAAGACATGTGCGCTCTCAGTAGTAACTTGATAAGATGGAAAGTTTTGACCGTTTTTTTATTTTGTTGGAGGAACAACTGTGTATTTATGTGAAGGGGTTCAATAAAAAGAATGCGCTTTGCCGCCGAGGACCGCGCGCGAAAACAACGGCATGCTCCTGAATAATTATCATTCACAAAATAATCTGAACTCTTACGCGAGCGCAAACGATCAACGCGGCGTACGAATAATGTTCGCGTATCGGAAAAATAGCCCGATTGGGTGACGACGACTCGAGCACGGAAAAAATCGGTTTCTTTTAGAGAACATTGATTTCTTCTCCGGTTATAAACACATTTACAGTAGTATATTATTTTCTCTGTTCACCAATCTGTCCTGTGTTCGAGGCGGGCAGCTGTGCAGGGGCCCGCCTCCGTAGGCCTGGAATGGGCTTCCAAATGCGATCGTCATCGGGGAAGCCCTCGGTGCTCCTCTTCTTCGCACGTTTGTTTTACACGCGGTGGACTACGGGGACGGCGGTGACAACCTCCCGTTCCTATACCAGGGACGCATATCGTCGTCCAAATCGTCATCACGGTCCGAGTTGTTCTCATCGTAAATGTAGACATTGTCCTCGTCCTCGTCGTCTCCATCATCGTCGTCGTCATCTTCGTCATCATCATCATCGTCGTCGTCGCCGCCGTGGCCGCCGCCGACGCCATCATGAGCTCCGGCGGCGAAGGGCTCAAATCTCGCGGGGGGCGAATTCGATGCCACGTCAATGCTATCGTCTTCGTCGTCGTCATCCAGGGTATCTGCAATCGTCGAAAGGATAATTTCCTGCGCTCCTCTATCTCTAATCCAATAATCCCTTCAGGAGACTCCTATTGGAGTTTTGTGGTGCTCGTCGACCGAAAGTCCGCCTTCTCTCCCCGGCAGAACTCACCGTCTAGTACTTCTGTGCTAGAGTTCGAATCCGCGTCGTCGTCGTCGTCATCGTCCTCGACATCTTCGTCGTCTTCCTGCTCGTTGTCGTCGACGTCTCCCTCGAGCTTCTGTCTCCCGATCTCATAGAGTTTCACAACCGAATCGGAGCCCATACTGACCCTCTCGCCGGCGTTCTCGACGACCGCCAGATAAACGTCGCGACTGTCGGTCTTGATGTCGAATATGCTCCTTCTTATGTCGATGGTGGCGATATTAGAATAGTCGGTCGCGTCGATTGTTTTGAACGAATTGCCGTACATCGACTGCAGTTGCTCGTCGCGGTCTTGATCCATATCCTCACACATCACCATCGCGCCGTAGATGACATCCCCGCGCGAGTTGAAAAGCACTTGGCACTGATTGAGAGCCGGGATCGTATGCAGGAGTTTATACGTGCGCAGATCCCACACTTCGGTGTTCGAGATCACCTCCAGCCCGTTGGGGGTGAACACTCCGTTCAGATATGGGTTGAACTTGTCGAATTTGTGCACGGGATGCGCCCTCCGAACGTCCCACAGGACGCCGTCGTTGAGCACCAGCTCGTCGGTGGAATTCAGCGTTGCTCGGTTCTTCACGTATTGGTTGGCGAGTTTCTGGTCGAAGAACGTGGCCAATTTCCGTCCGGTCGTCGCGTCGTACAGCCGGGCGGTGCCGTACTGCGTGCCGAGTATTCGTTCATCGCTCAACTTGCCGAATTCGACGTAGGTGTCCTCTTGGAAAGTCATCTTCTGCTGGAAGAGATCGGTGAAGGTCCACAGCACACTCGTGGGCTGACGGAAGAACGACGAGGTCACAATCAAGGTGCCGTCCTGCGGAATGAGAACGAGAAAATTATTTAACCGACCCGCTACCGAAATGACGTCTCCGAAGACGGTGCGACGCGTTCGGGATAAAATCGCCGATCCCCTCCGAAGATCTGTCGGTGATTTTGGGTGTCGTGCATGAGGGCGATCGAAAGGTTCTCACCTTTGACGGCTGACAATGGGTGAGTTCTGTATGATGACAGGCGTAGGTGGCCTCATGTGCACCCGTGAGCAAATTGAAGACTTTGAGGTCGCCTCCCAAGGTACCAACAAACAGCATTTCATCACAAGACGAAAACGCGCAACAAGTGAAATTTGCGGTGAGGTCCGGCTCGCGGAAAGTCCGCACCGGTTTGAATTTCGAATAGATATACTTCCGTGTGAGTTTCGCGCCGTGATGTCCCCCCCAAGGCAAATCTATCTGACGCCGTAGAATCCTCGAGGTCAGGTTCCGAGGTGCGAAGCTCTTGAGGATAGGTTCCTCGCAACGATGCGGGGCCAATAAATCGAAAGGAGGGCACGTAGCCACAGGAACATTACAACAACTGTGCTGCTGGCCCAGGTACTCTTTGACGATTCCATCCAATGAGAGCATGTTCGCGTTGTAGGCGTTCTTCCGAACCACCGGCGACAGGACATCACGTTGATCGGGTTTCTCGATGAAGGACGTCGATTTCATTTGGCGTCGTCCTATTGCCACCGGGGTGGTCGTGAGATCTCTCGACCGATTCAGAGGTATTGTTTTGGATTGTGGAGTAATCGGCAAACTCTGGAAAATAAGTCTAGAGTCAGTGATCATTGATGCTGGTTACTCAGCACGTTCGGGGTACCGTGCCGGGGACGGATTCGAGAATCTTCGTTCCGAAGGATCAATCCACACACCAAAACCTGAGGAGAACTCGTGTTCGTCGTCAAGGCTTTCCGGGGATCCTCACGAATCGCCATCCGACGCCAATGGTTTCGTTTCCCGATGAGGACATCCTGTAGTTTCGCTTCTTTCAGCAAAGCCTGTGCACTTTCTGTCAATCCGGCCCCCAACATATGCTCGTACATCAAAACCAGCAGGTCACTGGGTTTGTATTTTATCTCTGTTGATGGTGCGGTTAAGGAAACCTCGTTACGAGGTCGGAGTTGACGCAAGTCGTTCTTGGTATTCCTGAAAAGTTTCAACGGGGATTGTAATTCATCGGTCGGAGCGAGCTTCCAGCGAGAGGGGAGAGGGGTACGGGGGAATGGCTGTTCGAGTCTTCACCTTGGGAGGGGATTTCCGGTGACGAGCTGCGCCAACGTATTTGCGTATTGGCAGAAACGGACGTGATACGCACTGGAATCCGCCAGAATCGGCTCACGAGTCAACACCTCGAGCTCTCCGCGCGTAAACAGAGGCAATTTAGAGATGATCTGCTTCACCGTGGAGCAGCGTGCTAGACCTATAACGAGCGAGCATTAGTTTCCCGGAAGATCTCGTTACATAGAGAAAATAAATCAGAGTTCTGCCCCGCTGGGCGTGCACGAAAATCAATGCCTCTTACCACAGAGCGCTTTACAGGCCAAGGCCCGAATAGCGTCGGCTTCTGTGATCGGGACCTTCACGGACAACCTGCCGAGGAGTACCATGATCCCGTTGTGGCTTCGCAAACACTTCCACATGCGATGTAGCACATCTCCGTCGCCGCTCTTTGCGCTCTTCTTGGGCAGACCCGTACCGCTGCTCGTACTCGCTGCATTATTATTATTGTGATGGGGCTTCTCATGCCGTCGGGGACCACCGACACAGTTGTGAATTATGCGCAGGGACGCTTTCTCGAGCTCTGCCGTTTCCGCCGGCATCCCGGTCTCTTCGTCGATGTTTGAGAGGATAATGCTCATTCCGATAGTCTCCTGCGATTGTCTCATTTCTCTCTCGGTCGCGTCGAGTTCCGGATTCGGGTGCGCGACGCTTTCGGTGAGGAGGAGTTGCGTTTTCGGGACCAGGGTGCAGACGCTGAGAACTTCGAGCGCGCTCCGGATCATTTCGACCTTCCCGCCCACGTGGCTGGCATCATCGAGAGCGATCAGGAGGAGCTTGAGCATCAATTGCACGCCTCCGAGTTTCACGAAACTATCGACCGCGGGCCATTTGACTCGAGACGGCAAATTGACCAGCACGAAATCCAACGCTTCGTCAATCTCTTCCTGTTTCCATTTCAGTTGCTTCGATGAAAAACAAGTCGCTTCGTTCCTTTGAGAGTTGTTCAACTTCAATTGGCCCGCCTTGATGATGAGCTGAGCTTCAAAGTATTTTTTCAAGGAGAAACAAACATGCCGCGCCGTCTGCATGCAGGTGAAGACTTTGTCCTCCTGTTCCGTCTCCCGGGAGATATTCGGGCGGAAAATATTCGGGTTCGTGATGATTTCCAACGTTGAAACGACATTCATGATCCATCGGAGCCCGTCCTCCCGGTCGAAGAATTCCAAAAACTTCGGATACGTGAAGGCCATCCCTGGGAACACAGGACCATCAGCAAAGGAATCGCGCGGACCGCTCCGAGCCCCGGTGGACCAGAGAACGAGCCGTAAACAAAAAACCTCGACGTTACCTCATGCCTCCAAGACGTGGGAAAGGGGGATATTCGCAGGGGGAAAGACACGGGAAAAAATCAAGGGATGTGTCACTCACCTAGGAACATAATGGCGTGGCAGCGACTGCTCTCGTGGCTTCTCTCGAGGAGCCACAAAGAATATTTGATGAGTTCGGTGAGGACATCCGGAGGTAGCTGACATAGTTTTTCCATGGCGTCTTCACTGTATCCAAGGTAGTACAAGCAAATTGACACACCCGTGGCCGCCACCGAGGGTCGGTGGACTTGGAGCAGCCGATTTACGCCGTTCGCCTTCAGGAACTCCATTGTGAACTTCTTGTGACATAGGAGCGAGGCCAGGTACCTGAGGGCTTCGAACGCTAGGCGAACGTCACGGTTTTCCTTGAGATTGATGTAATGTAAGATGAGCTTCAGGATATTCTTCTCCAGGACGAGCGGCAAGAACTCCTGGTAATCTCCGAGTGGTGTGAGATACTGAAGAATGAAACGTTGCCGCATATTCGTCGACAGAGGATAGATTTGGTAGTGCCCAATGGTGAGGAACTCTTTTTCCGCCCAACTTGAGTTCGATAACTCGCCGAATGGTGCGATGCGAACAGGAGATCGAGAAGGGGTCAACATGATGCGTTTGCTACTCGGTAGCGGAGAAGACTTCTGCGAAAAATTGGGAGTGTTGTCTCAGAACATGAAAATCTGACCGCTGTTCTCTCCCCAGTTCCAGATTGCCGGAAAAATGAATAAAAGTGAGCGTTCGACGTGGAATGAAGACGGTCCCGGGACCTTACCTTGCGCTTCCTCGAAAGCGCTGTCTGCTGCTGGCTATCACTGAAGTCATTATTGTTGACGCTGGCCCCATTACTGGAATGCGTGTCCTGTTCGGCCTGAGGTGGAGTTTCTTTTGAATCCAATGATCCGTTCAGGCTTGCGAAGGGTCTTTCGACTGTGTACTTTTTCAATTCCGGTGGTAGTTCGACGGGCATGTTCGCTAATTCGTTCAGCTCGTCCATCAGCATCGGCATCTGAATAAGTGCAGGAACTCAGTTTTACTCAACTCTTCCGTCACCTCGATAAACTGCTTTTGATGAAGAAGAATCTGTGAATTACTTGCCAAGCGAGCGTTCTTCTCTCTCCAATTCACCGCGATGTCTTGCACGCTCATCGCTGCGGCTAGCAGACCGATCGCGTACGATTTCAGTGGGTTTTCAGCTTCTTCTGCCCATTTGTACAGCTTGGAAACGATACCATCAGTCTCTTGGAAAACGATACTACCTTCGAGACCGGGCAGAATATCGTAGAGCAACCGACACGCCAACTCGTTCAATTTTGGGGAATCTCGAGCTGATATGTAGAAGTTGACAAGCCTATCCATGAACTCGTCATTCCGGAACAGAGCCTTCAACAACGCGCCGAAGGGACTGCTCTGATTGATGCGGTACGGGTGCCGGTCGTCGAATGGATCCGGATCCTTTTTCAAATAGAGTTCCGTCTCCCGTTCGACGATTTCGCAGAGACTGATCAGGATCGGCTCGGGATCGAGAGCTTGACCCCTCGACGCCGACCATTGTTCCAAGATCTTGTTGAGCTCATCCGTCGGACCCTCTTGTTCTGAAAGCATTTTTTATCCGTTAGGTTCGCGAAAACGCCACTTATTTTGGACCCGTCCGATTTGTTGTGCCTCGACAGGGACAAATTTTTGGTAGATCCAACAACTTGGAAGGGCTCGATGCAAACCCATTTGGACAGCGGCGGATTAGGAAGGACAACAAGAGATCACCGACGGCTCCCGCTAGCGGAATAGAAATCGCTATCCAGCGGTGTTTCGAACAGGATATTCAAGAACGATCGGGAGCGTTCCGGCGGGAACATCCACATTCGAGACGATTCGTGGAATAAGATGCATTCCGAGAGCGACAAAAGTTTCCTCCAGGAGATTATAGATATCGAGAATTTTTTTGGAAACCTCCAGCAGCTAGATTCGATAGAATCGCTGAGCTGCTTGATTGATGAGCTTGTGACTCTCCCGTGGATACGCATCTTTAGTTTGTTATCTCGTGATTCCATGAAAATCCATTCCGAGTGTCATCTAGTTATCTTGTCGTCGATTACGGTGTGGAAACAAATCATTTCGACAATAATTCGGACCTTCTCGAATAAAATTCGAGAAGCAATCACCTCCCGCATGGAGAACGCGACACGCTCTGGAGAGACATGTCCCAGCGGTATATGCCTTACCTTGCGGCTGAAGAACCGGAGGAGGTCGGTCGACGTCTGGCATTTTTCCTGTGCGTGATGCTCCGTGAAGACTTTTCGCTCAAATATTCGGTCTACTGCGCTCGTCGGCTCGTTTCGCAACCATGTCAGATAACCATTCCCCTGTTCCAATCGGGATTCACTGGGAGCGCTATTTTCCTATCCAGAAACGCACGAAAACATAACGTGTGAGTGAAGAAGAAAAGCTCCTCGCTCAAGCAATGGAATGAACGCATTCTTGTTTTGAATCTTGGGACCACATGCGCCCAAGATCCGGTGGCGCCATTTTTCGAATTCCGCGCGCTGCCCCGCGCGATTTTCTCGCCCTGGCGTAGACGCTCGTGTACGGCATGCGCCGGGACTTCGATATCTCAGGATATCCCCATCTGTCCGGAGGATGAAGTCCAAAGTGCTTCGAGAGAGGCGAGAAGAATGACGGCTTGCTCTTGATCCGGATCGTCACGGTTTCCCTTCGCGTCTTGCTAGGGAACGAGGATTTGCCTCGCCCCAGTCCTGCCGAATAAAGGCTGCGAGATACCGTCAGGGGTCCGTGATTAGACTCGATGCGGCACCTCGCGAACATTCAGCGTTTGACTGTCTTTTTCAGTGAATGTATCTGAAGAGGATCCCGGTCGGGAGGAGCCGCGAGTCGCGCAGGATATGATCCCCGTTGGAAGACTCTTCGAGTATCCTCGACGACTTCCCTCGCTCGACGAGCTCTCGCTGTCGTGCCCGGAAGAGCTCCCATCACGGTGTGCATCAGGCTTCTCATCATGACGCTGATCGAGCTCACCACCCGAGAAGAATTGAGACCTTGCGCGGCCGAAAAAAGTCTGTGGACCGCTCTTGTGCAAAGTAGAAAATTGATTGCACAGCTGACGATTCTATCATGATGCTACACCCGTGAATACGCTTCATGGATCGCAGTTCAGAGGCTGCCAATGGCGGAGGTCAGGCTTCGGAGGATTCGAAAGTCAGCCGACCGAGCGAATTTCGAGGGTCAGAAAGACGAATTGCGGCCCGAGAAGTCGGAACGAGTGGAAAAAATAATCGGACACTTTCATTCGGATCAGGCACCCGCACTTGGCAGCAAATCCTTCCGCTTACGCTGGCAATGACTAGGCTCGGTCATTGACTGCGCTCAACGCAAAGGCAAATTCTGCCTCCTCGCGCTTGAGTCCTTGCGTTCCACGCATCACAGCACTGAGAGCTCATCGAGTCTCCCGAACCTACTTTTCAGAGGAGGACGAAGAGGGCCAAAGTCTTCGTTCAGGTTCGGACTAAACCTCACAGGGCGCGGCTCGGAGAGCGGGTATCGCTTCCACGGTCGGCTCGCTTTGCAGATTCGACCCTCGATATCTTATTTTGATCGGGCCCAGAGTTTCGAACTGATGTCACCCCCGCGGCTCGTCGCGATAAGCCGATCAAGCCCCGAGCTCGAGGTGTAAGCATGGTCCGCCCGCGAATGATCGATGTCCTGTCTTCTCTGAAATGTATCCCTGTCCCTGAGTGAGGTCAGTCACGTGGATGGAGATACAACATGACGTCACGAGGCTCGGGAACACTTCGCATTTGATTTCGGGAGATCCGACCACTTAAATTATGGGCTTCATTGGATTTCCAAAAAACTTCATTTATTGGTCACTTTCGACCCACTCGGTGGGATGTTACGATTGAGCTCATTGATGCGTCGCGGATATAAATTAGAATAGTACAATCACAACTAATGGTTTGCGGGTGCGCGCTCCCGCCGTTCCTCACATTCGCTAAGTTGGTTGAATCTGTGCTATTCGTTCGACGGATCTACAACTTGTCCATGAAGGCAACAACCTTTCCGAAGACTACGTCCACTGGATCCGTTGCGGGGATCGTCACCACCATACTCGCGTACTTCTCTACGACGGGCATCGATTCATTGCGGAAAGTTTGCAGCCTCTTTCGGATGGTTTCCTCGTTGTCGTCGGCGCGTCCGGAGCTTTTGCCCCGCTCCAGGAGACGGGCGGCCATCAAGTCATCGCTGAGATCGAAGAACACGATGGCTTTCACCGAACAAACCAGCGATGTGAACTTCTCACCCTGCTCGACCGTTCGAGGGTAGCCGTCGATGAGGAAACCTTTTGCGGAGTCGGCTTTCTCCTTGATTGCGTTTTTCAGCAGCTGCAACACGGTCTCCAGCGGTACAAGTTCTCCCTTGGTCATAATAGCACTCAGCTGCTGACCGAGCGGCGTCGCTTTGGCCACCTCATCACGCAGAAGGTCTCCGGACGAAATGTGTACGTATCCGTATTTTTCCACGATTTTCGCGCATTGGGTTCCCTTGCCGGACCCGGGTCCGCCAAGAACCCACACGACGGGCACTTTGATGTCGAGAGGGGCTCCGATGTCCGTCATTGCGAGCTCGTGAAGCTCAACGGGTTCGCCGACAACGACCGATTGTGAGCTATCGAATACAGAGGACAGCGTGCGTTAGAGCCCAAGGTCAGTGCGCTCGCCGAAGCAGGAAGCCCTCCCTCTCTCGATGGTAAGGGCACGGACTCTGGGAGAAGGGTCCGGTCGAAACCTACCCTTCGCCCGCTCGGAGGGGAACAAGCTTTATTTCCACGGAGATCCATAGCGTGCCTTTCGAGCCACGTACGAATAGATCCGGGGGAGCAACTCGAGCCACGTACTAATAGATCCCGAGGAGCGACTCGAGACCCTGTTTCGGGGTGGATCACGGATGCTGGAACTATTCCTTCGTCTCTGACGCAAGCGGAGTCTTTTTTTTCGGGGCGACTCTTCAGAGGGAACACTTTCGGCGCAACCTCTGAGCTCGGGAACCTTGTTTACCCATTTGTGCAAGTCAGATACCGGCCTCCAGTGCACAATCAAACGACCTGCTCGAAGAAAACTCAAGGTCTACGACCTTGAAAACCGAGTTCGTTGTTACGCTTTGACCCTTGAGCCAGGGTTGATGAGTAGGTGTGCGGAATTCCGTTTGAGTGCAGTCTCTCGATAAATGACTGTCAGTGCTTCGAAGCGACCTTCCGAAAAACCTCGCTCGCTTCCCTCGCCATGCTGCCCGGGAATTCGAAGCTTAGCATTCAGAATCGGCGCCTGCCATAGAACTTGCGGAGAGCCCCATTATATTCGCGAGTCAACGAGAGAGTAGGAAACGAGAAGCAGCCTCCGCTGTGGCTAATATCGATGTGGGCCTCAACTTCTTCTGCTCGAAGAAATTCGGCGGAATATTGCTCATGAATCGAATCGTCCCTCGCTGTATTTAGATGAAGAATCGCTCTGGACTTACGTGAAACCTAAGCTTCGGTGCGGGTTCCTGGGAGTTTGTAACTTCCGGAAACTCACGGGGACAATCGATTTGGTCGGAGCGATACGCGACACAACTCGAAGTCGGCAGTAATGTCAGACGAACGCGGCCGTCTTCAGACTTACAGACACTTCGGGCTGCGAAATGCACCGCTCAGTGCTGGGATTCCCGATCGGGGTGCGAAGCGTAGTACGGCGATCCGATACCCAATCGTAGACAAGATGATCGAAAAGAATAAGCTTCCGAGCTTCCTTCGTGAAGCGAATGCTCTGTAAGCGAGCTGAAGTACAAAGTAGTGTGCGCGAATGCTCTTTACTGAATTCAAATTTTACGCGCCGCCTCCCCTCTCCCTCGAAGGAAAACAATCTTTCGGGTCCCACGTGCTAGACTGTTGCTGTGTATCCCCTAGTGAACCGTGACGCTGACCTGGACTGTGAAAGAAAAGCCAGTAATTCTGAGGGCCAGACGATCTTCCCTGGAAGATGAGCAGGGCCAGACGCAGACGGGAGAACCGGAAGACAGCCAATATAAATCCCAAAAGAGAGCAGCAGAAACAGAAGCGCAAGAGGTGCCCAAGAGTGCCGTCGGATCAGCTGAGAGCGATCTGGAACAATGGAATGACCACTCGCCGCAACATCGAAGGAGCGGGTCTCCTCCTCGATGCGAACAAGGTCAGTCCTCTAATTGTCAGGAGGCTCCATCTCACTTATTGTCAGTCCCGAACTCCACGAGAGTATCCTGAGAATTCCGCTTTGGTTGTGTCTTCTGTGTGGAGCTCATCGCCACATCAACTTTCCTTCCAGTTGGACGAGTCAGAGCCGAAAATCGAAAGAAAATTGAGGGAGAAACCCACGGTCGTTGATCTCATCGAGGCAGAGGCTAATCAGCCGAGAAGAGACCGGAGCTTTGTAATGAAAGACGATATGAAGTTCCTCGCCATGATGATTTCGAAGCACGGCATGGACGAATGGAGTGAAATGTCGAGAGATCCAGAGAACGTATATCAGCTGACGCCTAAACAGATTAAGCGGATCTTCATGAAATGTCAGAAGGTTCCGGTCGCTTACAATGCTCTCATGATAGCTTGTGGCCTGAAAGAGGTTCCGGAAGGCTTGAGTCACGACATGGAGGTCGAGGGGAGCTCATGAATTCTACGTTGGGTTGTACATAATAAAAATGAGCCCTGAATTATTGTTTCCTAAAAACTGGTCTCAACTCGCTCAGTCTCTTCATCTCGAATTCGTCCAAGTCCGGAGGACGGTCTGGTACCCTGAACGCTAGGGATTCCTGTGTCGCCCTTTGCTCCACGAGCACAACGAAGTTCATGGACCGAGGCGATAGGCGATGCGGCCCAAGAATAAACTGCCCTTCTCGACTCGGAACTTGAGAAGATGTTTCGCCTCGATAGTCGTATTGGCGATTCTCGTCGCATACTGTCATTTGCTGCTCCGCGCGTACAATGTTCACGGAGCTATACAGCGATTCAAAAGGAAGATCGCTTGCAGGAATGCGTTGTTGTCCCGGATTTACGACGGTCTCCTCCATTGTCCTGACGAGCATCGGACCCCCCTCAATCGCTAGTTGAGCTCCCTAGAGCCTGATCGTCCTCGAAATCGGCATGGGAATCCTACTCGAACTTCGTGGAGAGATCGGGACCTACTTGTGAGCTCTGGGTCCCAGAGTCTGGGAGGGCTGAGGATATTTCCGACCAAAGTGAGTCTCAGCTCTGATGACTGATAAATCTCGATTCGTGTAATCACAGCTCTACCGCAATGGAGAATTGAAGTTTAGTTGGAGGCGAAGTTGAAGAAGAAATCGGTCGTGCTAATTAGGTTACTGAGGTGATTTGCGGAAAAGGAGGAGATATGGCCTTGGATATGGTAAACCTCACGACTTTATTGGAATCTAAGAAGGAGATCGGTTTTCGCTCACCCTCAGTAAAATTGTATGTTTATACTAAAATCAGGTCAGGGGGTGAATCTCGCCTTTTCGACACGCTCACAGATTCGATAGCAACATCGGTGAATCGCAAGAATATTATGGCAAACGTATGTATTGTAGATCAATTCCGACTCTCGAAAACTAGTTGCGGTTCCTTGTCCATGAGAACTTTCCCGCGCGCTTGGAGGAAATCCACGGGGTCCGTACCGGGAGCCAAACTCACACGGAAGTTACCGAAAATGGCGCTGAATCCAGGATAGACTATGTGTCGGACGAATCCATCCCCCATGCAGGAGCGTTTCCCAGTCCCGAAGGGGAGGAAAAAGTCGGGTTTCAGAATTTTTCCGTCCTGGATGAATCTGAAATTGAAAGTTGTCCAAAGATAGTCTCATGATATCTATCGCTGATCTCGAATTAGATCCCTTCTTTACCTTGACCGGATCGGAGAGGGAGGAATCGGATTCATTTCGTTCCAAAGCTCACCTTTCTGGTTTGAAGTTTTCGGGTTCATCCCAATGGTTCGGATTGAAATTCAGATCACACGTATTGAACATGACCATGGTATCTTTCGGGACGCGATAACCCTGAATTTCCGTGTCCTCATTGGCCACATGCGGTATGATCGGTGAGCAAACGATACGCAGAACTTCGTACATAACTGCCTCGCTGTATATGAGCTCAGTCCTGTTCGCCATGTCGGGAACACCGTTCCCGACGACGGACTGATACTCCTCGAATAATTTTTCTTGCACGTCCGGCTCATTCGCGATCATCGTTAGGCCCCACATCATCATGTTCGTCACCACGGGGAAGCCCCCGACGAGATCATCGATGATAACGTCGACATCGATGTGATCGATTGCGTCCTTAGAAGTATCTTTTTTATTGTTACGGAGATGAAGAAGGAGGATATCGAGCAAGTCTCGGGGGGAATCCTCATAGCTCTCGTATGTGCGTTTGTGTTCTTCGATCATGACCGCGGTGAAGCGAGCGACGGTTGCGGCGAGTTGAAATAAGCCTTGGAGTCGACTCGCATAGAGAGGCTTAGGACGAGAGAAACAAATAGTCACTTTGCTCTGCTTCGATTCCAGGACAAGAATAGAAACGAATTCCATCACAGGGGGATCGAACTCACTTTCAGCCACGGCATGAAGTCTATGGCGTAGCCTTGGAACAGCTCGAAGAACACTTCGTTGTAGAGGTCCGCAACCTTCCCGAATTCCGGATCGGACCAATCGAACCTTGAAATAAACCAAACCTAACAATATTTCGAGCCCCTAGAGCTCCACGTGATCGAGCAGGAAAAATTCGGAGATCCTACGTTGTGCTGCAGATTGCCTCGTAGAAAATGTTGCCCGTGGCGCGCAGCAGACTGTCCCGAGGAGAACCGGGGACACCGTTGGAATCCTTCAATTTATCCAGCAGTAATCCGAATTGCTGTTCGACCGCCGAGCAGAGCTTCATCTGCATACAGCTCCCCCCTTTCGGATGAAGAGGGGGATAGAGGATATCGCGACGTGTCTTCTGCTTCGACGACCAGTCGCAGAGAGCAACCGCTGGAAATGGGCGTCCTTGAGATGAGTTCTCCCGGGTGCGGTCTCATGATGACCCATGTCCACTTCGAGGGGGCTCCACATGCACATCACTCTCCACCCTCACAGACATTTCCGCTTTTACTCACAGAGGTCTCGATTCCATCGGAAAATAGCGTGAAAGCGCGCGAAGTCCGGCCGGTTGGAAAATTGGTTCGCTTTCGTCACTAGTATCTCTCGGATGTACTCCGCGCTTCTGACAACGAGGCAATACCTGCTGCCTATCTGGACACCGACAAGATCTCCGTACTTGTGATTGAGAGCGCTGAAACCGTCCCAGACGTTGGCGTACTTTCCTAGCTGCGGTGAAGCTCCTAAAACGGGTATGCCGCCTGGTCCCGGTAGTGTTTTCAACCCATCCTGCTCGGAACGTCGAAGCTTGCTGAAGAAACCCATTCTGTCAGCCACACAAACACAAACCCGAGGGCGCGTCGCTCTCAGTCTTCCGTAGTCACTGATGCCCCGGTCGGATGTATTCTCATTTTCATGCTCCGAACGCTGAGCCCCTTTCCCTTTGAAAGGGAATAGCATTCAGACAGCTCCTGGTGGAAGCGACCAACGCAAAGAAACCGGTTCGCGCGGCTTTCTCTACGCTCTTACATGGTATACTTGAGCGTAGCGGCAGGTTTCGATCGATAAGCTCCAGACGCAGCGTCAAGAAGTAAAAAGCTTCTCCTGTCATGAATTGCTCTGTTTCCTCCCTCGCCGATCTCTGATTCAGAGGGTCTCCAATTACTTGGACCCCTGGAACCAGAGAGGATATTGCGGAATGTAGCGCGAGTAACTCAATACCTGTCAAGGAGCTTCCGAGACCGCGAAAAGGGACGGTCAGGGTGAGCCGGTTCTGCTCCCCGCACACTCGCCACACGCATAGTTGTGCCACTTTGATGCTCCTCGAATGCAGGTGAACGCCCTCGGTTGGCAGGCGTTTGATTGTCCTTGACCATGCCGGCTGGTCCATTCTTAGTTTGAAGAAGTGTAATCAAAGGCGAATCTTTCTCAATTGGCTTCCATGTTGTCTCCTCAGGCGCGGCGTCGATTTCGTCCATGAACACGATCCAAGATTCCAAAGTCAGCTCTGAGGCCTTCCGGGAACGCTGAGACATCTTCTCGGATCTCTGAGAATCTCTCGAGGGATGATTTGATAGCAAGAGATACATCGACCGTATTTAAAGTGGTTTCTCGTTTGTAACACGATTTGATCACAATCACTTGAGCCAGTTCCTGCTCAGCGATCTCTTATTATTGAGATTAGGTTGTAGGGAATTAGGAAGCGCCGTTAGCTACACGAACACCGCTCAAGACTTCTAGCAGAACTCTCTTAGTTGTAGGAGAATCCCCTCCCCTTGCAGTGTCTGGGACCCGTTGATAGCTTATCGGAATCGCATTGAGAGGGGGCTATACATGTTCCCGACCGTTTTCCGGGACAACGAAGTGATGGCAATCGAGTGGACAAAGATCCGGGGGATGTCTTCATTCTTCCACTTGAAGAAGAGAGCTCAGACAGTTCTCCTCGCCTCCAATTTTATCTATCTGTGCGTAATAATCTACCGAATGTATAATCTCCACGGGAGACTCCTGATGATTCATGAATCGGTGAAGGCCGACCATCAGAGGCTGCATGAGCTCTACATGGTCGTATCGTGTCCGGAAGAAGCAGATTTCGGCGGTTCATGGGGGCAGATCATTCTCTGGCTCTACTCCTCGAGCTCGAAGTTCCTATTCGGCTGATACTTCTTCGCCGTTTGTGGGTGGGAACCGCTGGGTGGGGAACTCAGGATTTCTCAGGACAGGAAAAAAAGCGCGAGCTCGCCCTAGACGAAGCCCTCTTTTTTTTCGTTACTGCTCTCGTCGATGTCGGCTAAGACAGGTCACAGCCTCATTCCGGCTGCACTTTCGCTGTTTGATTGTGGTAAAATTCTACTTTGAACAATCAATAAACCCTAAGGTACCATATCAATCATGGCATCATTTTCTTCGTTCAAATAAGAACTGCGGTTCTACCTCCATGGTGACCTTGCTGCGAGTCCATCCACGGTCTTCGAAGTTCAGATCACACGTATTGAACATGACTATCGTGTCTTTGGGCACCCGGAACCCTTGAATGTCAGTGTTCTCGTTCGCGACATGCGGAATTATGGGCGAGCTCACCAAGCGCAAAACCTCATACATGACTGCCTCACCGTAGACGAGATCCTTCTTAGATGAGGCTGTAGGAACGTCGCTGCTCACGATGTTCTCGCATTCTTCGCGTAATTTCTCCTGATCTTCCGGCTCCGTAGCGGGTATCCACAGTCCCCAAATCATCATGTTGGCTAAGGCTGGGAATTCACCCAAGAGGTCTCCGACTGCAACTTCGATATCGAGCTTCCCGAGAACCTCCTCGGCAGTATGCCCTTTGTTGTTTCGTTGATGTAAGAGGAGCATGTCGACCAAATCCCTTGGAGAATTTTCATGATCCTCAAGTGTTTCTTTGTGCTCATCAATGATCTTCTGAAACGATTCACAATCGTCGCCTTCTGTACCAGATCGTTCCGACGAGTGGCGTTGATGGGCTGGGTGGGAAAACGGACTTCGTGGAAAACGGCGGATATACTTTGTGTGTTCGTTGCTTCCAAGCAAATGCAGTTGAACCTTCGACTTATGACTGGATCCGCTCTGAATCCTGAGCTTGGAAAAATTATCTCTACTGATGCTAACTCTGAGCACTGAAACCGTCCCGAATGTTGGCGCAATTCCCGAGTTGGGGTGATGCCCCCACAGCGGGGAACCCGCCGGTGTCTGGGAGAGGTCGTCTTGTTCTGAACGGTGAAATCTGCTCAGAAGCCCCATGACTCGCTCGGTGCCGAAGGCGGCTTATTAGCAGGGTCGCGTGGCCGATCCCTCGACCGGATGGCTTTTCCCTTTCTAGCGTCTCGAGCCGGTGCGCTCTCTCACGGCGGAGAAAGCGTATTCCTCCATTTGACTCGCTCGGTCGACTGACACAGAAAAAACCTGTCCGGGAAACCGGCTCCGCAAGCGCTCTCCCTCGGCAGACATGGTGCGAGTGGGACGGTGGAGCCGCAACACGGGCCAGAATCCCGGAGAATCTCAGTCTGACCGGTGCGGCGTTCTTTTCGGGTCTAAGATCTGAATGTCAGATATTCCTGAGCACGACACGGTCTGAGCGATCCGCGCGGCAGCCTGTTATTAGTCCGCAGCGTACAATTCGGACCCCCAATGAGTTCCGATTCAATCTACTGGATTGAGCGATTGACGCGAGAGATTCGCACACTTATTGAACACGTACTACCTTACAGAGATTACAGGTTCCCCGAAATGTTTAGATGGCGGCCCGTTTGATTTGATTACCATTGCCTAGTGACCGCAACATGCGCCTTGTGGATTCAGTATCGAGCTCGCCTCAGCAGATTAGACAATTGTAGTCAAGCACCGGTCTATATCAGGTGGCAGAAATATGATGGGGGTTCGGGTTTCGCCTGGAAGCGAGACGAGCCTTCTCAATGAGGTAAATGCCCTCTGCTGGCAGCGGCCCGACAACCTTGGCCGCAATAAGATGAGCGGCGAGGGAGAGAGGGAGTCGTCAACTAGCAGCAGACTCTCGAAATGCCGGGAAGTGCTCTGTTGGAGAAGCTCGACAATGAGTTGAGAGTCATCTCGAGAATTTTGATGTAGCTCCTTCGTCCAACTCCCTTGGTGGCCTCTGCACGACCCTTGAGAATGTTTCCTTCCTCCCCCCCATTGGAATGTGCTCATCTACAGTTCCTTATTCGCTCCTCCATAGGATCGGCCACTCTTCCCTCGGTTGGGAGATCCCTTCGTATTCCATGCGGCAGAGTCCACTGCCACCACTTGTCTGATGAGTTTGATTCGGATAAGTGATTAGCGATCATAAGCAATCTGGCCCGGTTCTTCCCTCCATCGAGGATGGATCCATCTCGACTCATACATACAATCTGGGGGCTCTCGCTTCAGAAAACTGCTCTGAGTGCATGGACTTCCAAGTTCGGAGATATCGATTGGCGCACCCCCGCCTACGCTTGTAGCGCTTCCTCGGGGCTAAATAGGTGAAGGGAATTGCAGGAACAATTGTTTGACACTCCTTCGTGTACCCATGGCTCTCACGATGAGACCTTTTTTAATATCACTAGCAGACCGACCCCGAAAAGTCCATGCGAGGGGGTCAAGAGCTAGTTAGTCGAGCTGGAATAGGGGCGCGTTCTGAATGACTCATTTGTGTGATGATTGTGGGAGGTTGCAGCCTGCTGATTGACAGAATATTGACTCGTTCATGTCTCGTGCCCGGAGAAAATTCCTGCCTTCGCAGTTCTGCGGGTGGCGAAGTCGAACTTTTCGCGGAAATGCGCCGGAATAGCCACCCTTCTCATTCCCCGTACCTATTCCCCCCGAAGGCATCCCCGGCTAGCATCTGACCCCTAGCAGAGAGCCACCAGATGTGAGCTCAATCAGAGAGTAGAGCACTCGGTTGGTCGAGTTTCTGATTCATTTATTTATTTATATATTCATTATACACATACAATTCTCGACTCGATCGATGATTCGGTTGCATAACCAACGACCATCAAAATCAACCACTTCCAGATGTAGATGAAAACGAATCACGTTTCTCGCTGTCTAGTTTCGTAATGCTCTAATGTTGTCAGTCCGAGACCGATAAAATGGTATAGAAACACATTTAATTATGAATCAAGCACTCAGTTGTGCGGTCAATTGACTGTTCCTCACGTGAGGGAACGAGGTAACGAAAGTTTTCACACCTCGAGCCACGTTGTACGCGTATTTGATTATGCTCTTCGCATTTTCCGCCTTATCCGTGCCTAAAAGTTGCTCGCAGCTCTCAACGAGATGATTGGCAGAGTTCAGGAGTTCCTGCAGAGCTGTCTTGCAGCTGACGTCGGGATAGCTCTGCGGTAAGAGATAAGACATTTCGATCACAGAGCCTCGGATCTGTTTACAAATGGATAGATAACAGTTGTCGTTCTGACTCTGCGCCGCCAGAAGCAGATTATGAGTGTGCTTCGTGATCTCCTCGGTTTTTATGAGCAGGTTCGGATAAAAACCAGGAGGCTGCAGAGGAGGAGGGCTTGTCGGTGGTGGTGGCGGCGGTAGGGCTTGTACCGGAGCTGTCACCGGCGGTAGTGGCGGGGGCGGTAGCGGAGCAGCTTGTGCGGGAGATTCGACCAGTAGTTCGGCGGGAGCTTGGGAGATGACGTCATCGTCTCCACAGACGCTATCGTACAGGGGTTCATCGTCGTCGTCGTCTTCGTGAGTAACTCGACTCTTCGCGGTCTCTTGGCCGACGCAGAACGTGATCAGAGTCGCCAGTTCCTGCTTGCTCAGACGGGCTAGTTTTTGTCGGGATTGATTCCGAACTGAAGAGAAAGCCTTATTCACAGGCAGGAACGGAACGTCATCACATCCCATCTGTTTGAGCAGGTCACGGCGTTCTACCTCGTCGTAGAGATCTCTACAGAGCTCTGCTAGAACGTCATCGCTGAGGTTGAGAGTCGGCGCGTTCTGATTTATCTCCGAAGACGCAGCGAATGCTTGAAGTCTGTCGGCGACTTGATTCAAAGCCGAGGACATTTGCGCGACGAGATCCGAGCGCCCGGCCGCTTTCGCTACGTCCAACGCCGTATAACCGTTACCATCCTGATTTCGGGGATCGGCTCCGTGTATGAGCAGCAGTTCGACTTGCAAAGGTTGCTCGGCCAGGACCGCATTATGCAGACTGGTGCTCTGGGTCTCAGGGTGAACAAAACGCACATCGGCTCCTTGCAGTATGAGTTTGAGAGATTCTTCGACGTCGTTACTCCGCACCGTGTTCATCAAACGAAGATTGGTCTGAAGTTCGGTGGCATCGTGCGGTAGCCGTTCCATGAAATTTAACATGATATACTTCGCTTCGATGAAGGCACTCCGCGTGGGATGGCGGTTTTGGTCATGCGGCGAGGGTTTGCGGCAACCGCCGGTGTAGTTCGAGTCGAGTAGATAGTGTTCCCAAACAGAATTAATGTTGCGCGTCGAGAGGACTTCGAGCAGCTCTCTCTGACGCGGGGGCAGCTTTTTGTCGAGACAAACGATCTGGGGAAAATGTCTCCCGAGCTCTAAATGAACTAGAGCACACCTCGAGCACAACAGGACACCGAGACTCAGTGAAGCCCATCCAGGATCGGCAGCGCAGCAGTCCGCGCAGAGATCGGCCAATTTGACTCCCGACATCTCGGCACAGTGCGTCGATACCTGGATGCGGTGTTCCTGTCGTTAGAGCTGGTACCACCCGTAATAGGAAACAGTGGATCCCGGCGCACCGCCTGACTGCTGGTCGGTGATGGCGAAGCTCACACTGACTGACTAAGGGATATTTTGTTTTGATGATGACGATGATCTTCACAGAACAGCTGACCAGAAGAAACTCTGGAGCGACAGCCGGTCGGTCAGCTAGTCGGTCGACTACCGAGAGAGACACAGCTCAAGGGAATCAAAGTTTCGCACCGTGCACCTCTTGCAGCTCTCGGGAGGCACGGCGCTGCGAAATGTTCAGGAGAGGTCTCTCGTGCATGCTCGCGTCAGCGCGACTCGGAGCGCGACCACTTCCTCCTTTGACTCGGGTGAGCACTCCCGGTGATTGAGGTACTTAGTTTGGCACTGTGTGAACTGAGGATGCCATCCAAGGTAGCGGAATTCTTGGGGGCGCCCGTATCCCGTGGAACGAACCTGCCCAGCGATATAGACTTGGGAACTTTTGGCCAACAGAGATCAGCCGATTCCGCGCAGCGGCTCGTGCCAATATACGTACATCTGCACGGATTCCATAAGCGGATCACTTCGCTCGAGGCAGATCTTCGACGTAGTGAGCCGGATAATGTGGAGCCGTGTGAAGTGCATCTAGTACATTTTCTGTAGGTAGCCTAATCGTTGACCACGCGCCTTGAGATGTGAGGACGAATAATGAGCGGCGGCCACAGAGGACAGCAGAATCCGTGGGCAGATCAGAGGACCTCCAATGCGGAAACTGAGTCTTCTGCGCGAGAGAAGCGCACTCATGAATCTGTCGAAACAGAAATCGCTCGGAGCACTGCCAGGATCCGAGCTTTTCCGCAACGTACCCATTCGCACGTGAAACTTTTTCGCCTGCCTCGATGATAGATTGGCGCTGAAACATGAGTACCTGTGGAGAATTCTTTCGGCCCCAGTTCTTCTAATTGCTCGGAGCGAGTCCGATACCCGAACGCAATTATATTTCGACCCAATCCGAGCACGCGCTCGATGCGGGGAACGCTCCGGCATCGAGATAGGGCGCGTGCAGGAGAGGATGAAGAGCCGTTCTCTCGGAAGGTTCGAGCTCGTTTAAAGCATTAAATGTTCCTCCCTTGAATTTGGAACCTTCCAAAACTGGAATCCACTTGGTGGATTCAGTGGATAACTTTCGATCCCCGCGCCGTGTTCTCGATAACGAGCCAGACAACGGGAATATTCGACTGCGTTGAATATGTGAAGAACCTGAACGATTCAGCGCAAGCCCTGAGAGGAGGCATTGCACGACGTGACAAATCCACAATGAGCTCAAGCGGGAGCGTTCGTTTGACTCGGAAGAGACTTTCAGAGATTCGTTTGAAATCATTCAAGTTTCTTGGCTGCTCTGAGACCAGCGTCATCTTCAGCTTGAATAAGCTCGCGAACTCCTTATTCGTGGCCTTATCTCTAGCTCCTGCCGCTGCTATTTCTTTTTCCCTCCCTCTCCTCGTTATCGTACTCGGTCCATTGGTTCTCCGACGAGATCGATTGTTTCTGCACCTTCCCGCGAAAGTCTGTCGGGAGACCTGCTCCCGTAGATCAATAACAAGGGAGTGGGCCGCGTGATATTGATAACTTATTGACAAAGGCCTGTGGAAATTCATCTGTATTACCGACTACCCGAATGAATGCTGCTGGGAGCTGTTGTCGCTGTGCGTATTCGATAGACCGCATCTATGACTCTGCCGGCGATTGTATGTTTTGACCCTGCCGATGAGATTTCTGAGCTCCGTAGATAGACATCTCGACTTCGCTAATCAGCCGAGGAATCATGAGGGGGATCGTTCTGCATTGGTGGATCGTCTTGCCCGATGATCGATCCGTATGCTGCGTTTCTCTTGTTCGACTGGGAATCAAAGCCGACCCGATTCTCGAATGACAGAGTGGAGGCCATTCCGGAAACGTCGACTTAACCACTCCGCATTGGACATTCTTCTGAATTATTCACGAGATTATCCGCCGAGACTGCCCTCTAAAATCCCGGCTCGATGTTCTGAGGATTTTTCCTTGTTGCCCTTCCCTTTAACCCGGAGCATCGGTCGATGCTCGTGTCGGTTTACCATTGCGCCCAGACTCGAGAGCTTTCCCTACTTCTTCTTTTCTTCTCTCTTTTTCCCGATGGCAGGTACCACATCGTTCCTTAATGGATTCAGGGGAGGTTGCCGCCGCCGCGGAGGCAGCTCGCGACTTCGCCGCAACGGGAACTCCTTCGATTTTCGCTAAAATTCTCGACGGAACCATTCCTGCCGACATTATTCATGACGATGACAAGGTACAACTCACCCGAGCACTGTTTGTCTTCTGTCGCCCGCTTCCGGTCGACGTCCTATCTCGCTCCTTGCTCCCACGAATTGGAGCACTTTTGAAGCAAATTCCCACTCACCGCTATCGTATTTTCCCTCGTTCTGCTCTCACCTTGATCATGGAACCCTCGGAGGGAGGAAATTCGGAATCGATGGTTTATTCCCATTTCTGTCCGAACAGTGCATAGCGTTCCGAGATGTCAACCCTCAGGCACCGGTGCATTTCCTGGTCATTCCGAGAAAGCCAATTCCCATGCTGGAGAAAGCCGTAGCAAGCGACGGAAATCTCCTCGGTCATCTCATCCTGGTGGCCAAACAGGTACGTATATTCCGAGACGCCGCGAATAGATAAATTGCCCGCCGAGCTGTTCTGAACCGAATGGAGACGCTGTTGCCCAGTCGGCGGATGCCATCAGTGGCCTCGACGTGGGCGTCGGTCGTAGGGAGTAAAATCGCCTTTTCCTCCAGGTGGCAGAGTCCGAAGGACTCAAGGACGGCTACCGCGTGGTGGTGAACAACGGCGTCCAGGGAGCCCAGAGCGTTTACCATTTACACATCCACGTGCTGGGAGGACGGCAAATGTCCTGGCCACCGGGTTAATGTTGGTTCAGATGACGCATTTTTTCTCCATCTCACACCGAATAAATTTATTCCCGCTCCCTTGCCAGGGCGTCCCTATCTATTGCATGGGAGGGGAGGAACTCGGAGTCTTCCGCAAGGTTCGAATCAATGGAGATTCCGGGAACATCCGCCCTCTCATGCCTGAGTCTCTTGATGACCGCTCCTCGGTATGCGGATGTCATCAACAAGAAAAAAACACATGCTCCTGTCGCTCTTCCGAGGCACAATTGACTCGAACTCGACTTGGAACGATGTTGGAGGATCCAGGAAAGTCGATTCGGAAGCAAATCGCTGTTCGGGAGAGACTGAGTCCTCAATCTCTGATCACCGGATCCGGGAAGGAGCTCATAGCCTTGCTCTCCTCGAGGTGCTCGCCATTCGAGTCGCATGGGTTCAAGCGAAGGGAAGAGCCAAGGAGCTGAACTTATATCATTAGTTCTTTTAGGCAACCTCGTAATAAAAGAAGCAAAGTAGCGAAAGCGCGCTGACTTCGGCTAGAAGGTTGCTTGTCAGCTGATTCACATAATTTACACGGAGAAACCGTTGGCTGTCCCCTACACACAAGTGTTCGCCTTTGCAAGTCACACCAGCTGTTTGTTCCAGAACAAGGAGGGGAGGAGGGCACGCTGGGGGCGTTCGACATGGGGGGCGCTCCGAGACTAGGTGCCGATTGATTCAGGGGACCCATAGTGTCAGCATGCTTTCTTTAGACAAGATAATTCCCCGAAAAGCCACTGAGTCCTTTATTCCCAGATAACTTGATATTTTCTAGAGTTCCTGGATGACCCAAAATCTAATACAATCAGGGGGTTGATCTCTTCCACGCAATCGATCGAGGCGTTTCCGAATCGGGTTTCGGAACGTTGTTGAATGGGAAGCGACCCAGTCGGGAGGTCCATGGTGAACGATCGGGAGGTAGGGGTGGCGGCGTGCCGTCTCTCACAAAACACGGTCGACACCATTAGCCGCAGGACAAATCCATCAAGGGAACATCTGCTGGCTCGGCCTTTGCTGCTCCGGCGACTCTCCCGCTTGCTCGCTGACCAGTCTCTCTGTCGCGCTAGCGGTATTCGACGATTCCACGTACACAGCGAAAAAGGGCTCGGGTAGGAATCGACAAGCCGAGTCTTGAAAGCCGGTGAGCCTGAGTTCCGGGCGGCTTCGGGGAACCTTATCGCTAACCCCACGTGAAAAACCAAGGAGGCCTCGGAGCCTTGGCCGCGAGGTTCCAACCGACGAGTTGAGCGCTTAGAGAACCACACTCGAAGCATGTGTTGCCGAATCTACTCGGGAACACAGAAAAAGTTCTCGGTGTTCCCTGACTGAGCCTACGGCCGGAGCTGCCTGCACCGATCTCAGCGTTCGCAACAAATGGTACCACGCGCGTGAGTCCCTGGAAGAGACCATCCATTGTGGGGCGTAGAGCTTCTTGAAGGATTATTCACGCCTCCGCTGTGACCTCTTTTTGCTCGGAAAAAAGGTCTTTATCTTTTTTTGCACGATGTGTATCTCGGTGTCTCTCTCGTCGAGTATATCCAGACATTTTAAGATGGATGAAAGAGGCAGCGAGCAGACTCGCATGCGAGGGAGGAGGTTTGTGGCGTTCATGCAGATAAAGAAAAAGGACGACGAAGGACTCGACGACGTATATTCAGGAATTCGAGGAATTTGCACCGGAGGATTTGCTTCCCCTATCGTTGCTCTCCAAGTGAACACTGACTGGGATGAGCGAGAGACGAAGCGGGACGGGAAGGTCGGTATTGGAAGACAGTCTCCTTAGTTTCCGTTGTTTTTATGCTCTCTCGTTTCCTGTTGCTCCGAATCCTGCTCACTCCTCAACCCTTCGCGTTCCGAGTTATCCTCTCCCTCCCTTGGATATCGTGTTATGACTCGATCGACTCACTGAGCGTATCGGATGTTTCTGCACGACTTTTTTCAGAGAGGGAGATGGATCTCAACGCACGGCGGAAATCGAAAGGATCTCAATGAATATCTCTCAGATGATATTCTCATCATCTGTTGCGTTGCTCCGTGTCTTTCAATTTTCCTCCGGTGCTCCGAGAGGAGTTTTTGCCGAACGGACGAACTCCTTCCGCTATCACACATCTCTCCCAGCATAATTGGCGATGTTTCCCCTACCTTGGAATCCCGGGTTTCGAGTTCTTCTTCTTGAGTGAATGTCATGGTTCGTTTCCTCTAATTTTTCCTTCCCTTCCGATCCTTTGGGACGTTTTTAGGAGGGATCTCGCGTAGGCAACGACAATCTCGGGAGCTTTGCTACCAGACGGGAGCGTCTGAGCCGAGACCGTGATTTCCACGGAGTTCGTACACCGATCTTCATTCGTGACTCCGTTCCGAGGTACGAGGCTGTCTCGGCGCTGTCGCTATGTCCTCGTGACGGTCTCCCGGGAAGGTTCTCGGGAGGATTTCCTCTGGGATTCCGTGAGGATCCCCATGGCGATGCGCGTGGGGTTCGTGCGGAAAGAGTCCGCTCCCAGCCGGCAGAGACATATGCAGCTCGCGACACGAATCAGTACGAAGAATGACACCACCTCGTGGATAACTTGGAGAAGCTTGGAATTAGACTCCGGATAATGTTCACGTGTGTCAGCCCAGACGAACAGTAAAGCTATAAGCTGTGATTTTTCAAGCTCCTCCGGATGAGAACTCAGGAGCCCAGCTTGCGAGTTCGTACAGACAATCCGAAGGATCGAATTCTATTTTTCATGCTTGGAAGCGTTCGGCGGAGCTATTGCCCCGTAATCCGAACTCTGTTCATCAATCCATTCCGCTGTCTGTCCGTCACCTCAGATGCCTCCGGAGCCTTGCCCACGTCTATGAGTACTGCACATTCCGAACACGCCGGACCCTATGCTGGGACATTTCCGTACGATCGTGCATCTTGGAATTCGCCACCTAAATCTCTGTTCCTGTTCACTGGCCCCACGGCGCGTAACAGGAATGGCAGAGAAGCAGTGTCTTGACAGGGATCAGAGGCATCACGGAACGGACTCAGCCGCGTTGACGTCCTCCATCACCTACAGTGGTCTGGCTTGGGTCAGTTACGCTGTGACTTGCCTCGGCCATTTTTCCTCATGCTTTTTCCCCCTGCCCTATCTCGCTCAAACTCCTTCTCTTCCTCTTAATCCCCTCCCTTCTCCCCGTCCGAGCTCTGACTGAGCCACGCTTATCTGAAGAGGAAGAGAGCTGCTTCTTAACACGACGTAGAGCTAAGGGACGTGAGTCGTTTCACAATGGGGTCGACCGTCTGTGCCTGCTCGGCTGGCTGGCTATGGAGCAATGGCATCTCTTCCATGTTTCTGATTATAACCAACCAACCAAGCAGCCAACCGACCGACGACCTGGCCGACCTAGCTACCTAACCGACGCGCGGGCCAAGGGGGCAGAGGCGAACAGACGGGCGGACGGACGGACGAAGTCACCCAAGGAGCCACGCAGGGCAACGAAGCAAGGAAATGGCCGGCAGGCTTAAGGGAACAAAATTTGTGTCTCTGCCTCTCGAGCAAACGACAGCGTAACGAACGAGTGAATGTGTTGCCTTTTGCTCCGAAACACTAGCGACCTGCCTCTTGCAACACTGATCCTCTACCAGGATGGGAGTTCCCGTGATGCTTAAGTGCAAGGAGTGTACCGGTGATTTTTGTGGCTCTGCTGGCAGCAGCGCCAGCATCATTCTTGCCGGAGAGCCTCTCTCTTTACTTACTTGGCTCCTTGTAATCCCTCCTGGCAATATTTCGATACCTCGAAGCAAACCCGGCGCTCTTACGAGCGATGCTTCTTGGATAATTCGCCGTGGAAGTGTTTACCGCACTCTGACATTCTGACACCCTTTTCATTGCTGTCCACGAGAGCCCTGACGATCTAAAGATCTCGCCAATGAAGGAGAGGAGCTCGCAGGAAACAGGTCGCAGCCGCCGGCGACTCGCAGTTTCGTTTTTAACTTCATTTATGTTCAGCTGCCGGGAGCGTCTCTACGTAGCGGGATTGCTCGCTTCATGCAGCTCCGTTTCGTTACGTTTCTCGACGCTTGCGAAGTTCCGCTCGAAGAATTCTTCGTATCACTTACAACAAGCGAGTCTTCTGCATGCCATAGGCCTTGATAGTACCCGTCTCTCTCCAAAATTCGGACGTGTTTATACGTTTTCCTTCTTCTGGTCGGAAGCCCAGCCCTCGCGCGGGCGGCTCCTGAGAACGGCAGCCGGAAGACGTTGTTTCCTCGGCCATGAAATAAGGAAATCGTTGCTGTATTGTGTTCAGGAGAGTGATTGCGCTTCGAGCATCCGGAGGCTCTGCATCATCAGTTTGCATTCTTCAAAGTCGGAGTTTGGGCGCGCCTTCCCGATCCGCCACCGGTTAATAGATTGTTTCGTCGTCTGTCGAATCAATTGGTGAACGTCCGTCGTGCGTCGGTCGGGGATGGACGGTCGGGCCGAGTGGTTACGGTCGGGAGAAGCGCAAGCTTCAACAGCGGAGTAGAAACAAAAGAGAGAGGATTATGATTTTTTCTCCGACGAATAGAATCAGCGAACGAGATTAACTCCATCCTTTTAACGCTTATCAGCTTACCGTCATCCGCGGGCGCTGGGTCTTCTGCTGCCACCGCCGCCGATGGATTCGATTTTTTTGCGCTGGCTCGTAGTCCTCAATCAAAGGTTCCGTCTCTCAAGCTTCGCGCGTCTATCCTCTCCGCGCCAAATAATAGTCCCTACATCTTTCATAGGTTCTCTCCTTGACCTTTTTTCTCTCCATCCTAATTCTCCCTACCTCTCGATCCTTCCGAGTCCGGGCCCATGAGCTCAGAGTTCTCGGTGGCTGCAACAGTCTCCATGCGCCTTATTCCCTATTCGAATGTCCCGAGGATCTCCGCCGGCCCACGTGATTCTCTCACAGCGCATATGGTCGGCCGCAAGTTTTCGGTGGGAATTCGCTGCAGTGCGCGCGACTCTTCGAATTCATATCAGGTTCAAACGTCACGTTCGAGCTGCGCTGTGCGGGCGTCTCCTCGGAACCATAAAAATTCAGCCGATTGCGAACACCGAGGAGGATGTTTCCACTGCTTGCATTCTTATTTCCCGCCGGCGCTTCCTGGCTTGTTTGCGTTGGTTGACAAGCCTACCTGCTGCTAGCTCGTTCGTTCCTCTGTTCGCCTTACATTACCCGTTCGAGAATGACGGAAACACGGTTCGAGGAAGTGTTCAAGCTTCATTTACGAGCGTTGACTCGAGTCTCCGAAAAATATTGGTCATCAGTCCTTCCGAGGAAATAGCCCCAGAGCGAACGAGTGGGAGCAGTACGGCGAGAGAGAGAAAAGCACCGAGCGACCGGTGCGGCGTCCTCTGAGCTTTTATCGAGACTTTGATTTAGCATGGCCGGCGAGCGTCAGCTGGTCAGCCGATCCGCCGATCGAGGGAGGCCTGCTAAAAAGGAGATTGTATCTCGACTCCGATCCAGGGTCGAGTCGACGGATTTTAGGGCACTGCGTGATCTTCATCCGGGCGCGGTATGATGTGCTGTATGGGAGCTTCATTAATGATTCATTCATTTTCTATTGATGAGGCGCCACCTTCCCAATTCTATTTTCGTTCGGTGGAGCGGAAATTTCAACGCCCGTCATCATGAGAATATTAAGCGCAGGAATTTGCACACCGACTATTTTTCAGTAGTGTACCAATCAGGGAAATGTGACCTTCGGTGACCCTCTCCATTCCACGTCTAACGTGCAAGAAGCGGCGGTACGCCTACGCGGCTGCGCGAGCTATTGACCAGCTGGCAGATCCATGGCGAAAGCAATCTCGGCTCTTTCTCCCTCATCTTATCATTTTCTTCTCGCGCTCGTATAGAGGATCTCGTCGATTCGAAAGAGGTTTCGACCGAAAGACTCGAGAGCGGGCTCCGCGTTGTCAATGCACCGAAAGCCGCTTCTACAAATCTATTCAAACTCGCTATCTGCTCACTACTGCTGTTTTGGATTTCGAATATCCCTATTCCTCTGCTCCGAGCTCTCGCATGCGGCTCGTCGCTCGTCCGAACGGTCGACCAAAAGTCCATCGCGCGTTCGCCTCTTCGCTCTCCCGATTTTCCAGTCGTATGGAATTCGATCGGGACATACGACTTCATCATTCGCAATTTCATGGAAACGGGTCAATGCCACGCGCGAGATCATTGAAATCACTGTGTTCATCCGTCGAAGAATTTGACATGTGTCGTCCCGATAGATGATCTAAAACATCATTAACTCACCTCGCTGGCTCCAGAGTGATGGTTACAGAACTGGATGATAGTGAACCAGAGCCTGAACTGAATTCAAATGGTGCTAGAACTTGTACAAATCAAATCTACCCACCACTGAACTCAGTCAATGCAAAGGGTCATCGCGATCGATCAGGGTACGGTTCCTCCCTGGAGAGGTCTAGGAGAAGACGATCCTGTGAAGAAAAAACAGCTCTGGAGAGAAGCGCGAAAAAGAGCGGCATCAGCAAAAGCTCCTGCTGATAATCCCTCGGCGAGCGGAACAAGCGGACGAGATCATTCACAGGCTCCGTAGAGCCTGCAGGCTCGGAATCTTTCGGGAGTTCTTCAGATTTTCAAAAGGAGTTGCTTCAAGCGGAAGAGGACGAAGAGGAGTCCGACGACGGGCGAAAGAACGCAAGAGTTGAGGGACAGTACGAGACACTCATAGCAGCAGCACCTAGCTATGCGCGGGGCTAACCAATCCCCCCGCTCGAGCCCCATCGCGCCCACCACCGTCACCATCTCATCGGACTGGCATCAGCGGCGCTAAGCGCACTGGAAGACTTTATTCTTGACACATTCGAGTGGGCAAGGAGCCACGGATTGGCGAAGCAGCCGAGCCGACGGATATGCTTGCATGAATCCGGACGCACACAAAAGCGGTCGACCCGGTTTGCTTTTCGTTGTCGTCGTCGTCGTCGCTGCCACTACTAGCTGTGGTTTGGGCTCTGCAAACTAATCTCGCTCTAATTCCCTCATTCGTCCTTTTCTCATTTCAAAAGGTTTTCAAACAAACTTCACTTTTCAAACTGGCTCGTCGACGGCTGCTGCTGCTGCTATTCCCGAGACTGGAGCTGCTGCCGGAGGTGGTGGTCGTAGAGATTGTGGAGATGCTGACGGGCTGTGTGAGGTTTGGAGAGCAGCTTTGTTGATCCGTTCTTGAATGAGAGACCAACTGACATGTGCAAGAACTCAACGAGTATATCGCGCGTGCGAGAGCTCCGAGCCACCGGTGAGGGCACATTGTGGTGCACGATGAGGCAGCGCACGAGCGACCGTCCGAACGACCGAGGTTTGTGATGCCATGCGAAAAACTCACTCAGTGAAGCTGCTTTATGACGGCATGTGAGACGGCGGCGCGGCGGCGCGGCGTTAGTGGCGTCTTAGGGATGCCATATCTAAGGAGAAGGAGGAAAGGATTTATATCAGCGCCCAGTGAACTAGCTAGGTGAGTAAGTAACCATAATAGCAAGCAGCGTCCTGATGATGGTTAGTGTTGATGTTGGCGTCGTCGTCGACTAAGAAGATGCTTCCAAACTTGCTGCAGCCACTATCGGACGAACGCTCCTTTGTTATCCGTTGGACGGCGGCGCCATTCTCGCCTTACGTTATATTCTCTTTAGACGCCGTGTCTACCATTTGCTCTTTGACACCCCATACGATCCGACGGAAGCCTCTGCGGCCGCGCGAGAGCTCTGAAAGCAGCCAGCCGGAGCTCGAGAGAGGGCGGGAGTCGTATGAGCGAACCAATCTCACCAACTGGGCACAAGAAGATCCGACCACTAGACGGATTCGACCTGGCCCAGGCACAAGGACAGGATGGGGGACCGGAGGCGAAAGGGGTCGCGGGAGAGAAACAGATAGGAGGAATGGTGGGAAGGACTGAATAAAATACTCGTAGCAGAGAGCCGTACACCGGTCGCTGTTGTTCGGGACCAGGTCGCAAGAGCCCTGTTGCCTTCATTCGATCGTTCGATCTTCCGTGCTCGCGTTCGTTTATTGCAGTCATTTTTCGGGCTCCACGCTCCACAGGCGGATGGCATTAGCGAGAGCGAAGGGAAAAATGTGGGTCGAACCCGAACGGGGAACCCCGGGGCGGGCAGCTCTGGGCGGCGGAACAGGAGCCTCTCCATCGGCCAGAGGAAAGCGAATGAGAGTCGCCAAAGGGTCTAGCGGGGAAAGGCCCCCGGATTACCCATGGAAGAGGTCGGGAGAGAGATTCCGCGAGAAGAGGAAGAACTTCGTCAGGGACGCAATCCGCTGCCCGCCGCTGGGAAACAAGAGAGCAAAAAAAAAAAGATCGACTGAAACTTGCGAATGCGCAATGGTCCGTGCCGGACTGAAATATTGAGTCGTTTGTAACGAATGAGAAGTGGGCGCGTTCGTTCGCTCGCTCTCTTTTCGTTCACCGGCGAGCTGGCCGGCGAGCCGCTACTTCGATTACCGCCTAGATGGGAAAACGGACCAAACCGATTAAGGCATGAGTAGTAGCAGCAGCAGCGAGCAGCGGTATCCGCCGAAGCAACGACCGCAGGAACCCGGGTCGCGACGCAGAGCGCGGGAGCCCATGGGAATAGTGGAGGCAGCGGACTAGGACAACAACGACGACACTCACCGCCATCTCGACGATGGAAATACCACCTGTAATCACGTGCCCGTCGTCGGCCAATATGAGGTCGACAAATATCGCTGCTCCCGCTGTAAAAAGTGTCCAAGCAATAAAGATGACCAAGATATCCGCGAACCGATCACACACCCACCCGGAGGAATCCAAACGAGACGCTTCATCTTCTCTCTGCCCGATCGCAAGACCTACGGCTGGAGTAACCAGTCGCTTGGAAAACAGCTCAATACCACTACCGGCTGTAGTGGTATTGAGCTGGGCGTTATCTCCGACCTCGACCGACCGAGGGACCGAAAGACCGAAGGAGCCCCTCCTGGCCGTGGTCGGAGGTGTTGGAGAAAAATAGTGCCAACTCTCCGGAGCGAGCGAGCCACCGAACCCCTACCGAGTAGGTACAAGATCTTCCTCCAGGGAATGGCTGCCGTTCGTTTCTCCGACCGCTGGTCTGCAGCTCTCACAGTCTGGTTGTGAGGGGAATCCAGCCTCTTTTCTGCAAGCGCTGGCTTCTGCCCATGCCACCGCTACCACAGGTCTGTTGAGAATAGAAGGGAACAACTCAATTTTTTCACACAGAATCGGAAGAACACATGCAGAGGAGCTCCCGGAACAACCCCACACAACGTTTTCGGTAAGGATTCAAGGGAACAGCGACACTTTGATAGATATCCAAAGTCTGGATGGATCCTTTCAGTTATGGGGAAGTCAGACGAGCTACCTGGTCTGAGTTTCCGGAAAACTCGAACACGCTTCGAACCGAGATCGCCCATGAACTCTCACTGGATCGTTGATTCTGATCGCTGTTGTGAACAATCTCGCAGGGGAAAATTGTCCCGACACGGATCGGCCAACGCGAGATTTATGGGACTTCCCAAACGATGCGGAAACTCGTTTGATGGCCTCTTGATCATACTGTAGGCCTCTTTTCCCCTACGGACCATACGCGGATTTCGGGGAGTCTCTGAGCAGACTCTTCCGTCGTGAACCTCAGGGACACATCACGAGCGGTTTCTGACTCCCTTCAACTCGGACTTCGGCCTTCTTGCGCTGGATTGAGCCCTGTCCTCGAATCACGCGCAGAAATTGGGCGCGCGTCGTTTTGCTTCTGCTCAGCCTCGCGATCGTTAGTTTCTCGCACAGAGCGCTGGACACCGGACGCGAATCACTCGAGTCGGCTTCGACTTCCCTGCCCGTATCCCTGATCCATAATTCGGGTGACGATGTCACTCGGCTGCGATGATTGGACCGCCTCGTTCCAGAATCATCTTTCAGACGCAAAGAGAAGTATCCGGATCCCGCAGGTTGGAGGGTTGTCGCTTCGAGACGCAAAGATCCGGAGTAGCAATGCTGGGCCCAGCCTTTGTCAACTGCTAATATCACTCGCTGACCCGAGGTCCCGTTTCGGAGAGTTCAGGGTTTTCCTACTCTGCTTTCAGGGGTTCTCTTTCCCGCGTCGAATCAATGGTCCGACAAGCCGCTGCAGGATATTGAATCCTTTAGCGCAAAACCCGAAAGAACCAAACCCTCCGACAACCGAGCCGGCGACCGACCGTGCGACCAGTCGAGCAAGTCTTGTTAGGACGCTCGCCGTCGACGAGGACACGAACTGGCACGACTTTCCGAAGAAGAAAGACGACGACGACGACAACGACAACAACGGAAAGAGGATAGTGGGAGGGAAATAGGGGCACTGAAAAGAAGCAGAACGAAACGCCCCCGATAGCAAGGTGACCAGAGTATTTCGGGGTGGTGACGACGGAGAAACGAAAGGGAGTATTTACAAAACGCACCGGAAAAACCCTCAGAGCCCGAAGGCTTCTTTTTTGCTCCCTCTTGTACCCTTGCTGCGAATGGCTGTCCACAACTCACCGTGGTGGTCCGCTGACGGCCAGCCGACGCCCCCATCGTTGGATCCATGGTGGGATTACCACGTCGATGTCTTTTTCACACGGGTCGTCTCGGTGTGGCTCTCCGCAGCTGCTTTTCCCTTGCACTGCCACTATTTCTCCCCGGAGCTCGTCCCTGAGACGTTTTCCTCAGTCAGCTTCTCCTCTCATTTTATTTCCTCAACTTCTCCTCGTTTCCGAAGCCGTGACCTCGGCCGCCGATCCGCACATCATACGTTCCTTACAACTGTAAAGGGAAAGAATTCCACATGTGAGCTGGGCCCGAGCCTGAGAATCCGCTGGAGCTAAGGGAAAATAGCCAAAGGTAGCTCTGGTCCGGGTTCGAATTCCATGGAAGGTCCTCGAAGGAACGAACAGGGAGGAGATTTCCCCAAGAGTCGAGGAACACCAGTCCGGTGTTTCAAATTCGGGGAACAGTTTCACGAAAACAAGAGTCTGCGAACGGCTGTCAGCGACTGAGGGATTGAATGAGCAAGCGAGCGACCAAGCTTGCCAACGGAAGAGATTCAGTCAGCAGCGAGGTAAATGTTTACTCAGTCCTCCTGTCAACCGTACAACTAAGCTCTCGAGCAAGCGTCGTTGCCGTCGTCGTTGGCTGCCGTTGCCGCTGTCAAGTTCTCAAAGACGGAAGAGGTGCATTAACCCTTTTGACCCCCGTCGCCTTTCCCTCAAGAACCCTTAGTCAAACAGCAATCGGCTCTTAATCAAGCAGTTGTCTTCGAGCAGCAGCAGCAGCAGCACTGCCAGCAGGACCGACACTATGGGCATTGCTGCAGCAGCGGCAGCAGAGCCTTACAGGGGTCCAGAGGGACTTCTTGCTATCGTAATAAATAACTTGTGATATTTAGCGGCAAGGCTTTCTCTTCCTCTTGTCTACAGTAGTTCCACTGTAGAGGTGATGGGCAGCTTGCCGGCTCGGTTACTTTCTCGCTAAGGCAAGCTGGCAGGCGGGCTGGCAAGCTGGATGGCCGAACGAACGAACGGTCGGTCAGCTGGCGAGCTTGCCCTCATGGCAGGGTCGTTTCGCCCCGTATAAATAGCCAACAGTCACTCTGGCATTTTATTATTGTCTTCCTCCGTCGTTGAGGCTCGCTCCGAGTGTTTTACAACGGGTCACACCTGCCAGCCCGACTGCTCGGCCGAGCTGTTCTCTTGCCTGAACCGTCGGTCGCCTCCTGCTACAGGTATAAAAGATTAGGCTCACCTAGCCGAGCGCACCCCTTTTGCTCCGGTGCTCGGGATTGCTACACACGCGCTCGTTCACCCAAAAGACCACTTCCCGAATCGCCAGGTCTTGAGACGGGGAAAAAATTGAATTCGAGTACGCGACTCGAGAATTCGTCGAACGTTCGTTATCATCACGAAAAATCGGCACAATCCGGTCCGGAAAAAAGAACGAGAATCGAAAAGAAATGAGATCAGGAACGGAGCTTTTCGATTCAATGACATCGGATCGCTTGTCTCCGTCATGATTATTATTGATATGCTCTCCGTTCTCCTGGGAACGTCTCGCAAGCAAGACGTGGAAACCGAGCCGGGGAATAGCGCAAATGAGAAATATGAGCAGAGACCCGGATACTGTCACTCGTGGATATTGGGATTGAGCCCTTGTAAATACCTAGGTCGAGTAGTTTCGGTTGGGAACATCTTCTCGTCACTACTAAGGATGACGGCGACAGAACGAGTAAACAACCTCAACAACATCATTAAATAACACTGATGATGCTGATTGTTCCGGAAACACGTTATTCCTCGCTGGGGCTTGATATCAGCCGAGCCCCCGTTGGTATGTACTTGTCCCGCCAATCTTGGGCATTCCCGCGGAGCACGAGCGACAGAGTGAGGGCAGGCCGGCCATCTTATCGATGGACTTGTAACAAACAGTAGCGAAAGAAACGAGTGGGTGAACGAGTAGGACCGCGAGATGTGGACGACGGAGCAGCCAATCGCGGCACTGCTCGTAGTTATAGTAGTTCAGTGCAGGCGACGATAGCTGTCGCCTGCAGAAATAGTCATCTAAATAGCCCCGGACCATGTGGACGACCTCACAACAAAGGCTGGCGGCTCGATCCGTCCCACGCAGCGTTTATTCGAAACAAGAGCTGTAGTCGAGGAGGTGTACTATTCGCCAAGTAATAGAGTTTTTCCTGCTCGTATCATCCTCTCGGTGTTCAACAGCAGCTGCTGCGGCGGCGGCAGCAGCAAGGGCGGAAATGATGGGAAATTCGCTCGCGTGTATTGAAAACGCTTGACAAGAGCCTCAAGTGGGCTGAGCGACGGCCGGCGAAGTGCAGGATTGAGGGAATGCCTGCCCGCCCGCTCGCTCGCTAGCTCCCGAAAGGGGGACATCGGGACAGACCTCGTCCGGGTAGAGACGGAGCTTTCTGACAAGCGCGACTTGGGGGTTGCATTGAAGGGTTGGCAAATGACGACGACGGCGGACGGCGGCGGCGGCGACTGTCAAATACTGAAGTAGAAGTGCTCCAGTTCCGCCTTCGCATCAAGCTCTCCTCTCTCTTCCGATGTCCCGCGGCCGCACCTCGTTCCACTTCCACCTCTAGCACCTGTCTCGTGTCCGCGATGGTGGAAAAAAGAGAGACATCCTCTGCCGGTTGTTAGTGGCGGCGCACGGCTCCTAATGATCTGACTGCTTGAATGCGCGAGCGGACAAGCGGGTCAGGGGGCGAGCCGGGGCCGACGGGGGAGGGCGGTCGGGCCGGCTGGCGGGCGCGGGAGCGAGCGAGCATTTCCCTCAGGTCGTCGTTCTCCCTCACTCACCGGGAGCGAGTATTTCAATAAAATCTCGGTGAGTACTCACTCTCTGCGAGCAATGCGCAGCGCTCATTACGGCGAACGCTTTGTTAGAGCTGTACAAAGCTGGCCCGATGTCAGCCAGTCAACACACCGGCCAGCCTACATTATGAACGATCGAACAATGGATCAGCTAGAACTCTTCCACTGTGATCACTCGATGACTACGACGACCGGCTCGAAAGCAGAAGCAGCATTGACGAGCCCATTACAGACGGAAGTTACAAAAAAGGGACAATGGTAGCGATATTGCATCTGTCGAGAGGTCCTCGAGGAACCACGGCGCATCGAGGGAAGGATTAGCCGCTGCTCCCACCGCGTCTTCATCCCCCTTGTTCTCGTGCACTTCGATTCGGAGTATTCTGTTTACTCTTGCAACAAGTGAGGATCAGGAAGATGCTCTTCCATGGAAGACTCACAGTCTGGGCCGACGGAGAAGGAAAGCTTCGAAGCGAGGGAAAGTGCTCCGATTGGATAGATGTTTCTCTTAAATCCAATAATTCACCGCCGGTTGCCGGTGTCGGGTCGAAGGTTTTATTCTTCCCGCTGGTCTCTCCATCCCGAGGTGAGCCACGTTTTCGGTGAAGCCGAATGTAGACTTCAGCTCGAGATTCCGGGGTCTTCCGAGGTTACGGTGTGTGAATTTACTCGACAGAGAGATGGCGACGACTTCTGGAAACTCCAGATCAGAACTCAGAACTCTCTTGCCCTCGGGCACGGCACGGCGCTGGGGAACCATCATCGCTGCAGCGAAAGGCCAGATGGGATCCAACAGGGTCCTCCGCGGATCGACCGTGTCACGCAGAATGTCTCGTTGGCGCTCGAAACTGTTTCTCACTGCTATTCTCGCGCTCTTCACGATGGGATTACTGCGCGGAGCCGAGTGAGAATCTTTGCGGTCTCGGGTGCCCTCACGACGTCTCAGAATTGACCCGTACCCTCGCAAGTGACGCCGGCGGCGCCGTCGTCGGTGGCTGCGGATGAGGAAGAAGGAAACGAACGGGATGGGAAAACGTCTCGGCGCCGATTGCTATTAAATCGCCGACTGACTTTGTTGGCAGGGCTCCATCTCTTTGTTTCAGTTTCTCTGCGAACGTCCTCAATCCATCGGCAGGCGGCGAGTCTCTCTCGATCAGCGAACTTTTGGTCGGGCCGGTCTCTGATTTTCTTCCACCAAATCCGAATATCCAATTTACTAATTTCTTTTTCTACTGCCGGCCCAACAGCTCGGGGGGAGGAGCGTTGGGAGGAAGTGGCGCATGAAGTTCAAACGAACAGGGAATCCTTCATACTTCAGCCTTGGGCGGAGAGGGACGACCTCGATTTCTTTTCTCCAAGACCGGAGAAAAAAACTTCAAAGTGACGACGGGGAGAATTGAGAATTCGTCCGGTCGGGGCTGGAGATTAGGAAAAAAATTCGAAGATGAGAACGACAGACTTGTACACAGACACGTTTCGACGCTGGAAGTTGGCAATGGGGGAGAGGAGTTCCCCGAAGTCAGGGACAAATTGACAGCGGAGCGCGTCAGGATGATGAGAACATTCTCATTGCACGAGAGCATGATCGCGGCGAGGAGAATTAATGCATACTGGAATTTCTGGGATTCTCAGAATCTCGAAGAAAAAAATGCCAGCATCAAACATCCGGGGAGGTGGCCAGACAACCCTCCGCGCGCGTCGGCTTTCCTGCCTGAGGTTTCAGTTGCCCTTAGCAAAAAACAAAAGGGCTCGAGAGAGTGAATGAATTTGTTTCATTTTCCACTAGCAATGCGGGGAGATGTGCCTCCGAGATGGAGAACCTCGGTTACCTCGAGAAAGGAGGCCTCGTTCCGGCTCAAGCTGTTCGCTAGTTTCGGACCTCTGAGCAGTACATCCAGGGAGCGCTCCGTGCCCCTGGCACGTCAGCGAAGGCCATGACGACTTCAACCGCTGACTGATAGATTGACTGACTAACTGACTGACTGAGACTACGACCTCGATGATGGCCTTGTCGAGGACAGAGGACGAAAGAGGAGTCTCAGCGAGAGAGGGAGGAATAGCCGCGCGATTCCTCCATGTCTCACTGAAAGAGTGAGTAAGTAGCTGGTCGACTGACTCGTTCGCTGACGGTCGGAGTGAGGCACGATCCCGGCGCGAAGCAAATAAGCGGCAGCAACGCGCAAGGGCACGAGAAAATTGATCCGGGCCCGAGACCCTTTGGGCTGCGGGATTCCGGTAGGGAAACCGCAAGGAGCCGGAAGAATCAGAGCGAGAACACAGGCTTCGTGTACACGTATTCGAAGGGCGGAGAACGACAAACAGAAGAGCTAATTTACAGTCGCCTTCTAGATCACAGTCGGTTAGCGGCGGAGTCACCTTCGCCAGTAGTGGCCGACGTAGTAGTCGGCGTGTGACATGACAGATGAGGGCCAGAGCGAGAAAGCCACTACGACCGTCCCGCTCGCCGTTGAGGAAATGGCTCAGAATATTACGGTGGCGCCGCTTCCGCCTATGAGTCCGGGCCTGTAACTAGTGATTCTGCGAAGTACTTCTGCGAGAGGACCCTTTGGCCTTCCGTGATGTCGGCAGAAAGACATCGACAACAGCATCCACATCAGCAGCGGTAAGAACAACAGCGATGGCGGTGGTGCCGACGGGAGTACACCGGGGACAATGTGTACAACAAAGACATCTCTTTGGAAATCAGCCAGACCGGATTTTTAGCAGCAGCAGCGCGAACAGTGGCTCCGATAAGACCATTGTTTTTGGTCCCGGAGCAAGCCCGGCTCTTTCTCTCTTGCCCGGCCGACGAAGGGGAACAAGGAGTCAACCAGGACCTGCTCCTTCCCGGCTGGTCGGTCTTCCGACTGGGCCTGCACCCGGGACTTTTGGCCTCGTAGGTCCGTCTGTTCATACTACTACCAGTTGGCTGAGAGCCTGACATTTGGGCTGGTAGAAGGAACGGACAAGAGGAAAAGCCTTACGCTGCGGGTAAAGGATGTTGGGCGACGTATCGAAAGGCAGAAAAGGAAAGAGGAGGGGTGAGGAAAAAATGTCCTCCCAGTACAGCCAAGCTCGGGGGAATTTCGCCGGGGGAAGCGAACGAGGAAGAGGGAACGATGCTGAAAGACGGCGACACCGACGACGCTCGGAGAATAAATGAGGAAACGAATGAACTCTGCAACGTCCAACCAGCTGAGAAACCATCCCTCCCACCGAGCGACCTGCCGGCCGGCCAGCCATCCTGCCGCTTGGTCGGTAGGTCGGCCGGCCGGTCAGGTTGAGCGGGATGAACGCGCCAACAAGGAATATAACATTGTGAAGCCAAATCCAATAAAGGGATTTTTCCACCGACAGACTCGAAAGTCTAAATCAGATCAGTAGGGAAGAGACCGAGGAGGGAGAGTGGGAGCTGGACCTGCAGATGAAAGGCAAGGAACGCTTGTCTTACCTCCCCTGTTTCCGTCTCGAGAATCGCGGCGGAGAACTATCGCTGTCTTCTCAACTGAACAATGTCCCGACTAAAATTGACCAATGACATGAGAGAGCAACACTTTTTCTCTCTGCGGAGGATCCCAACAAATTGACCCCGCCGGCGTTTCTCGCGACCGCGGCGCTGTTTCCGAACAGCGATTTGAGATTTCCGATTATCCTCCAGAGATGAGATGTAACGCGAGAACCTGCAGAGGAAGTCGCTCTCCGCTGATCCAAGGCTTAGGATCGGAGGGAGGAGGATGAGTATAGACAAAACATTCGGGGATAGGGCTCAGAGGAGCTGCATTGCCGAATTTCCGTGACGCGCAAGGGACGAGAAGAAAAGTAAATTTAGCGTAGCGAACAACATCCGATGTAGGTATCATCAGAGCGTCGTCTACTCGAGCATGAGTCTCTATCTAGACCTAGAACCTTCTTCCCTTGATTCTAAACGGGATGAATCGCGCCTCACGGGTCTTTTTCCCTACTGCTTTTTCCAAATGGGAGGACTCGAAACCTGAATCAGGCGGTTTCTCTTCGATTCCTCGGTGATAGTTATTATCCCTCATCGAATGTTCTATGCCAACTCTAGCGCATAGAACCGGACGCTTAGCAAGGCGACAAGTGCATTCGGTTCCCATCCGCGTGCTCTAGGGACATCTCTTGCGCCCGAATTCATGCTACCGGATCGGATCACTATGCTGGGTGACTGATGAGCCGCAGTCGGCGCGAGCTTCGACTTGGGATTTCGAGGGGGAATTTTTTGACGTGGAACTACGTGATTGCACTCGCTAGAGGGCTCATCGTGTAACATTTCAGGTGCCGCAAGTGATTTTCAACCCCAGACCAAGAATCGGCGTCAGAGCATTCGGAGAAGGTGTTCAAAGCGCGGGGAGCCTTCAATCAGGGCTCGGCGTCTCAGCGTTCATATTTCCAGTCCGCTTGATGTTCGAGATTTGGACGAGTCCGCAGGTATCCTCGGAAATTCGCGTCTCCAGAGCTCAGTCACGGATCCCACCACCAGCAGCACAAATGGAGAATCGATCGAAGCGGCATAGGGTCAAGACCCCATGGGCCCCTTGGGGGGCCCGCGAGACAGGATCGAGGACAAGATCACTCCCTCTAGGAGCTAGCGCAGGCTCCCACGTCCGGAGCTTGCTAAGCTTTGGACCGCGTTTAGATCCGACTTCGACAATGAGCCAGAATCATAAATCGGTCCTCGTTGAGCTTATCGTTTCCTCTCGACGTCGGGTAGCTGCGGTCGGTAGCTAAGCTATGAGCATGAAATGAAATGAATTCTCGTTCTCCGCCACGACCAGTGCCGCAAGGCTCATTACGACGATCAACCGCCTCTCCGAGTTGGAACGACAGTCGGAGGGAAAAGAAAATTATAAACTCGAAAGGACAGAAGGAAAAAATCGATGTCTCCCCCTCCGACAACGAAGTCGTTGGTCCCCCCCTCCTAGAACGACACCTGTGGAGCATGAGTGGACGTCGAAGATAGCGACGATGTTCCAAGGAGAGAACGATGGTGGGAACGAGAGACGAAGACCCTGTTCACAAGTGAAGTCTCTCTCAATGAGGTCGATTCCCTTGGCTGTCATTTGGACTCCCGCAAGTGAACAAGCAACTCGCCGAGCGAGCGAGCGAGCACCCACATTCCCGTCACCACCCGAGGAAAAACGACCAAGCGACCGAGGACGGAGCGACCGCCAAAACCAAGAGTGTTCTCTCGAGGATCGGGTCGACGATCACGAACACAGCTGCCAGAGATATCGAATTCGCGAGGAATTAAGCCCAATTCGGAGGGGACAGCTACTCGCGCAGCGTATCTGCGCGGCTGAGGAACAATTCTTCCACCTCGTCCCACTCCTCGGATCCCTCTGCGCGCTGCTTCGCTCTCGTCCGCAGTCAGGTCGGCGAGCGTGAGCTCAGCTGCGAGAAGCTGATGTCAACGGCTGGGCTCGCTTCCTGATCGGAAGTTGAGAACGATGCTCTTGTTGCGCACCCGGAAACCAAGTCTGGATGGGAATGTTGATGATGAGGCGGACGACGAATGAGGCCGGTCGGGGGCGGAACCCGACAAGGAGACGCAGAAGGAACGGCAGGCTCATTCTTCTCCTTTCGTGTGCACTGCCCCGCCATGGCAATCAGCCGATAATTTGAACCAATGAACCGCCGAACCAACGAGTCAGAACAGAGGAGGAACTAGTCAGCCGGTCGGTCACTTGCTCTGGGGGGAGGGGGTGACCGTCAGTCTGTCTTCCTTCCTCTCTACCTTTCACCCATCCAGCATACAGCAGAGCGGCCATCTGCGAAACGGTGTACAGGTGGGCGCATGTCGCCGGTGGGATGACAAGGCGCCTCGGACAACGAGCTTGTCTTCGAGAACGATATAGGATAAGGCAACAAGATTTGGGCCTCGGCTATCAAATTTTCCGGGAAGACTTCTCGCGCGAGAACACGCATATGCACATAAGGCCATTGTCCGAATCGCGAGCCCAAACGGCCGTTGTGAGCCCGATTTTCTGAACGAGCCATTTTCCTGACGATCCTCCTTTTCGGTCACGGGGCTAAGTCGGCACTCACGTCGAAGTATCGAAGAGCTTTTCCTCACCGGCTTCTCCCCCAGGGCAGCGATCGGCTCTGATACCTCGGGAATAATAAGTTCCCGAGTATGCGTCCTCGAGTTGGGATTTTTCTATTCTGCGTTGACGGGGGAATGAGAGAATCATTTGGAGCTTCTCCCCACACTCCGCTCCGGAATTTGTCCAGAGCCGACCTGTTCAGTCAAGAATAAAAAGAACAACGGATTGAAAAGCGAGGAAAGAACAGCTGGTGCGGCCACTGTGAAAAGTGCAAAAACGCAGCAAGCCGTCAAATGCCAAACGCTTAGGGTGGCAACTCATAGCAAAAGCCGCAACCGCAGCACATCGATTCCCTGGCCTCGCCTACATACCCGCACGCTTGCCTGGCCGGGGGGAGAGCGGGCCCGGAAACTCGGAGAATACCCATATGTGGGTTCAGACGAAGTTGCCAGCCAGCCAGCCGTCTACCCAGACGGTTTGCTAGAAGGCAAGCAAGTCGGCGTGCCAGGAGAGCGTGCGTGCGTGCGTGCCTGCCCATCCACCAGCGAGCCGGGAGGCAAGTCGATTCCCGCAGCCACCGACCAGTTGCAAGTCAATTGGCTTTACGCTCCGGTGGACAAAATATTGTTTCTCTACTCCCATCCTTAAATGCAAAGTCTACCTCCTCTAGCTACCTAACTACATACCACCCCGCCGAGCGAGAGGTCCATGGACACGACTCCAACCTCATCTCACGCGAAAGCAACAACTGGAGCCTGCAAAGTTTTTTCCCCTCTACTTTCTCGTGAACGTATCCTGGTAACGAAATTGCCGAACTCTTGGAAGCACAGAGATGCTAAACAACGAGATCCGCAGTGAGCTTCGGCAGATGCGTGACTCGCGATCCTGGAGCACAGTACTCGAATTCTCCGGGCACACAGTCGAGCGACGGTGGGATTCGTTGATTTCTTGATGATCGAACGGCAAACGAGGAGGAGGGGGAACCGGAGAGGCAGGAGAAAAAGCTGTGGATGCGTCGTCAGCAATTTTGTCGTCGCAGCACCACTTGATGGTACTCCAAATCAATGCAGCCGGAGGCCCGGAGTCGAGAGCCCCCCGCGCGCCGTTCAGCCTCCTGCTCACTCGGTCTGCCCGCTTACAGTTCGTCGCTACTCCCGCTGCCCCGTAGCGGTGAATTCGGTTGAGTTTTATCAATTTCTACCACCCTGCTGGCAGAGAGACTGTTCCGCAAGTATACGCTGCTCCGCTCTGAACCAGGTCGCTCGATTCATTTGATATTCACATACAAGATTCATTCGACGACGACCTGGGATTTGAAAGCCGAGAGAAGATTGGGAGGGGGCAGCGAGAGAGGGATTATACAGGAGCGAGGGGGAAAATTTTTCCCGATCACTCGCTGGCTGTTTTCCCACGGAAAAAGCGCGGGGACAAATCGCGTTTTCCCTAGCGCAACCCAATGTGACTTCTTGTGAGCTGCGAACTATCGTTCCGCGCTATAGCCTCCGCAAGCGCGGTCGGATGATGAATCCTCAACCCCGAGCCCTCTCCCCCGTCCTCCGGGAAACTCGTCAGCCCCAACTTCAGCTCGAGTAGTGAAATTTCTCGTGCCCCCACTCCAATATGCGAACGTCGGTCCCCAATCGAATAATTGTCATCGTCGACAAGACTTAACGACAAGAATGATGACGGTGTCCATGTTGCCAATAAATTCCTTGATTTGACATGTCCTGACCGGCTCGGAGAAGCGGGGAGTCGATCGATGGATTTATGGCTCTGCGGGAGAGCCGATGACAGGCCACCTGAGTGAGTAGCTACGAAGTGAAACGCCTTCCGCGATCAGAGGAGGGGAGCATTGAAGGGAAAAAGTGCCGACAACAGCAAAGCACAATCAAGGAGATGGACGAAGGAGGAAGTGGTTCGTCGACGACGCTCTGGAATCTCGACCCACCTAATATTTATGTTCCTCTGTCTGCGCAACGAGACCGTCCTCCGAATTACCACATCGTGGATTTCCTTAATGCCCTCCTCGTGGAATAAGCGGGCTCATTGCTCTTTCGCGACGGGAGAGGTGCCGATCCGTTTTGCGGTGAGAACACTGGGGAACGCTTCATGCTCCCGCGCGGAGGAAACTCCCCAAGCATGAGCGACATCGAGCTGAGGAATGCGAAGCGCACGGACACGTTGGTCGAGTCACATATTTAAAGCGTCGCCCGAGTCAGCTGCGACGGAATTTTCCTGGCTACTCAGGTATGCCTCTTATTGCGTTTGCTCACGTTTTCGTTCGCGCTCACGTGGATGTACCTCTCGCAATCAGCCGGGTCACGCAGGAGAAAGGACTTCCACGTCTCATCACGTGAGTTCTCGCTCAGGCGGTGATACGTCTCGACGGCACCTTCTAGGTATATCCGCGCAGAGACGCTCGATTATTATCCGAGAGAACCTGGAGCCTCCTCCGTCGGTCACAATAGACCACTCTGCGAAATGGAGTCCATCTTATCGAGTTGCGACGCCCACCATACATCGACCCTCATTCGAAATCGGATCCACATTATCTATGCACTCACTCGAGACGTTGCTCTGGGATTGAGGCTCGGGGAAGAGGAACGTCCGACCCGCGGATCGACCGACCGACCGGCCCGTCCGACAGCGATTTGACGGATGAACAACTCGTAGAGGAGTTATAGGAGTCTCATCCGACCAGTGGCTTTCTCGTCATCTTTCTCATAGTCGCGGTTTTGCTTCAGTCGTCGAGGAACGCGACTGCGGCAAACCCCCGAGGTCCGATGGTTGAATTGGGGCCCGAGGATCCGGAGCGGCTGTTTCACCGGTGGAAGAGGAAGCTCTTCAAAAAACCCCCAGGCAGAAGCGGCCGAAAGACCGACCGACCAACCAACCAACGAACCAGCCAACCAAACATCCTATCTACCTACCTGCCCGGCGACGAACGAACGAACGAACGAGCGAGCGAGCGGAGGCGCCGCCGCCGAAGAGGCTCAGACGTAATAAAGGATTAAAGCTCTCGGTACTTCTGTTCTGAATTCCGCCTCCCTAGCCTCGGCACCCCCTCCTCCTTCACGTCGTTCTATTCTTTACTTCGAGCGGTAGGGCGGCTCTCCAAGTCTTTAGTACCGGAAAAAATATTCGCTGCCACACGAAGGGGAGGAGGTGAGGAGGCAACGGCCTCCACATTCGGCGGCAGCGGCCGCAACAGCGGCTCATAGCGTGAAACGAGCTCGGTCGGTCGGTCGGTCGACTCTGGGAAAGTTCCATTCAACAGGAGGAGAAGAGAAGAGTTTGTTGAACGCAGGAATAAGCAGCGACGATGACGGGTCGTCTGCGGGCGTATAGGCGGGCTGGCGGGAGTTCCCGGATCAAAGATTGGTTTTACATCCAGTTTGCATCTCTGTTACTCGTTCGGAGCGCTGGAACTTTTTGTTTCCCGTTAGGTTTTTCTTCTCCTCCCCCTCCCCCCTCGACGAATAATCGCCTTTGTTGTCGGCGTTGTTGTTGCTGGCGGCAACGGTAAGGTGCTGACAGTGCCGCCGTCGCTGCCATCGTCGCCCTCCAAGAAGGCGAGGCCCCCGGCCATGCGTGTGATGTGCTAGCTTGTCTGTTTCGCAGGCAGGCGGGCGGCCAGGCTGACTGGCTGGCTGCTGCCACCTAACTGGCTTGGATGGTGGCGGGCTCGCTCGGAATGGCAATCTGCATACATTAATTGCCCGTTCCCTTGTCTGTGCCTCTTATCTCGCTTCTCCGGATCTGCTCCTTCTCTTCCTAGCCGGTGCTTAGCTTAAGCTTCTGTCCTCGAAGACTTCTCCCAATGATGGGAGGCTTCCCGGCAAATTCACCACCGGGCGAGTGACGGACGTCAAGTCGGACGGCCGGATTGACTGACTGACTGAGTGACTCGCTGGATTCCCGAGATGGAGCTTGTAGTTGTCAGATGGCGGACGGAAAAAGCTTTTCCCTTCCGCGACCGGCGTGAAAACGTCGCTGACTACAAGAAAGCAAAGTGTGGAAGCGGGGAAGCTTTTTTTCATAGTCACTTGTCAAAGTGTCTACCCGAGTAAGCGAAGTAGTAACTCCATTTTCCCTCGGTTTTGTCTTTCTCCCGGTGCTCCTAAAAGGAGAATAGAAACTCCTCGCTGCCGGAGCGAGCGACGGACCGAGGAGAGATGATTGGGGAGGGGGAGGGGGGGGGCGCGGGGGTCGGGGGCGATCTCTTGCAGAAGGAAAAAAAGGAGTTCTCTGGACTCGCTTGCCAGAAGACCATCGAGTCCGCGCGGAAGTTCGTGTCCCCATCGAGTTGCTTTTCCTCCCTCTCTCACCGGTTCTCTCGCTCGCCCACCCGCTTGCCCGCTCACCGACTCGTTCCCCTAAGCTCTGCAGCGTTGTCTCTCCAGCTCCGTTGATAAGGAAATTGAAGAAAGATAGAATAGTGGGTCCGACGTTGCCGCTAGCAGCAGCACCGCCGCCATCATCATCATCACCGCAATCGGTGCGGCGGCTGTCTCCAACCGGTCGCTTGAAGAGGCCTGATGAGATTTACAGATTAATTGTCCATAATAGACACACTACCGCCCGAGGACCAGCCAGCTAAGCAGAGATCCGAGTGACCGAGCGACCGAGCCACCGACCGACTGACCGACCGATCGACTAAGCAACGGAACACTGACCGAACCCATGGGCTGATTTCGAGCCCGTCGCGAAGCCCAACAGTCACCATGGTTGCGAAGGCTGGCGTTCATTCCCCCTTACACCACCTGTAGACACGAAGCCAAGTACAGATGTTCTTGAAAGCTCAGAATAAATGGGCCTACATATTCGACGCGCGCAACGGCACCGCGTAACGTCGTTGCCGTGTCCAGAGTCGCCGTTTCCGCCCCCGTTAACGACATGGCAGTTTCGCGAGCGACGCTGTTCACGACTAATGAACACTTCATTTAGAAATTCTCTCGCTGGCCTCATGAAACTCGAACTTCCGCTACGACGGCTTCAACCGCGTTAGCCGATGCTTACCGGGACCGAGCGATCATCTCTCATTATCGTGGAGTTTTGTTATCTATTCGAATATCGGGGAATTCGCCATACAGGGAACCATGGATTTCGGGATCATAAGTTGTTCAAATAATTATCAAGTGATCGTCGTGACGTGTTTTCGGGAGCGAGCCGAGCTACAAGCGAATCCGCCCAGCGTCGGGAAGCGTTCGACGACTCCAGGTTTCCTTTCGGAAAAGAAGTTCGACCGTGGATTCGGTCGCGGAGCACGGCATCATAATCTGACTGATTGTGCGGAGAGGGAATGTGCCAGGGCTCAGGCGTTTTTGAGGAACTCAGCTCACGGAAAGCCCCGGAGTCTTCCGTCCCCAATCAGAAGTCACAGAAGAAAGAAATTGCGCAGCGATAGCAAGCTTTCGGGTGGAAACGAGGACGAGGAAGAAATTGAGCAGGGAAGAAGAAGACAAACGGGCTTCCTGCACTTTGTCCAAGAACAGATCATATTGGAGTTGTGAGCAAATTGCAGCTAGCGCTTTTGAAGCTTCCTTCGCAATTGCAGCCGAGCTGGCGGGCGGGACGGTTGAGATTGTTTTTTCTCAGACGACAACGACGACGACGAGGAGGAAGACGAGAAGGAGGAGGAGGACGACGATTTTCGCCGACTTCCGTTCTGCTGAGAGCCCGCAGTTGGAATCAGTCGCTGCCGTGCATACTTGACTGCTTCTTCTGTCCCTCATCCACTCCCCCGTCTCCTCGCCCCCTCTCCTCCGCCACATTCCCCTCCCCATCACCATTCACTAACTCGCTTGCAGCTTCCTTGCGAACGCATTCGCCCGCGCACTCGACTAACCGAGCTGCCGAGAGTTCATCACACGATGACTCGGAGGACTCCGCAACGCGTTTGCAGGCTGCGCGAGCGGAACCATTCGACACATGTTATCTGTTCTGAACGACTGTTTACGTTTCGAGCCTCCCTCCAGAGGCCACTAACAAGCTCGGAAGTGAGGGCGCCGAGCTTGTCGAGATTCTGGCGGAGTTTCGCGCGAACATCGATTCGGTGGCCGACAAGGTATATTCTACATATATTAACGCTCTGTGTCGCCGTGAGTCTTCGCAAGACAAATATTGACGATTATCTCGGCAGGAGCAACTCTTTTCGGAATTAGTTACCTAAGGTGACTCCTCCAGCGTGAGAAGTCCTCTCTCTTTTCGACCCGCAATAAGTTCCAAGGACTTTCTGAACCTCGTCGTACAGCACTCCAAACGCTGAGAAGGACGAGTCCCGGAGCTTGGAAATGCCGCTCACATACCGTGGGAACTCTGATCCGCATTCATCCAGGCCGAAATAAGACAGTCGCAATCAATCTCTCCCTCTCCAAGTTGATTGACTATCGATCGTTCCGATGTTCATCAGTTTTTCAGAACTCGATAAATCCGATGTGGGAACAGTAAATCTCGATGACTGATGGTCAGGACCAGACAGGTCGTTCGACCGAGCGATGAATCGTATGGGGTCGAAGTCACGATGAATTATCGTATCCATTCACAAAATCGTCTGATCGGCTTCGGTAAAGCTCCAAGAGGACCGCGTTGGGCTTTGCCACGGATATTCCGCCGATTGCCAGCTGTTTCCTCCAGCATATCTCTCGATAATTCCACCGGAGCACGAATGCCTAACTGAAACGAGTTCTCAACTTACGTTGTTGTCGTCGGCGTCGTCGTTGTCGATGGAGACGTTTGATAATAATCACTAACAAGTGCCACATGCGAGCTCAAGAGGAACACCCACGACACCGTCGCGCAGCTGCCCGCGGGAGTCTAAAACTTGCAAAGACCCGGTGTCCTTATATAGGATGCGACTCCCCTCCTCGAATCCCCATCCTCTCTCCTGGCAAGCAGGCAGGCAGGCACAGGACATCGGAGCACCTGAAGGGAAGTCAAGGTGCTTTAGCAGAGACCTTCACTCACCTGGCTCTTGGGTCGGCCAGCGGACGACTGTACACCTTGATTTGAGAATAATTCGGGGACTTTCGGCTCATGGAACCGGGCTCGGCGAACGCACCGAGGAGCAGGACCCAGGAATTCGTTGGAAAATTCAGGAATTTATTCGGAAATATTCGCGAAATGGGGTTGGAGAGCCTCGTCCTGAGCGTTTTGAGGGTTCCCTACGCTGGAGGCTCCGAATTCATCGTATTTTTCTGCGTGGCAACAGAGATCGATCGCTCGACTGTGGATCAACGTCCTGTTCGATGTTTGAAATCGAAATTTCGGACCAACTGGAGTCGAAATCGCTAAGAAATAATGATGTAACCGGCAGGCTCGAACCTAAGCACCTCCGCTCCCCGGGAGCGAAAGAGCAACTCCACAGACTACGGAGCGGCAGTGAGTGACCAGTAGTAGCATGGGACCGTTGTCATACCCCCAGGACGAACATCCGCCTCGAACACGTGAAGCTCGGGCGACCCATCACGTATTCACGTAATTACGTTTTTATCGCTGAGTGGGATGGCCCCTTTCAGTTCGACATCATCATATAAATGGAATCGTTAACGTCTAGACGGGCTCCTTCTCTTTCAAGCCTACCGTGCTCGTTAGTTTATCCCAAGGCGTCTACTTCGTCGGACCATCTCGGATATCACGAATCGAGATTTCTGATCGTCCGATTCTGATCCGGGGACCTCGGACGCTACATCGTCCCTAGTGGAATTTGCCGGAGCTGGGGACGGCTCTGCGTACCGCGCGGCTTCAGTCAGAAGACGCATTCGCAACGGGAAAGTATATGTATGTCTCGCTGATGCCGGATGAGAGGGAATGCATCATGGCTAGCCGCAGGCGGTCTTCAAAGGTGATTACTGGCGTACGACGGCGTGCGACCGCCCGCCCGCCTGCCCACCGGCTTGCCAGCCTCAATCAAGTTCAACCAGCGGAAGCTGGCATCCGTAACTCTCTTAACCCTTTCATGGAGCCTGAAGCAATTATAAGATATGGGACGTCGACTTTTTTCGATGCAGAAAGATGCTCCCGAAGGAAGGGATTTGTTGCTCGCTCGGTCGCCCACTGGGTCGGTCGCTCGCTTGACTATGCGTCTGTCTGACTGACTGAGTGAACGCCCGCCCGCCCGCCCGCCCGCCCGCCCGCCCGCCCGCTTGCCTGCCCGAGTGACCGAGAGCGATAGAACGCCGAGTATGGGCGGCCGCGGCCGCGAGTAAGAAGCGCCAGATGACTGACCATCGCAGCCCCAAAAAAAGGTGTTAGCGCCGGTCAACTCAATCGGAAACCGTTGGCCCTCGGGGCAGTCCGGGTCAGCAGAGCGTACGAAATCATCGTGTCTTAATCAAGCTCGAGATGATGATGATTTGACGGGGCGGAGCCGCGAACCCAAAAATGCCGAGCCGATGATGGAGCGATCGGTCGCTGGAATCGCCGAATGAGCGCACACATTCGCGGTCCCAGGACATCGACGGCGGGAACAACAATCATCGGCGGGACATCATCGGATTAGCGTCGAGATATTTCTGGGCTTGCACTCTGAATGCTGTTTTGCGTTGGCACGGAATGAATATTTGCTGGTTTGCCCGACAGCACGCTCTAAATCGGGTCCAATCAACAGGGTCAGGCAGCGTGAACGCTATAGAGCTATCTGCCGGTGGAGCCCGGGGTCCGGTGAGCATCCGTGCCTCGGGGAAGAGTAGCTGATGCAGAGCCCGGACGCCGGACGTTTCGATGAGACGGCAATCGGCTCGCTTAGGAAAGGATGAGAATAATCTCCCCGTCTCCATAACCGTCGAGATACACATGTGGATGCTGGCATAATAAGAGGAATTTATATAATGCCTCCCGTGTCCATCTCAACCTGTTTGTTCCCTCGTGAGGAAACAGATTTAATCGAGAGATCTCCGCCGAATGTCACGAATGCTCGTCGTAACTTCGGCACGCATCATTATCGTTCATCGGAAGGGAGACTATTCCCCGTTATTCGATCAGGAGCCACTTTGAGCGAGCACGGATAAGAAGGTCTTCAATCGAGACGCGGAAGAACTGAATAGAGAGCCGGTCCGCAATCGGCGGTGGGAATTGCCCTCTCCGAAGAGATGATCGTTCCTCTCCGGAGCTAACGAACGCGAGTTCGTTTGAGGCGAATCCGCACGGACGCGCGCAGTGCCGGTAGATACACAAGCCGGTCAGTCTCCCGCCCGAGTGCCGCCCGACTGCCCAACGACTGGGGCGCGTGACAGCTGAGGGCGAGTAGGAACGCGCGCGCCTCGCGAATCTCCTCGTGGCCACCGCGCTTTCCTGACCAAACAACTGACTGACGGACTGGGCGGCTGACGGTCGGACGGGCGGATATATGGACGGACAGACAGACAGACGGACGGACGGACTGACGGTCTCAACGAGGATGCAGAAGAGCGCCGAGCTCAAAGAGCTTCGTCAGTGGACCAATATAATCCAGGAGCTGCTCCTCGCGCGAACAAATTAAGTGCTAAATATAGTCGAGAAAGAACAGTTCCTCACGGGGAGACGAGTGACCGCCTTTCTGTTGCGAGTCGGCCCCGCGTTCTCACGTTCGCGGGGCGAGCAGGCGGGCTGACAGCCAGTTCGACCGGCTAGCTCGCCAAGCCCCCGTCGACCCGCTGGCCCAACGAGGCAACCAAACGGAGGAGCTCGAGTCGAACGCTCGAGCTTTCAAAACCTCGATCCTCAAAAAGCCAAGCGGCAGTGGCGCCTGCCGCTGCTGCTACCGCAGAGGAGTTCTTTTTCCTCTCTAGATTCCCTCCGAGTCTCTTGATACAATTTTCCGATACGTGCCGCAAAAAAGCGGCCGAACAGCAAACCGAAAGCACAGAGAAGCGCCTTTGCGGCCGCCGCTGCGCTGGCGGGCGGTCGTGGCCGTTGGAACTGCCTAATGAGATACCCTGAGTAAATATTTGGCTTAATTTGAAGCCGTTCGATCGCCATTCGTTTGCTTTCAAGCCTTTCCTCTCTTCTCCGTCTCCCTCGCTGGTCGCCTCCGCTTCTTCTTTTCCCTTTTTTTTTCTGCAGAGGCAGCACTCCCGCTCGTTCTGCTGTAGATCCAACGGGAGTCACAGAGCAGCTTCCAGAGCTCGATACGAGGAGCCAACGGAAACAGAGCCACCGTTTCCACGTACTTAACGTCACCGTGAGAAACGAATGTACGCGACGTTGATGTCACCTGACGTCTTGGGCTCATCACTCGGATTCGTTCACTGGCCGTCGAACTCACTTTCACGCTCACAACACTCCGGGCTCGACTCCGATCCGTCCGATCTGAGCGAGGCAAGAATCTCATACGAGTGAGGCGGACTCGGCCCTCGGGAAGAAATTTCGGTAGATGCCGAGTCCCATCAGCCGAAGAACAATAGCCATCGTTCCGACAAAGCCTCCCGATGCTAAAATATCCCCCGGCAGGCCTGATGCCGGAATATAAATTGCTCGATTACTCGAGATATCGCTTAGCCGATGAGAAAACGGACTCACCTTGAGAATTTATAGAATTCTGAAGCGGAGGGGACGCCGAGTGGATTCGCGTGCGTATCTGAGCAGTATTTCTGTGTGGGTCTTCGGCATCAGTGGATTTCTACCGGGCACTCGAAGCGAGGAGGTGGACGACTAGCGACGAGAGAACCTCAAAGCATTGTCATGGTGTTTTTGGCGGGGGTGCGGTGTGCTCCAACCGGACCTCGTTCCGCCATCGTTCCGTCAGTCGTCTAGTCGCACATCGCGGTGAAGGTGTAGCGCTGAAGATGAGAAAATCAAAACTGGACGTGAGATACGAGATACGTCTTCCTGGAGAATATTCGAGGAAGAAGAGACAAAGGACGCTTGCAGCGATGGGGAAAAAAAACCGATGAAGCAACAGCTGCGAACGGCGTAATGTCGTAGTGGAGGACTCGGGCTCGGGGGCTTAAATTTCACAACGCTCCTAGTGAGAAAAGAGGCCGATCATTCCCTCAAATAGGCATACATACAACAGGGGTGATTTCCCGTTTGCGCCGGAGTCAACGTAATCTCCGCAGGAGAAATTCCGTCGACGAGAAACAGAAAATAATCAGGCACCGGGAAAAGAAGTTGATTGGAACGGAGGAGCTCAGGATGCTGTACAGGTCGAGTGGATCCAACACTTGCGGAAGAAGAAGAGGAACATAGACGAAAATTGCCGCTGGTCATTGAGACCGCGGAGAAAAAAAATTGATAGAGGTCTGTGTTGGCGTACAACCGACTCGGCGGCTGTCTGTTACCGGTGCTCGCTAATGTTCGTTGTGAGATCGGCGTCTGTGTGCGCGTGGAGTTTCGTCGGCTGAACCGACGGAGGATCGAGCAGAGGAGTGACTTGGAGCGGAGGAAATGAGATACAGCCTTGTAACGAGGGGGTGTCCACTTCTATCGGCAAGAGAGACGGGCACGACGATCCAGGAAAGAATCAAAGCAACAAGCTGTGTCCCGGCCGGCCGCCTGCTTGCCTTCCGTCACCCCGTCACCCCTTCGCCCCGCTGCCCCTCTCGTTTCCGCCCAGGGCGTGAAGGCACGAAGGCCGGACGACGGCGGGTGAGAAGGTCTGCCGTGCGATGCTTGTCTGCCTTACCTCTAGCGTTGCGGGTCGCTCAAGAGTGGTTTGGTCGGCTGACCCGCTCACCGACCGACCGACCGACCGAGCGGCCGGCCGGCCCGTATCGAGCGTTGGCGGCCTGTTGCTTTAATTCCTAAAAACGATGACATGTTCCCTCCTCGGATTTTCCCTCTTCCTGCTCGCTCCCGGACCCCACAAGGCGTCCAGTTTCAATTCAGCGCCTCGGACCACCGACCATCGTGGGTCTGGTTCAATAAGTTGGCGTTTTTTTCCTCGTCCAGCCTGCGCTCCCGTGGAAAGATATTTCCCGTTTGCGACGTACCGTGATGGAATTTCTGGACTCCTCCCGATCACGATCCGATCGACCGGATTGGATGAAAGTCGATTATTTCGGTGTCTCGGTCCCGCATTAGCTTTGGATGATGAAAGAACTCGAAAAGAACACTTGAGTACGGCTGGCCTCGCTCGCAATTTTAGAGTATCGGAAGCCGATGTTTTAATTGGCCTCGCTCCCGAGGAGAAATCGATTTTTGGCTAGTACCCAATTCGCTGCTCGCTGGCTTGATAGAGACCGTTGGCTATAGAACAAGTTGAGAACCAGCTCCATCTCGACCTACGTCTCGGTACGATGTCTCCACTCAATGCATCATCCTCAACAAGGCGCCAGCTAGCCTGTTCTTCAGCCCCCCGACGCATTGTTGAGCGAAGCCCGAGATTAAGCGGTAGCCCCCGCCACCGTCGTCGCCAGAACTCTTTCTACAAGACCCATTTTCAGCCGAACGGAAATCCCGCCCACCCTTTATCGGTGGGACTTTCTCGGCCTCTCGGTCCGATGTTCGTCCAATAATTTTAATGTGATCGCTCTTGTGTATCCCTCAGCTACGATTTTACGAACGAAGGGATTTTTGCTCGATCTACTTCGGGAAAACTTGGAAAAAAAGATTCCCAATATCCTTCATTGATAGACGTGAACTTTGGCTGGAGCGGGGAGCAGCGCGACGCTCAGAATGTCGCGAGCATCCTCCGAGCGAGCGGCACGTCGACGTCGTCGGCCGTGATAGCGGGAGCGCGGCCAGATTGCGTGGATGCCGTATGCCCTCCGAAGCTTCGCCGGAGGGTTGCGGTCGGTGAGATATTTCGGAGAGCGCGGATCTCTTCGAGAATCGCTTCGTCCGTGCATTGTCAATCACAGCTACGGATTCGCGGAACGACGCGGCTATCATGCTTGAAACAACGGGGCACGCACGAAACAAGCTCGCTGGCCGGTGCACACCTGTGCTCTCACGAGTGCATCCGAATTCCTATTCAGTCGACAAGTGTTCGAGCGGGGCTCGCCACTCAGTAAACATAGCGCATCATTTCGGCTCGGATAGCAGCCCGATATAACTCCTCATGCGATGTAAGCAGGATTCATTCGAATCGCTTCGCCACGCTTTTATTGGAGAATAAAGAGGTGTCGATGATAGTCTTGTCTATCTAAATCATATCCATGGACTTTTCGATATTCCGCCGACCGGTGGGGAATTCTCCGCCCACAACGGAGCTGCGAGACCTCGAGCTCGACCGAGCCACGGTTGCCACGCCTGTCCTTGTATACGTGGCTTAAGTGATCTCGCTCGACGACGAGCGGACTCTTACGCGACTCATGTACGATTCAATGTATCGAGGCGACTCTATGAGGCTTGCCGGATCTCGGTAAATTAATTATTGATTGATAATAATTACCCAGAGCATGCCTTCTCTCTCAGACCTGGGAAACCGCGTCTCTCGGAGCGCGGACATCCTGAGTTTAGGAGAAAATACCGAAGAGACGAGCCCGGGAGCGAGAACGTCCCGGAGAGCATAAAGTCTTGACGGAGAGCCACGAAATGATTTTCGAGTGAACCCCCTGTCCCCACAGCGAGAAGCCCCGGAACAGTGTTCTGGTTGAAAATTACGTTCTTCCACCGCGCTCATGAATTCCTCTGTCTGCTGCCTGTACTATGTGTCCAGCTCTCGCTCAGATACGTCTCCGGGCACTTAAAGCGAATAAGGAACGGACGGGGATAAGGGCCGGACTGCATTAATGAGAAGATTCTTGCTGAGACTGCTCGCTGCCACCGGGCTTGCGGCGGAGCGAGACTGGGCGCGGTTGTAAAACACCATTCAGACCCGTAAAATCAAGTTGCAGCTTCTATTCAGCAACGGACAGCTGCTCTCTCACGGACCGGACACACCAACGAGTACACGGCGCGTCGCGTCGTATGCCTACAGCTCTATGCGCTTGCTGCTGGAGATTTGTTAGATTCCAGCGGTACGAGGAGGGAAATAAAACCAAGTGGATTCCGATTTCCGCCGAACGCTCCGGCCTCCTTCCCGACCTCTTCCGGAATCCGTAATTACATTTATGATGACCTTGGTGAAGGACTGTCGACAATCGAAAATTTTTGTTCCCATCGCACCAGAAATCCCGAAGCCCGGAGAAAGGCTTCACCCACGTGCCGCGCTCACATCGGAATCGATGAGGCAAAACGTTTCCCGAGAAATGTTCTCTGTTCCTCAGAAACAATGCCAGGAGCCAGAGTAAACAAACGGGAGGAAACTTTTTGTCCGAGTCGACAAAATTTCTCATTTCTAGTCGGTGTGGTCGGAGAACGCTGCACCTTCGTCCTCTCTCCGTCTCTCTCTCTGTCTCTCTCTGTTCCACCGTCTTCCGTTCTCTCTGCGCCGCACAGAGGGATTTGACTTCATCTCGAGGAGGTCCGTCACCTGGAGAAGCGTGAAAGCTCCGCCAGCGGGCTACGGTGATCCCACTGCACAAACGTCGGCTCGGCGAAAACGCGGCTCCGCGCCCCGTTCCCTCAATTTCAGCGTTGGATGGGACAGAGCCGAACGTGTGGCTTGGGAGTGAGTGCTTTCGGAAGACGTACGGAAACGGGCACAGAAGGTAGTCGAGCAGATCTGGCAGGGAAATAAGCAGGGAAGAGGTAGGAAGCGGCTGGCGGCGGCGGCGGCGGCGGACGTACGGGAGGGTTCTCTCGTTAATCGACGGTCAAAGTGCCACGTCATCAAGACACTTGACGAGAGAAGGACTTGCTGTGGACTCGTGATTCGATTAGAAGAGCCGTCCGTTCCGCAAGTTAGTATGCGCGGTGCGGGAGCAGTCCGTCAAAGGAGAGACAATGAGTGAGCGCGCCCCGTGTCCCTCCACGAAACCCGGCGAACGTTGCTGATGCCATGCATACCTTGAATTCATGTTTTCACAGAAAGTGTTCGAGGAGTCCGCGGGCGACCGTTTGAGAATTTCAGGGGTTTCGAGATTCGTTGCCACGCGGCGGACGAGCAGACCGAGAAGTCCGAGAAGAAGTCTAAAAATAATCCCCATTGGACTCGAAGCTCGCGACGGGCGAGCTCATCTCAGCTTGGCGTGCTGGCAAGCTTCCTCCAAAATTAGCCTTTATAGAAAAACAGGAGCCTCGGTGGAAGCTCACGAGCGCTAGGAGCGAATGAGAGCGCGCCCCGACTTGGAGATTCTCCCATCGCCGCAGCTCTATTGATTATCCTCACTCCTCGCAGAAAGCTTGTCTGTCTACTGCCAACCAGTTAGTGGGACGCGTCCGAGCCCGTTCTCAAAAGTCTTCTCAAACACTGCGAGTTCAATTAGGAGCGAGCTCTCCAAAACTGATTGAACTTCTCTCAATCAGTTCACGGAGGCAGCCAGAGCAAAAGCCGGCTCGACTCCCTCGTGTTATTGCCAACAACACTGGCAGATCCGAAGCTTCTATTCTCGCCTCCAGCGATCCGCATCTTCTGCAGGCGGCTAAGTCAACAATCGCTGTGAAAGTGTTCGCTCTCGATTCGGTTTCCATCATCATCTGGATCTTGCAATCCAGCCCTCGCATGAGTCAGATGTCTCTCACGAAATCACGCGGTTCGGAACCGTGGAGCGCGGATCATTGAGTTCCAGCCCCTGTCCTTTATTTCCCCCGGAGAGATCATGTCCGTGTCTAGGACAATGAGGGAAACGTCGAGTTCCGTCCTCCGAGATACACCGAGGCAACGCACTCGGCAGTCAGCTGATTCCCATCTCTCAGTCGCGTGGTGATCTCATCTTCCTTGTTCTTGCCTTGGACTTCCGAAGTGCCTCACGTTGCCCTGCGTCGATTCGTACCGAGCTCCCGCTCGATAGCATCCCCATGTGGAATCGCAACCACTCGGCTCGACTCGGCTGTCGGCGCAACTAGCGATAGGTGATCACGGAAACGGAAGGTATTTTCGGGCGAGTGGGCTCTGGCCGAAAAATAGGGGAGCAGCGAATCGAGTTGCCATCGGAAGAGCTCGGTGGCTGGCAGTCCATGCGAGAGCATAAAGACGCAGGCATTTGCACATTAATTGGAGCAGCAGCAGCCCGACCGAGGTCGCCGGTGCGGGGGGCTATACTTCCTCCAAGTTCGTTGCCACCGCGGCTCTCGCTGCCCTCGCGGCCGTCGTCGTTACTTGCTATCAATCCCTGATACCCCTTCTCACACGCCACACTTTTAAGCCTCAGTCAGCCAGTCGGCTTCGAGCTACTGCCAGTCATGCGACAAAGTTAGTTAGTCGCTACCCGACCGAGGCTTCCATAGAAATGCATGCGGACGTCTAGCTAATGAGCACGATGATCTCGCTTAGTGAGTCAAATGGATTCTGTCCCGGAAGATCGGCCAATTCGGCTGCTTGGGCGGCGAACGGAAAGCTGTTGCTGCCCGGAACGATAATAATGACTGGAGGAGACAGTTGTTGGGAAATGGAACTCCGTATCGACGTCGTCGCTTCTGTCGGATCTTCGAGAGGCCCAGCTCCCCTACTTGCGTCGAGCCCTTCTGGAACTGATCCGGATTCCTTCAGGGCGTTCAAAATTCGGGAAAGGGCATCGTGATTCGACCGCTCTCGGTGACGAAGACCGGAACTTGCCCTGGAGAGGTGATAATCGATGCGTGCCAGTAGACGAAGACAAAGCCATGCAGTGTCGAGCTCTTCCCGATAGAACATGGAGCTGCACCGTGAGCTGCTCGGCGAGCTACAAAGCCCAAATTTAGATCGCTGACAGAGAGAAGGCGCTAAGTCGGAGGGGGTGAGACCCGAGGCAACTGTGCCCCTCGGTAACCCACCTCAAGCCTCTGAGAGAAGCTTCTGCCCAGCTCTCCCCCACCCCCAGTCGGGCCTCCCCTCGTACCTGGACAACAATAGAGCGCCGCGCCAGCAGCACAACACCTCCACACCGTAAACGAATCCAGGAAACGACGGATCTAGCGAGCGGGCCACGAGTCTTCAACTCTGTCCCGTCGGAGACTGTGGTGTCTGTTCGTCGTCGACATCTACGACGTCAACGACAGCGAGGACAACTGCCACGGAAAACTGTCAAAAAGCGTCGGAGTGAGAGGGGCGCTCGGCAAATCTGTTAGGCAAATGACATGCTAGCTGAAAAGTGCTGCGATACGGACGCCATCATTTCAGCGTTCACTAGACCAATATCCGGAGGATGCGGAACCGCTCCGCATCCCGGATGCCGGCGTCGTTCTTGTCCCCGCAATCTTGAGTTGGCCGCTTGGCCTGGCTGGTAAACGACAGCGGACGGGGCCGAAACGGCTGCCGGCCCCCGAGCCCCGATACCAACGAACAGGCCGGTGCTGCTGCTGCCGCCGCTGCTGCAGCAGCAGCAACCGCCTCCACCGCCAATTTCTGCTGCGATGACGAGTCGTGCAGAACCAAAAGAGAGACACGGGAGGAAGGGCATCGGATAGGCTCTTCGGTGGACTCCTAATTACGATCATCACGCGAACTCACTGATACCTGCTGTTGCTGCCGTTCGGCACAACGGACTCCGTCGACGAAAGCCTGCGAGCAGCATACAATGAGGAAACTTCCACTAATTTTAGTCGGCTGCACCCACGGTCCTCACCGCAACAACAACCCGGAGTGGGTCCACCGCCAGGACAACGACGATAAGAGTTCGTGGAGATAGATTCTCGTAATGAAATATGAAGAAAAATAAACTCGTACTTGATGATGTCAACCGCCCTGCGTGCTCGCATGGCCCATTCAGCCGAAGAGCTTCTCTTCCTTGACTGATCATATATATTTTCTAATTCGCTTCCGAAGCTCTGGGCACTTAAGCGAACGGCGGACAGGATCTCAGTGATTCTTGCCGATATTGGAAGAAACTCAAGGGAAAGTCTTTTCAGGGAATGGTCATTATTAGCTATCGAAAATTGATTTCGATTTCTTCCGGCCCGTCTTCCCGTGCTCCTTGCGAATCAGGAGTACTTACCTTGGAATCTTGGTCGGTCTTAGGCGGAATGAAAACTCGTGCCAAACTTAAGAAAGTCGTTGTCGTAAATTTATTTTAAAATATCCAAAATCACGACCGAGATTCCAATCGGTCGATTCCTAGTCACGTGGGGAGAGGGGCAGCTTGGGGTCTTAAAACGTTCCCGGGGCGTTCTCAGTATTCAACATCAGGTACTACTTCTTTCTCGATTAGAATCAATCGATCGCCTCCGTCTTGCGTGCAAAGAACTTTCTTGTGGCGCTCCTGCTTAGCTCTGTAATACAATGCGATTGCTGGGATAAAGTCAATCACAGTAGCCTATGATCGAATATGAGAAGAACCGCCCCAGATGGACGAACCCCTTCCACCGGATCCTGATATGTAGGGAGGTTCCTGGAACACGGCTGCCCGTACAGTCATCGGAAGGCTCGATTGTGAGCCGCCCGAATCGTGAATTTCCATTTTTCCCCGCTAGGAATGTACGAATGCTACGAATGCGGGAGAATGTACGATTTCAAACGAGGACTATCCGACTAAAGATATCCTGCTGGGTAGCTCTTCATACACGATCATCTACGCCGATTCCACAGCGCGAGCAGCTTTGCTCGCTTCGCTCACAGGACATCGAGACAGACCGCCCCTGGTGGACCCATGATTAGCGAGCATCGTCGAGGTGCTCAGAGATCAGTTGAGCACTCTCTTGCACAGGTATATTCACCATGAATGTACATCATACCATAGCCATTTCTAAATTGTCTCGTGGTCGAAGATGCCTCCTATCTAAGAGTACAAACCTGGCATTCAGCAAGTAAACTCCAGCTCCCGCGACGAGGATGAAGAAGCAGCAGATCAGTACCACGGTCAGAACCACGCTGCCGGACGGTCCTGATTCACACCAAGTTCCGTGGTAGCCCGATGGGCATTGGCAGTAATTTCCCATGATCTTCGACGTTTGGGAAAAGCGGCACTTGCCGCCGTTCTTGCATGGGCATTTAGCTTCAAGTTGCTCTTGCCATTCTTTATCGAAAACGTCATGATCGTGTATTGTCATCTGGACGCAAGTAACATTATCTCGGGACAACTCCCAACCATCCCTGCAGGCGCAGGCGAACCCGTGTGGTCGCAGGAGACACATCTGTTGGCACGGTTCCCCATGGCAGCGATTGATTTCCACAGGTTGATTGACTTGATGCATGATTTTAATTTGCGATACGAGTCCGAGAGGACTTTTCTTCTCCGATCTTATCATCCCGCTTTGCCTGAAACGAGCGATATGAAATCCGGGATTCGAGAATGCGTAATTGATACGCGGTGATGGATCGTGACATCGACTTGCAAAAGACACGCTCGGAAAACTCACTTGGACACTCTATACCAAAACTCGTTATTGGGTTCGGGGAAGTACAGATAGTCTTCGAATAGGGCGAATGTTTTCACGTAATTGAAGCGTTGGGGCAGTCGGCGAATCTTCTCCCCTTTAAAATCACTCGTTTCGAACAATCCACTGCGAGAATCGATCCAATAGAGATTTCTATGAGCGTGATCGACCGTCAGGGACAAAGGTCTCCTCTCGCCGAAAGCCCATCTGAATTCTGCTCTCTCGGTGCCGTCCATGTTTTGTCGGAAAATGAAACCGGTCATCGCCTCGGAATAAAACATGATCCTGCGCATAAATGGAAAAAGTCAGTGGAAATATGCGCGCGGTGAACGCTTAACTCATAGAGACATAATTTCAAATGCAGGGCGTCGATACAATTCTATACCCAGAACCGTTCGTATATGTACCGTGATCACTAGAGCCCGTGGTTTTAAGCATTAATCACTTTTTCATTGAAAATCAATAATTGATTGATAATTTCTTTCCCTCCTTCAACTCTTCTAATTCTTTTTCAGACGGGTGGAAAAATTGAAAAAAAATGGTTGAGAATATCAATCCTTTGATAATGAGAAGAATCATAAATGCTTGAAACCACGGGCTCGAGTGATAGCGCGGATAATGCGACGTATCTTACCCTGCATCTGGAACGACTGCCATGCTGGTAATCGACGGCTTCGGGTGTCCGTTCGCGGGTTTCATTAGGACCTCTGTCAGAATCTTGCAGTGCACTTGACTTCTGTCGCTATCCGTCTTATCCGTCTTATAATAATATTTACACACATGGATCGATGGCCGGAAATCAGCGACGTACAAGTTCTTCGTGACCCAATCAAGCGCAAGAACTCCGGGTTCTACCAGGGCGAGAGCTATTTCGGGGCGGCGTCGATTGGATTCGTCGAATGATATGCGGCGGACGACGTTGCTCGTCGTGTCGCTAACGAAAATTGCATCCGAAGCCACGTCGTAATCGATACCTCCTACGTGCGTGTTGGGTGAATTGAAGAGCAAGTCTCTTTTGGCATTTCTCTTCATGGGGATGGCTTCGATTACTCCGTTTTGTACCGTGAGCAGTCTGCCGTCGCCTTTTTCGACGCGGCACTCGCCGCGGCTGTTCTTCAGGAAACCCTCGACGCACGAACATTCGTAGGAGCCCTTTAGGTTCTCGCAAAATTGGGAACAGACTTCGGGGGTTTCGATGCATTCGTTGACATCGTCGCAAGTTCGGCCATCTTCCATCAGGCGATAACCGGGCGGACAGAAGCAAGTGATGCTGTCTCCTTGGGCGACGCAATCGTGCGAGCATCCGGCTTCCCCGCATTCGGAGTCCTTGCACAAAACGTCTTCGTCTGATCCGTCGTCGCAATGTCTCTTCTTGTCGCAAACTTGGCTGAGAGGAATGCACTTCCCGTCGTCGCATTGGAATTCGTCAACAAAACACGCTTGAAAGGAAAACCGAGTCTTAGGATTCGAAGATTCGGATCGGTATCGGAGATCCGCCGGAATCCTCCGGGAACTCCTCAACTCACGTGGGTTCGCTGGGGGCGGTTGGGTCTTCGGGCAATCGTCGTTGAGCTCGTCGGAGCCGTCGGAGCAGTCCCGCGTCCCGTCGCAGAGTTTCGCCAGGGGTATGCAAGTTCCGTCCGCGCGACATTCGTGAAGACCTTTCGAATCGCATTTGCCCTGGCAGTTGTGCTCGTCGGCTCCGTTTGGACACTGAGCGATGCCGTCGCACACTTGGTCTTCGCCCAGACAAGCACCGCTGTTGCAACGGAATCGGGGAGGATTACACATAGAGGGACAGCCGAGCTCGTCGCTGCGGTCTAGGCATTCCTCTATTCCGTTGCAGCGTAATTCCAGCGGCAACTTCTCTCCACTTTTGCAGCAGAACTCATAATGGGGATCGCAGGCAGGATTTTGGAGTTTCCCGATCTTGGCCCTCAGCGCCGGACCTGGAATTGAAGGCGATTCTGAGCCGATGCCGTACTAGAGAAGAATATGTCGTCGTCAGGGCGAGATTCTTGCTCAACGATTCCATCTTGTAACGATACTCACAGTTGGTCTCGTCTTCGGCTTGCGGGCAATCCGGAGTCAAGTCGCAGACCCACTCCTCCGGAATGCACTTGTCGTTGCCGCAGTCGAATTCCCCTTTTTTGCAAACGACTTTCGGACAGGATCTCTCGTCGTCCCCGTGGAAGCAGTCCGGAATTCCGTTGCATCTCTTCACTGGACTCAGACAGGTGCCGTCTTCGCATTTGAATTGCGAGGCTGTACAGTTGCGTGCCGCTGTGAGAAGATAGAATCGTAATGCTTCATTGCCGTGTTTGACACAACCCGGCCTCGATTCTCAACCTTGGTCAGGAGTTCCGGACACATTTCGTGACATCGATTTCTGCTTCTGCAAAACTCACGGCAGCCGGCTTCGTCCGATCCGTCGTGACAGTCCTTCATGCCATCGCATTTGAACTTCTTCAAGATACATCTGCCGTCCGAGACGCACTTGAAGTTCCCACCGCAGTGGTGTGACTCGCAGTTCAGCTCGTCGGAGCCGTCCGAGCAATCGCGCGAACCGTCGCATCTTCTTTTCTCGTGGATGCACATGCCGTCAGCCGATGAGCAGCGTAGCATGTGAGCCCCACATGATTTGCTGCATGATTTTCCATCGGCTCCTATACAGAAAACGATCGAATTTTAGGGAAGTCTTCCACACGGCGAGCACCATTCTACAATGTCCCTCTCCCGCGGCCACGTGGAGGTTGATTTATTCTCATGCCGCGATTCTTCCCTCGTCAATACTGAAAAGATAAACGCACCGAGCTCGTGTCCATAGGGACAGATGCAGACTTCTTCGAGGACGGTCTTTCCGGGAGCGCTAACACAGAATTCGCATTTCGAAGAATCGCAGGCTGATCCGTCGCTTGCGACGAGGGGAGGTCCAGCCCGAGCCAGCAGACGGGTCTCGTGATCGATATGATCGCACTGCTTTCCCTTGAGACCGGAACGCTGTCAAAGTTCAAGAAGTGATTATCCATCAAGGAAAGCTTTGTCCTCATCATCAATCATCATTATTCTTATCATTATAATAATCGATCGTTGAATTGTATTATTTCCATAGATCGGTAAGCGACGCGGACGCAAGGACAGAGCGAATCTACATATGAATAATATTCGCCTAATTCGCAGAGGAGTATCCAGGGGGGGGCAAGGGAGCCATGCCCCCCTCCCCGATCCAAGATAAACATCTACGTATGGGGCGAGGTTGAACAAAATTGATGGTCATCGATGAACTTACTTGGCAGTCGAAACCGATATCGTCACCGTGCACGAGACCGCAGTATCCTGCCCTGAGAACCAATGAAACATCGGTCCGGATTCTACTTTCCGCAGCAGCGAAAGTCCATGTTCTCTGGCCGTCCTGGGAGGGTTTTGGGAGGTCGAGGAGATGGGTCCGTGACCACTGACCTATCACCATGCTGTACACTTCTCCTTTCATGTTTTCGGCGTAAAGTACCCTGGAAAGATGGGGTTTGCTCATTCATCGTTCGTCGTTCCTACAAGAATTGTGAGAGATATGGATAGGGGGTTTGGAAGAAATCCAATCGTAGAAGAAGATCCCCCTCGACGCGGGCCCACCTTTTCTGAGGATCTATGTCCAGATGGATTATATCGGTTGGGTCTCGATCAGCGCCTTCTCCGAAGTTTTGAGATTCACAGCAATGAGCTCGAACTTGTTTACAGCGTACAACACATCATCCGTCGGATCCACGACCATGGAACGAATGTTCTGCAAGCCGGATCCGAATGCCTTTCGGGATCCATCTCTTTGCAAGGCGAAGAGCCCCCTCCGCGTGGCGAAGATCAAGTTCATGTCGAGATCCGCTGCGATGGCGAGTGGCGCGGAGTTGAGTAAGGTGTCCTGATTGTGGTACAGAGTCTCCTCCTCGAAAACATAAGTCGATACTCGGGTACCATTCACGAAGAAAATCTGCTCCTCGCCTTCCTGAGGGACGCAAACGACATCGCTCCCGTCGTCGAGATGCATCCCCGGTGGGCAGAGGCATTTGAATCTTAAGGGAGCGGAATCGCCAACGCAGATGTGGCTACAAGGCTCGTTCCAACACGGGTTGCGGACTTGAGCATCCGAGCGTCGCCGTATGGAATGCAGCTGCGCTCCCCGAGGTACCTTAAGATGGCCGAGATGGTCTCCAGTCTGTCGGTCCAGCTTGATGACTCGACTTTCGAGATAATCCCCTCGGTTTTGGTTTACGGCTTGCATGTTCACAAGCTGGATCAGAATTGTGTCGTCGTGGATTTCCATGTTCCAGAGGGTTCCGTCCGAGTAATCGAGCCCTGGTCGGGTGAGCATCCGTGTCCTCATCGACATCAGGTCCAATTCAAGTAGATTGGTTAAGGCGATGTATACCTTCTGGCTCGGCTCATCGACGACGAAATAACGGATCTTCTCTTTGCTCAGGACCCGGAAGACCGATCGAACTTCCATACCGTCCAAACTGCTCGACATGATATCGAACCCTTCCTGCCAGAGGAGCCTCGTGCCGTTTTCGAGACGAGCGATTTGGAGTCGGCTAACGACGTCGCGGCGACCAGTCACCAGAGGTATGCACGTTTCTCCCGACCGACAGAGGTATATGCTCGTTCCCTTGAGTTTCGCCGCGTATATATTCCCAGTTATGGTATCGACGGCGAAATCCGACATTTGGAAAGGCGGGTGTAGGAGTTGAGAGAGCTGCGGTCGTGAATAGCGGCGCCCCTTCAAGTCCATGCTGTACAGGTAGTTGCCGATTCGGATGAAGATCTTTTCGTTGTCGATGTCGAAGAACATTGGTGGCATGAATATCGAAGGGACCTTCTTCTTCTCCGTGACCTGCCCGGGTATTTCTATCTTCCGGGAAGTGCCATTCGTTTCAAGGATGATCTCTTGTCGAGACAGGTCGCCTCGATACCACACGAGTGTCGCTGCTTTTGTATTGGCGCATTTAGTCGCATTGACTTTCGTGAAGCCGGGGCGACAGCCGCACTCGAAGGATCCTGAAATCGAAGAACGTTCGCTATGGAGCTCGTCGCGGCCTAATAATATTTTGGAGGAGGCACGTTTCGAATCGTCTCGCTCACGCGTATACCTTCTTTGTTCTTGCATAATTGACTGCAGAGTCCGAGAGCGCATTCATCGATGTCCACACAGGTCACTCCATCGTCCGCGAGAGAAAAACCTTGATTGCAGCCGCACGAGGCGCCATGACTGTGCCGCGTGCATCGCTGGGTACAATTCTTGCAGTCCGCATGTTTGAGGCAGCCCTCGTCGGACTCGTCCCTACCGTCAGGACAATGCTTTATACCGTCACAGAGGTACTTGTCGTCTGAAATCGCAGAGTATTGTCACCCCACATGGTCCACGTTTCCAACAACTTCTCTGAGGATCGATGGCTCGAAAAATGTGTACATCACGATGCTTCATCGGAAAACTCACCTTCTAGGCACAGGTACATAGAGCATCTGAATCTATATAAACAATTTATGAAGCCGCTGATCGTGGCGTTACATTCCCGCGGATTCTCATCGGATTTATCCTCGCAATCGTAGACACCGTCGCACACGAAAGACTTCGCCAGGCAGCGCGAGCCGTCCGCGCAGGCGAATTGACCAGGGAGGCAGGATTCCGCCTTCGCTGAAAATCGAGTCCCAATGATACACAAATTCTTCCTCTAACGGAAACCCCCGCGAAGAAATACGGAATAACTTCACTCACTGCAATTGCTTTCATCCGATCCATCGGTACAGTCTTTCCGGCCGTCGCATTTGAAATCTCGGAGAACGCATTGCCCGCCGGTCCGACAGCTGAACTTCTTGCTTCGTGGGAGGTTGCACGGATCATCTTGATGCGCGGGCATGCGAGAATGTTAAGATAACGTCTCGCTCTCAGATGATGGAATAATCAGAAATAATCATGAAGAATCATCCGCGGAAGACAAATTTCATGTCGCATCACGGGTATTATCCTCCGGCTGTAAGGAAACTCACATTCGCAGCTCATTTCGTCAGTCCTGTCGTCGCAGTCGACTTCACCGTCGCATCTCGCTTCTAGCTCCAATGTCCTGGCCTCATCACAGTGGAAGGAGTTTGCGAACCTAAGGAACTTCGACGCACCCGAGCCTGGAATCAGGGTCAGTCATCAGTTCGCGATGGCTCCGGCCTCCGTGAGTCATCGATTCAGAAGGCGAGGAACTCGATGAATTCCCTCGATAAGGAGCACTCACCAAAGCCAACGATACCGTGGCTCAAACCCGCGCAAAGGCTCATGCAAAGTAAAACTCCGATGAGCCTCATGGTTTGCCGGAATCGAGTCCGGGTTTTCCGCACCAAACTATTCGGTAAGTGCAGGAGCCACGCCTGCTGTATCCGAACGCAGGCACCTCTTGGATGTTTGCACGTACGAGGCCCGTGCGAAGCACACTGCGATGTTCGTGGAACTTCCGCGAACGTCACTCTGCTCTTGAGAGGAATCAGGCATGTGAACCGGGACTGGACGCTGGGATTTTCCTTTACCCAAACCGACGCTCTTCAATATGTCACCGATTCTCTGCATCCAGAGCGATGAGGGAATCTTCTCCGGCAAGCTGGATTCACTTCCTCCCGGAGTCCTATGGAGCAGGTCGAATCCAGACTCACCTTTTCTCAGCGATCAGAATCCTCTCCGAGGAAAACCTTTATCGATTTCGCATCCTGCTTCACACTGTGAACGGGTTTGTCGGAACGACAAACCCTCCTCTCTCACTGCGTTCGAGAAACACTCAGGGGCTTGCTAACGTTGGATGAAATTTGGATTGTTCTACGACGGAAGCCACAGCCGTGTATGATTCACAAATTCTTCCGTCGATTCGGATTTGCCGGAGCTTGCCGAGCTTCGGCCTTAGGCGACTCGGAGGCAAAACGCGTTGAGGAATTCCCGGAATCTGCATGTGGTGTCTTAGAACTTGGAAATCATGCTCCAATGGACGATATCAAGCTAGACAGGACCAATTTAGACCGGTCCGATCAGAGAACCGGTTCTAGCTCGCAAAAGAAACATTTTTTTTCTCTTCTTGGGTATTGATATCCGAGCTCAGAGCTGATCAGAGTAGAATTGAAAAAAAACACCATCTCCCATCCGGGAGGGCTCTGATGAGTTGATACATAGTCCAAGAATCGGCATACAAAGCGTGAGAATAAGTCATCGAATAAGTTGTCGATGCAATGGGATCATGCTCAGTCAGTTCCCCCGGCCACTTTTGAAATACGAACGCAAAAACGCCGAGCTGTCCAGCGTCGACGAGGCCAGGGAGTTCCGAACTTAAGAGCACATGAAGTTCATGACGCTGAAGTCCCTTTCTGGTTGTACGTATGACGGCGCTACGGCAAGCAGCTTCCCAAAGCAAGAATTCAGAAATCTTCCGTGTCCTTGTTTTGCCTCGTGGAGCTTCATTTCGAGCTTGAATTTTTCAGCTGACGCAGATTTTGGTGCGGGCCTCTCCTGAGAATGGAGGGGTGGGATTTCGAAAACGCTGTCGAAGGTCATCGACGGAGGAGTCAATATTTCCGGCGGGGCCTCTTCCTCGTCATCATCATCTTAGTAATCGTAATCTACTTCCATATTTTCGGGGTTTGATCTAGAGCCTTCGCGGAGGATCCCCACGATGAGATGACGAAGCGTTTTCTCCGACGGTTTCCGTTGTCTAATAGCTAGTTCAAGCGCCTAATCGTAATCCGGGTCGAGTAGATACTGAACAAGCGATGAGGCAGTCGCTCTTCTTCTGAGGGTCTCCTGGTTGACCGCAAAGTGTAGCGAGGTTGACAGATTGGTGCGAATTTGTCGCGAGGTCCCCAAGAGCACGAATAAAACGCGGTCGGCGTGGGCCAACGTAGCTTTGCTTGAACAGAGAGATTTCATTGCGGTACGGAACGGCCGCAAGACGTCCAGAAGCCCCTGCAAATCTTCGATCGCTTCCCGGCGGAACGGCGAGTTATCATTCTAAACGATAACCGAGTTAAGGGCTGGCATGATGGTTAACGCTCTCTCCAACATCGTTATCGTAGAGTACCCTCGAATGCGGGTGTCGAGAAGAATGCCGAGGGACTTTCCGTTGTACTCTGAGAGCGCAGTCTAGACGCGAAGTCTTTCGCGCTTGTATCCGCTCCTCTGATATTCTTCAGGGTTCTACGCAGTTCCTGCGATGCTTGTCCAACTGATGGCGAGAAGTCATCTTCCTCAATTTGCTCAACTTCCTCTGATTCCGAATCAATCGATATCTCACTAGCGGAGTCATCGCTATCTCCGATCTCCGACTGCAGGTGTGGTATCGAGGAAGTCTTCGACATCGTTCGCAGAGGAGCTTGGTCGAATTTTGATTGAAGTATTCTTCAAAACTTTCCCGTGACAGATGTTCAAGCCGTGAATCCGTGAATGAGGTACAGCTGCGAAGTCAGATCTAGCTTCGATACCGCATTTTTCATGTTGCTACCTGCATCGGTGCAAGCGAAAATGCAGTTCGCGATGTTCACGTCGAAGCTGCTCAGTCGATTTTCGATCGCCTGCTTGATAACGTCTCCGGTGATATTCCCGCTTACTTCTATCAAACCGAGATACAAGTTCCGACACGTCGTGGAATCGTTGTAATCAGAAGGTTCGGTTTGGAGCATCAACGATGTATATTTTAGAGGGCTATTCGGAGCAGTCGCTTCATCAAACACCAGTGAAAAGGAACGACCCGTTTTTTATATCTCCGAGCTTCGTCCCTAAACAACCTCCTGAGCACGGTCGGCTTCCGCGAGTACAATTTCCCGAATAGTATTCTCTGATTTTGGTGCGTATTGGCCTGTGTATTTGAAGATTACGTTGGACAGCACCGGAGACGTCGCGATGATCTTGAAAGGGTTGTTATCGAGCGCCGCGAGCGAAGAAATGTTGATTTCGCGTATTTCTTGCACGGAAGTCGGGCGGAGGCTCAATAGAGATTGAGGTGAACTTGGCGAGTCAACCCCCTTGGTGATTCGATGCTGATCCCTCAATTGCGCTGCCAAAAAACTCGTGCATCCTGCCTTGCACTTCAAAGTCTTGTCGCAATGGGCACAATCCGCTTCTTCGCCATTCGCTTTCTTCGTGGAGTGATGCAAAACGAAGCTCTTGGAAGTTCTAGTACCCGAGTGCTCATATTTCCGATGAAGAAACGGGTATGCTCCGACACGAAACACTGGGTAAGACCGCAGGGCGAACAGGAATATTGATCGACCAAAATGCTTTTGTTCGAAGCTGCGGAGCGAGCTCACTGAATGTGATCAGCGATAACGAGAGCGCTTGTTTTCGATTTCCGTTTCTATCCCATTCCTTCTTCTCGATAGAATCTAGTTGAGTACGATTCAGCTTTGCGACGAGTGAATTCGCGGAGATGTCAAATTGCAGCGCGTTGCTCCGTTATAGCTAACAGACGCGCTCAGACCGCGTCGGATTCCGATCACGACATAATTTGCGAGATCGAACCCGTCAGCCGGGGTGCTTGAGTGAACATGGCACTGTGATCAGCACTTAGTTTGCCGCAAAACGCGATCTTTCCAGTATTCGAGGTCGACTCCCCATGCATATCCCATGGAGGCCGCGGCAAGTCGCGATTTCTGCGGTAAGTTACCGCGACAGATACACAGCCCCACTCATGATCCTTAAGATGATTTTATAAGTCAAGTCAGTTCTCGTTCAGAAGAAGAGTTCTCCCGGTCTGGGTCCCTCTGAGGGAGATTCGCATTTTTTCCCCGAGAAACCTTTTTTTTGCGGTGGAAACCGGTCCCTAAGACCATTCTTTTCGTCGATTGAGAACCGGTTTTCAGACCGGCTTTCCGAATCGGTGGCGACCCCTAGACAGGGCTACGATGTCCTCATCATTATTTGCTCATGAGTTGACAGAATCCTCCTCCTCGGGAGCTCGAGCCTTCGGAAAACTTGCCGGCGCGCCATCGGGGAGCGGGACCAGTGTATCCATGACTAGAAAGCGCAGATTACAAAAATCATCGAGACGATCGCCACCGTATGGCGGGTCCGAAACATGCCTGACATCAGATTACAGCCCCTCACATCATTCTATTTTTTTTCTTCAAGGAAAGATTAATTTTATCCGTAACCGCGAATCAGCGAGTGAACGCACGAGCAAGCAACTCAGCTGATTCCAGTTGGGATTTCCCCCGGGGCTCTGCGGTTGGAAAGCAAAGGGCTCTGCGGTTGGAACGAGCACTCCAAGGGTCTCGATAGCCACGGATTGAACAATTAACCCGCCCTCAAGCTCGTGACGCTTCGCCAGCTTGCCAAGTTCACAACTGCTCCAGATGAGCAGGCGGCAGCCCACCTGGGACTCGGAGACAGTGAGTCTCATGAAGTGTCGTCTACAACGGGAGCACATCCGATCGGACGGACTGTTTCGTCCAAGCTTCGAGTGTCTCTCATATAGAATCACGATCGAGACTCCGTTTTTGTGGCGAGAAGCACAACACCCAGGACAGTGGAGTCCCATACGAGGTATTTTCCTGAGTCCATGACAATAGCGTCAGAGCGGCGAAGAGCGGAATTTCGCGAGGAGCCCGTCGGCTCCCTCGGCGACTAGGACGGATGGTAAAATGTACAGAATCACGTCGTCGAGGGCTCCGGGACGACGGTCGCGACCGCTGCTCCGCGAGCAATTAAAGCCGTGACCGCCGAACGCAGTCACCTCTGGGTAGCACGGAGCCCACAGGTGAGGAGCGCAAATCTCCACGCCAAATCGAGAGCCGGTCGGTGTTGTTTTCCAGTATCGTGCCAATTCAGGGAAACGGAACGGCCTTGCTCTTGCTCTCTCTCTGTCCGACTCGGTAATGCGAGCCAGCTCCGAATGACCAGCAGCGGTGACCATCTTTTCCAGGCTGGCTGTCACATAAGAAATCGAGCGAACTCCGGAGAATCCAGCCGAGATGGGCAATGAAGCCAGCTCCCCGGCGTTGGCAGCACAAAGATTCAGGCCCAGAACAGAAGAGAGGCTCAGTCCGAGTCTCTCTTCGGGTCGAATCAGAATGTTGTGCGAGGCATCGGCGTTGCAGTATCTGAGGTCTTACAGGTGACGTGGCGCTGAGAGATCGATAGCTCAGAACACCACACGTCCAACAGTACGGACTATCATTCTATCGGACTCATGCCGTTTTCATCTGGGGCACGAATACCCTCACAGCCATTCGCTGGGGGGTGAACAATAAAACGTGAGCGCGACAAAACTGCTCGACAGGGAAGCACGGGAGATCGATGCCGTGCTCATTGACAGGGTTGACCGGATAAGTTTCCAAAGATGATCTTATGAGCGGGTGGCTGATCCTGCTTCGGTCGAGGCGATTTCGAATCGCTCGCATAAGGGGGGGAATAGCATCTCAGCCTGATGAATCGGTGCAGATAGGAGAGCTCGATAAATCAGAATTCTGGTACACTACGAAAGGGTAAGGTTTCCTTTGTGAATAGAGCTGCGAAGTTCAGGCACTAAAAAGTCGAAGAAAAGGCAGGCAAAAAGGCACCCAAAAACACCGGAATAGGCACTGAAACTGGGCAAAATAGGCATAAAAGGCAGGTGTTTTGCCATCTAAATCACTTCGATTGGCTCCGATTCGGTGATCCCCACCCCAGTTTTGAGCTCTATCCAGTTTACGGAATCTTACAACGCCATCCGGGGGAAGAATTCCGTTCAGTGTTATCGCTCAACCACGTCCTGAACTCTCGAACACCATGATTTTTCTGAGCACGCACCTCTCGACCGAGGGGTGTATCCGGATCAGCAGTGACAGGACTCAAGACCCGAAATTCCCAGCATTCTCCTTGAAATTTGACGCCGATCAAGCCAAAATAGGCATTTTTAGCCGGGAAAACCGAAAATAGGAAAAATTGCCATCTTTCCGCTGAAAAAGGCAAAATTAGGCGTTTGAGGCATAATGCCTGAACTTCGCAGCTCTATTTATGAACATTCATCGTATCTCCGCTCTAGACAGTAGCGAATCTCGAGCCCGTTGAATTCCCGTATGTTCACAATTGCTGCAGGGATGTGGATACATCATTGCGTCAGCATGATGACCGGGAAAGCGACTCATAAGACTCCTAGACGAGGATTTTGTTGCCTTTTCGGAGTTGAGACCTGAGTTACGTGAAGCCCTGTCACCGATCCGGTGTGCATCTTGCGACAGGATTTCCTTGCTCATGCACAACGAGCTCCACCAGCTCCAAGCGTGCTCGACAACTCCCTCGCACAGAGCCGAGAGAGGTAGAACGGCCCGAGTTCGAAGTCTTCGTCATGAGTAAGGCGCGGCGTTGGGTTCCTCATCTGACTGCGCGGGCCAGCTCCTCTACGAGAGGAACTCCGGGTGCATTCAGCCTGCTTCGATTCGGACGCGTTCTGCATTTAGCGCTCACACTCCCCGACAGTGTGTGTTCCACGTTTCGTGCCGGTTGCTGTCTTTCGCACGCGCCAGAGCATAGAAAACAGTGAAAATGGTTCTCGAACTCGACGACTTCAGGGACGACAAGGGTGGTTCTGCGGAGAAGATTCGCAAGAATCAAGCCGATCGTTTCAAAGACGTGACATTGGTCGATAAGGTAAATTGAATCAAAACATTCCGTCTCTCGGTAGCCGAACAGATGTCAACGCTATTTCACCCCCGTCTCCTCCGTAACCAAACGCTCATCAGCGAGCCTACGGCGGAGTGCGATCTGCGGCTCATGAGACTTCTACCATCCATGGATAGAATTTCGAAGTATCCAAGAGTACGCAAATCCGAGTTGATCAGAGTCATGAGTCTGACTGAGATGAGAAACTTGACAATTATTCGTACAGGTCGTGGAGCTCGACAACGAATGGAGACGGCAAAGGCACGTTCTGGATCAGTGGAACAAGTTGCGGAACTCTTGTTCCAAAGCCATCGGTGACAAGAAGAAGAAAAAAGAAGCCGATGGCGAAGGGGATCTCCCGGGAGATTTCGCGCTTTCCCACGAACTCCTCAACGATGCCATATCGGCACTCAGCATCAACCAGATCAAAACTGTGAGTGAATCAATCCAACTCGTCACAATAGGCAAAAATGGATCGCACCCTTTGCATCGTCGAATTTTCCACACCGGATTAGGATCCTTTCGAGAGAATCATCATTCGCGGTTATGGACCTGGGTAGTGGTCGATTCTTGGGGAGGCTCCGGGAAATATACGTCGATGACGATAAGAAGCGCCGTCTATGACGCCCGTCGTGCTCGACCGGAGGCCAGGCCCAAGCATGCAAGCAGCGCGGGGATGACGCAACTCTCGGATGATTCGCATCATCACACCAAATTTCTCCTGGCTGCACCAGATTCCGTGCAATCCATTCCATCGGTGGTCCTCGGGTCGATGTATACGAACTCTTCGGGGAAGCCAAAAGCAGCGCGAATCTTCCCCGAGGGCAGTCGGAGCACCCAATGTAACATGAGGGCTGATGGAAATTCTGTGAATGCTTGCATCTTTTAACTGAGCAGAGATTACTCTCCACCAGGTGGTTGGAAAAATCGCCGAAGCGATCGAGTCCACAAATGTGCGTCTTGTCGAATTGGAGACCGAGAGAAACGAGAATCTCCGTGAGGTTGCCAACTGGCTCGGGAAAGACGTCGTTATCTCGGACAACGAAGACAATAACGCTGTGATAAGGACGTACGGAGACTGCACGACTTCGAAGAAGTACTCACATGTGGACTTGATAGTCATGATCGACGGTATGGACGGTGACAGAGGCACAGTCGTCGCTGGAGGCAGAGGCTACTTCCTGAAAGGTAATTCGCGAAATCTCGAAACTGGCGAGTCAATGAACTGATTCCCCGGCAGGACCCGGCGAGGAAATTTACGGTTTCTCTCAACTTTTAATTCTGAGGTCTCATATTTTCGTATCCTAGGTGCTGCGGTTTTCTTGGAGCAGGCTCTTATCCAACTAGCTCTGCAAAGCTTGTTGAAAAAAGGTTTCACCCCTTTGTACACACCTTTCTTCATGCGAAAAGCCGTCATGCAACAAGTCGCTCAGCTATCACAATTCGATGAAGAGCTGTACAAGGTTGTCGGCAAGGGCAGCGAAAAAGCCGACGAGAAGGAAGTTGACGAGAAATACCTGATTGCGACCTCGGAACAACCGATATGTGCTTTCCACAAGGACGAATGGTTGTCTCCAGCGGATCTGCCCATAAAGTACGCTGGTCTATCGACCTGCTTCCGCCAGGAAGTCGGGTCCCATGGAAGAGACACCAGGGGAATTTTCAGGGTTCACCAATTCGAGAAAATCGAGCAGTTCGTAATCACATCCCCGCTCGACGACGAGTCGTGGAAAGCCTTCGATGAAATGATCGGCAACGCCGAAGCCTTCTGCCAAGCTCTCAACCTGCCGTACAGGATCGTGAACATCGTCTCAGGAGCCCTGAATAATGCCGCGGCAAAGAAGTTCGATCTCGAAGCCTGGTTCCCCGCAAGTGGTGCTTTCCGTGAGCTGGTCTCGTGTTCCAATTGTCTGGATTATCAGTCCAGAAGACTGCAAATCCGCTACGGACAAACGAAGAAAATGAACGAAAAGGTGAGAGAAGGGGGAACCATTCTCTATCTTGCGTTCCCCGACGTGATAACCTCTCTGTGCGTCCGAAAAATCTCGATTTTGTTCTTCAGACCGAAACTTCCTCTTTCCAGACCCCCTACGTGCACATGTTGAACGCGACCATGTGCGCTACTACTCGAGTCATATGCTGTATCCTCGAAAATTGTCAGGAGGAGGACGGAATTCGAGTCCCGGAGGCCCTACGACCCTGGATGCCGGAGCAGTTCAGAGAAAAAATCCCATTCGTGAAGCCCGCCCCGATCGACGAGGAGCAGAAGAAGAAAGAGAAGAAGAAGTAGCTCAATCATAGACCGCCGTGAGGCCGGACGAATAAATTCAATCGCTGCTTTTGTATACATTAAAACAGTAGCAATGTTTGCGTTTTTATTCCATTTACTTAGACCCTGGCTGGTTCTCTATGAAAAACAACAATTCATCTTCGCGGCCTTCCCCAGTTCCTGAGAAGACCGATGGATGAGGTAAACGCTCGATATCTAGGTGAGAGTCAAGAATTCAACGAGATTGTCCGAGGGAATTTGCGATCACGCCTCCGGACACGAATATCTATTGATAAGAGACCAAACTTCACTCGATGCGTCTTCTCCACCGAACCCGTGACGTGGGAAACGATTGCAGTGGGGATAACATAAGGGAGGGTCCGGGACAGAGTCCGAGTTGGGTAAGCAGTGTCCTCGCTCCACTCGTTCTAATCACTAGCTTCCATTTATTTACACCTACCGAGGAATTATACATCTCCTATTCATAGTATAAAATGATGATGATATTATTATTGATATAATTTACACAAGAGCCTTGTTTCTACACAACGCGGACGGCGAGGTCTCTCGAGTCCGCTTTCGGGGTTTTTGGTTAACATGGAGAGTCGTCGCTCGCGGCTGCATACGGCTCGCGCGACATATGCGGGCGAATCGAAGCGAGCCGACGAGCGGGGACGCACGCTCAACTGTGATCAGTGGGGGAAACTTGGAGAATCATTTCCTTCTCCTCGAGCGTCAAGAGCCTTTTTGCCCTGTCCGCTTCTTGATCGGAATCGGAGCTGAGTTTCCTCTTGACAGCGCCCAGCGACGACGGTCGTAACAATAAATGAGGACTCTGGGAGCGATGCCTCTGTACGCGGGTAGGCGAAGGCGATGACGGAGCCCTCATGGCCTGGCGGATCGATGGAGAGTAACACTGCTTCGGCGAAGGGGCCTGATGATTCGGTGAGGGGCAGTTGAATATCGGTGAATGCAGACGACGTTGACCAGCCGGACTCGAGGGTGACGGCTGTTCATCGATGCTGAGGTCGTCCCAGGACTGCGATATGGCCAACTTGGACGTCAGCTCGCGCTCCTGCAACGCTTCGCGCATCGCGATGCCTTCCATTTCTTCCGCGCGAATCTGGTGGACCCGTGGCACCACGGGTGAGTGTGGGCTACCCGATGTGGACATGGTCCGACTCCGGAGACCTTCCCTAATGGAGCGAACAGAAAAGCCAGAATTAGTGAGGAACGAGATGGAAAACGTGGCGTATCCGTACACTAAGTCCAGAGGGGTTCGGAATGCACCAACCTAAAGTGAGCTCCCTGAAAGCCCGCGAGAGGAACGGGACTACTCGGCCTCGAAGTGCTCGCGGGGGACCACAGAGCTCCCAGAGCGGGAGTGATGAGCAAAGGCGCCGAGGAGCTCCGTTTCAACTTAGTTTGAGGCTGAAGGTTTGTTGGAGGGGCCGATGCCTCCTCCGATGAGCTGTCCACCTCCATCGTCGGCCCTGAAGACTTCAGTGCATGCTCACAGTCTCGTCGGGAGCAAATTCGAAGACGCACAATTTTCAACAAGGAATTAACGCACGTAGTGTGGTTGTACGAGATAAGACTACCACTGAAGCCATTGGCAGCACCAGCACTTTCACACTCACTCGCAGACGCGCACGCCTTCTGCTACAGGAGACGAGCAGACAACACTCACAGAAACCCAGGGAAACCCAGACACTATGGGTAAACGAGGCCGTGTCAGAACTTTCTGCGGAGTCCGTCGTGGTCGTCGTGTTGAGAGAGGGGTGGGAGCGGGCACTCTGAGAAGTTCATCACAATCCCGCGAATCCCTTTCGCATCACAAGCAGCGGAGGCTCGGCGAGGATCGTCCTCGAAAATCGTCCGCGAGAATGGGAACTCAATCTAGACAGGCTTCCCGAGAAATTTCGGATTCCCATCCCAGACACGATCCGAGGATCCTCCTGTGTGCGGGTTCCAAATCCCGAACTTGGACGACGGCAGAGAGACGGTCGAAACAAGATGACAGCGCCCGCTAGATTAGCGTTAGCGTGAGACAGTGATTCTTACCTCGGGGTCCCGGGCATCGCGGACAGCGCTGCGATGCTTCGCCGTGGGATGAGATTTTCGAAGCATGGCACTCGCGGACAGTGCCACGAGCTGGATTCCTGGTCGGAGCCGTCTGACTCCAAAAAAAAAACCTGCATGCGGATGAGATGAGAGGGCACCCGCCGACCGCCTGCCGCTCGAAGTACCGGGGAGCTCCGTGCACAAGATTAATAGTTTCCCGTCACATTGCGAGTCTTTCTCCAAAGTCGTGGCGAAGTGCTAACTACGCCAGCCCCTCTTACCGGAGCCGTCTTGGGCATTGACAGGAACGCTCCGCATCCACAGGAACCGCAGACTGCGTGCCGGAGGGATCCTCAACAGTCGTTCTCCCGCAGCCTAAACAAGTCATCGGATCATAGGGTAGGAGAAGAATCATTGATAGAGCTGTCAAACATCGCGAAGCTCATTGGAGGCGGACTGGGGACTATGATCTCTTCTTTACCTTGTCTCATCCTTTCGGAAGCACCCTCCATTCCGCATTGTCGTCCAGGGCGAAGCCGGCGATTTCCGAGGAAAACTCCAGGCTCGAAACGAACTTCCCGCTTGCGGCGAGGGACGCTCAGCATACCCGAGCTGAGAATACATCGTAGAACGCGGCCCACTGCTGAGGTCATCAACTCTATGCTTGTATCCAATAGTATTATGGATGCAGCTTCGAGATGGAGAATCGCGTATCCTGGGATCCCGATGAGCGGAAGCTGTAATCAGCGTGAGGAATCCTCGATCTCTGCATACGGAGGTTCATCCTGAGAATCCGTTCGTCTCCGGAGTTTTTCCCCCACACTCCTCGCGCACATTCACTCACGTTGCCGCTCGCAATAATTTAATGCCTTCCAGCCGCGCTCTCGATTCATTCTGCGATATCTCACAATTGGTCCCCCTTGTGGAGATCAATCCGCAGCGGAGAATTCCCTCACTCTCAGGCTCGAATTCATCGCGCATGCTTCGCGGCGCGGGCCACCGATAATAATCAGCGATTATTCTTCAGCACCACTCGTCAGACATTGGTCTAGCTGCCCCGCGATTCGCGAAGCGGCTAATAAGGATCAGCAGCCAATCATTCATGCATTCATGCCAGGCTTCGAGGTATTAGGGGGCTTCGGATCGGTTGTAGGGAAGGGAAGTACTACAGTTTATCATCGTAAGAGCCCCAATCGTAAGACAGGAAATCCGGAGCGCGATAATGGCAACGGTTTTCAGGACGATCGGATTTCGGTCGAGATGAATACCGTCGGCCCCGATTGTATATCAGTAGAGTCTATCCGAATCAAAGTTGAATTGAGAGCCCTCGTCATATCCAATGAGAAGCTTCTCCGCACAGTATCGTTGTCCACGGGGACAGATCGCTGGAAGACGTACGACTCCTTCCGGGGGCGCCGCCCGATCCGGATCAGGGAGCAAGCAAAGATCACCGACATCAGCGTCTCCAAGTTCGTAGAGACGAGTTTCGGTTCAGTTGAACTTGAGCCGTCTAGACCCCTGAATGGGATCTCCCCTCAGATCCCCCAGCACCATAAATCGCCCTTCGACCGTTCGAGTTGGATCCCACACCCAGTTCGGGGCCCGCGTGCCGTTGTGACAGATTTAGAAGGAGAGGGCTCACTGGCGGTTGCTGCTGCAGCGGCCGCTGCCTCCTGTGTGCCCTGTGTGTTAGTCTATTGGCAGCAGCGGTGGTGGCAGCGGTGGTGGTGATCTGTGGGTTGCTTGACGTCGTCGGTCGGTCGGCGCTCGCTCGATCGGTCGGTTGCTTGGTTAGTTGGGCGAAGGAGGAGGCCAGCTTGCTGTTCAACAACTTTAGAATAAGCTACTGCAAATCCCTGCTCGAGTGAGTCAGTCAGTGTCCACAGAGCGGGATTTTGAGCCTCCGATCGAGCCTACCCTGTGTCAGAACTCCGAGAGGAGTCGGGAAGCCGAGACCATCCAAGACGAACGAACGCACGGTCGGACTGCGGAAAAAGGTTCAACGTTCGCATAACCAGCAGGCATGTCTGGGGAAGGAGACCTCAATGTAGACTCGGTAATCTCGCGCCTGCTGGAAGTCCGAAGTTCCAGGCCTGGTAGAGCGGTTCAACTGAGCGAAGCCGAGGTTCGAGCGCTGTGTTTGAAGTCCAGAGAATTGTTCCACTCGCAACCTATCCTTCTGGAACTTGAGGCACCGCTTAAAATCTGTGGCGATATTCACGGACAGTATACCGATCTGCTAAGACTCTTCGAGTACGGTGAGTGCTATGGTGGCCAAGTGTATATATAGTCTAGTGTCCGTTTCTACGTGTGGTCACGGTCCGAACACCGAGAGTTCTTCCTCGACGTTGAAAGTCAGCGGGTCTCGCCAATCGGCTCTCTGTGTAGAGAGTCCGAGGACGGGTTCGGTACTGTGATGGATCGGGGCCTACTCTCATGACAGCAGAAGCATCAATTCCGGTCGGTGATGAACAATCAATGACTACAGCTCTGCTTATTGGTGCTTTTAGGTCAAGTTTAGCCACTATTGTTATGGTGTCGGCATGTTTGTGTGTGCGAGCTCGCGTGTGTAAGCCGCGATTGGCCGGCGTTTTTTTCCTGCCGAAAAATTAGCTGAACGGGAACCCGTCGAGCAGAATTTTCCGGCGGCGGACCCCCTCCCCGGTTCGGGAAAATTCCCTTTCTTTCCCGCTCAATAGACCTCAGATAATCGGAATCGAGTTCTTGGACCCCATCCGGGAGAACCCAGGAGTGGTCTTGACCGTCTTTGCGAAACATCAAGGTTTCTCCCAATTCATTGAATGTGCATACACGTCGAGTCTCAAGAATCGTTGTCTCGTCGGAGACGGTGTCTATTCTTTTTTGTGAGTCGAGGTAATAGACATTTCCTCTTTGTTCCTGACAATGAGTGTGGTGGAGGTTTTTTTCGACGGTGACGAACATGAATCTCACGATCGACTCATATCGACTGATGTAAATATCCCCTCGGATGACGCGTTCGGATGACGACGGTGTTGTTTGCTCGATCCGATCGCTCGAAATGTGCGATACTCGTGTGTAGTCAATATATCATCGAGACTGTGGTCCATATGTTATCCCGAGACTCGGTGCGCTCTTCGGATGATTGTCGTCGAACTTCGGAGCTCACCAGTACAAAAATTTCATTCTCAATCGAGCTGGACTCCCCGAGACTTTTTCATGCGCAATCTGAAACCTTGGATTCGCACTTGGCGCGGCAAACGTAGAGGTTAACGTCGTCCTTGTTACCGTCATGTGCGGGAAACCCTTCTCGATCGAGATAGTTTCCCAGCTCGCAGCTGTTCCGGGATCGAGCGCCATCGGAGCTAGCGAGTTGATCCCGGCACGAAGCGAGCGATGTGAGTGGATTCATCCCCGGAAGGTATTGATCCTCGAAGAGCGATTTCTAGGGGCGCCGGATCCGCTGAGCTCGGTCCCGGCTTGTTTGCGCCTCGCGTTGTATTTATAAACATTGTCTCGTCGTCGGATTGCTTATCTGGGACACTTTTACGGCGCTTGGGCGGCGGCGGTGGCGGCGTTTGCCGGTGGAGCTCCCGACAAGATGCCACTTCGAACAGAAGCCTGCAGCGGTCCGCTTTCGATCCGCTTCGAACCTCTAATCTCGACAGTAGTGGCGTGGAATTTCTCGTAGGACGACGTCAAGGCTCGTACCGGCTCTCGATGAGTCTTCGGAAAATCGAGACTAGCGGCGAACGACCAACGCGCGACGGTTGAATTAGCCAGAGGTCCGCTACTTCATAGAAATTTTGACGCAAAAACGGAATGCGTCAGTATCGAAGAGGGTATGCCGCAATCACATGCGACTGGCCGAATGCCTAAAATATCTCCGCTGCATAGATGTGGACGATCAGCGCTTCTTGTTGAACTACCTGCTCCATGATACGCTTCGCGTCGCGGATGAATTCAAACAGATCAGCACCTCCTCATGCCTCAACGAACATGACAAACACATTTCTTCGAGTGTTTATTTGAATTCGTCAGCGTCGATCGTCAACTTCGGCTGCGATGTATTTATAGACGCATCACAGTGAATGGAAAGAAACTCCGGCTCGAAGAGATAAACAAGTATTTCAGCGGCTCGTAGTAGGAATCAGCTGTAGGTAGTTGATAGCTAACGCGACCGTGTCGTGGAGGCGGTTCCCGGGTGTATTTAAGGCTTTCGTGGTTTCCGTGCGCAGGCAGCCATCCAGAGCCGAGAGCTCCCCCTCGTGTCAGAGGCAAAGGAGCTTTTCGAAATAAATTCCCCGAGAGCCAGGCTCCTACCAACAGCTGGATATCGCCGGAGAGAGGGTTCGCTATACTGGTCCCGGATGGCAAATTCGAGCGGGTCGGGTGGAAACCGGCACCTGCATATTTCCGCCGAAAACTGGAGTCTAATCTAGGCGGTTGTCGCTCGGACGAAATCCTCGCTCGTTCCGTGCTGGGGCCGCTAACTATCATCCAAACGTCCCGTCGGCATGCGGGGAAGTCTGCGACTGGACTTTGGCGCGTGCGTCAAGATCCCGCTGCATAATGTGTACCAAGAGGGATCAGTGGCCGGGATTTCCGAGGCACGACAGCTCTCGATACTGAGTCATGAATGTTTTTGATTGCAGGCGGCTTCCCTCCAGAGGCGAACTATTTGTTTCTCGGTGACTATGTCGACCGTGGGAAGCAGTCTCTGGAAACAATATGTTTACTGCTTGCGTACAAGATCAAATATCCAGAGAATTTCTTCCTGCTCCGGGGCAACCACGAATGTGCATCCATCAATCGCATTTACGGATTCTACGACGAATGCAAACGCAGGTGAGAGCTTGGTCGGGAACCCTTGTTCATTCTGAATAATTGTTCGACGGTGGCAAAGCCCGCGAACGCGATTATTTCTGTAGCTCGATGTTATAGGAGTTGCGTTTGAGAATGGAGATAAATAAAACAAGTGCTGCATGAGAATACCGTTCGTCGAATCTCGTTGGTGCTAGACATAGGAAGTTTCCGTTCGCTTCGGAATGCCAAGAGATCGTGTAGGTTCTCCGGGCCGAACTGTCCAGCTCGTCGAAGCGATGCTGTTTGCTCTCAGGGCGAGCCTTCCCCGCAAGTGACTAAGTGAAATCTCGTGTGTTTGCTTCCCTCCAGATACAACGTCAAGTTATGGAAGACGTTCACCGACTGCTTCAACTGTCTCCCGATCGCTGCTATCGTAGATGAGAAAATCTTCTGTTGCCATGGCGGCCTCTCCCCGGACCTACAAAACATGGAGCAGATCCGTCGCATCATGAGACCCACCGACGTTCCGGACACAGGCTTACTCTGCGATCTTCTGTGGTGAGTTCTACGTGATCTAACTCGCTGCATACGTCTTATTTTGTGTTCCTTGGCACCCCGACGAGGAAATGCTGGGTTCTCCGGCGACGACGGCGGAGGCGACGACATGATAATGGTCGCACTCGACGAATTCTTCGACGGCACGGTAACGACACGTTTGTTGTTGCAGGTCGGACCCCGACAAAGACGTCCAGGGCTGGGGAGAAAATGACCGCGGGGTGTCATTCACTTTCGGCGCCGACGTCGTCTCGAAATTCCTATCGAGACACGACCTCGACCTCATCTGCCGTGCTCACCAAGTGGTGGAGGACGGTTACGAATTTTTCGCCAAGAGGCAACTCGTCACGCTCTTCTCCGCTCCCAACTACTGCGGGGAATTCGACAACGCGGGCGGTATGATGAGCGTCGACGAAACGTTGATGTGCTCTTTCCAAATACTGAAACCCTCAGAAAAGAAAGCCAAGTATCAGTACCAGGGTCTGAACTCGGGAAGACCGGTCACACCGTCGCGGGGTCCAGTCAAAAAGAAGTGATGATCGACTCGCTCGCTAGCTAGCTCGAAAGAGTAGCTCGCCTCAACTACGTACGAAACCCCAGCGAAACTCAGCGAGGATCAAGACCAGCATCTCATCAAAATCTGGCGTCCAGCCGGGCCCGGCCGGCGACAAACGACCGAGCCCTCGTTGTATATAGGAACGAAGCACCCCGACCGATGGTCTGTTCATACTAGTACCGAGCTCTCACCCTGATTAATTCACCACCGACGACGACGACAATATCCGTTCAATGTTGTGGCATTCTTTGTTTTTCCCTCTCTTCGACTGCTGGCAAGTTTATGGCGAATACAAGTTAGTTCTCGAAACACTCGACTCCTCTCTCGACATAGATTCGACTGGAGCGTTGATTCCGATCCAGCGTGTTCTCTTGCTCAGAGTTCGTTGCGGTGCAGGCGACGCCGTCGATTCGGACCGCGCTGTGCTGTACGTCTCGCAATTCCAGCTCTCGTCACGTCTCGTGTTTATCGTGTCACGAAGCTTCACCCTGCGTCACTCTGCTATCGATCGAGCCTCTTCCGTGCACGGCGGCCCTAGGAAAAGAAAGGCATCGATATTCCCCAAGGACTCGAGGCACTCATTGAATGGCTCGTAAAATTGGAGCTCGAATAAGGGGGAGGGGGCTGTGCGAATCCTCGAATCACTGGGCTTTCATCTGTGTGGTCACGCGGGATCCGATGTGTCATGGGATGAGCTCTTCCGGGATAGTATGCAGTTAATGAAACAACGGGATGGAAATGAATTGGAAATATTGAACGTTCGAGACGATACTGCCCGGAACTCCTGTCAGTCAGCTTCTTGAAAAAAAAACCATGGCAATGGCGTCGTGCAAAGTCGAGTCACATCGAGGCACCGAATACTTTCCCGGATATCTATGAAATGTAGGCATCCTGTCATTGAACTTGACAAGCCGTTTCATTTCCTGGGAATCGAGCGTCCGTATTTAATGAGACGGTCTACGTTCCCCTCTAATCCTTGTCCGAGCCGTGGATCTCAAAAGAAGTTCTAAAAGTCAAAACCTTTTTCATTAATGCCAGTCAAAATGGTACATTCCGAGAACTGAGCAGTGCTGGGGAACGGTGAAATCTGCGCTTCCTCGATATCCGCTTCTACTCGCGCATGGCTCAAACACCTCGAGAACCTCAAACACGTCCATAGAGAGCGTCATCCATGATGACTCGAGTCACTGCATCTTTCGCGGATTTTGCCGAGCTGCTTTTTGGAGTCTTCTCGGACGAAGCTGGAACTTCATGCAGAACGAATCCGTTGGGTCTCAGATCAGAGCCGCTTTCCGTGGTCAAGATGCGTACGATTCAGCTTATAGCATTAGAGAGCTCGTCGTTGGGGCACCAGTCCGTTCTTTCGTTCGATAAGCGGGAGGGGAGGGGGGCCTAGCAGCCTTCGGTGATCTCGACTGCCACATCGATAGTTTCTCTGACTGAATCGACTCGGGCACGGCCGCCGCTCCGAAGAGATACAAGGAGGTCCAAGGTGAGGTCTATGCCGATTGTGGACAGGATAGATGGACCAGAACATCGTACGATTGATTCAGTTCTCCGGCCGCTGTCGGCCACGAAACCCTGCCATTACGCGAGAGGGATTTCGCGAAGGGTGCGAGAGACGTTTTGTCGGAAAATCCTTTCGGTTATCCGAAGCTTGTTGCCCCATGCCACGGACAGACTATTAAAACGAGAATTCCTAAAAAACCCTCGGGACTCTTAGCCATCAAGGATAGATCATCGTCATCAGCAGCCGGCGAACACTCGCCGTCGGCGACGTCGACGGCTAGCGCAACGTCAAGAGAGGAAACTAGAAAGGAGGAGGGACTTGAAATTAGTCACCGGTACCGAAAGTGTCTACTGTCCAGTTCTCGTTCGGAATCGCTCCCCAGCCGTTGCTCTCTCGTCTTCGAGCGATGTCAACAGGCGGTTCGTCGGATTGGTGAAGAATTCGGCGGGCTGTCTCCACCGGCGATCCACGATGTCGTTCGAAACCGGTGAATGGTCTCTGGCCAAAGACAAGGAGCTCATCGACAGGTTGGAAAAGCACTCTGCCGAGTTTCTGGCGCCCCTCGCGGACGTTCCGAAAGAGCTCGATCAGCTGACTACCGAAACAGCTCAACTGAACTTGTTACTGCAGAATGTGGTCGGAGACTTGAACACGCTCTCTGAGAAGCGATTCATTGAGAATCGTGTCGCTGAAGCTCAAGATGAAAAAACTCCCCCAACCCCCGAGCCCGAAGCGAAAGCTGCTTCGGAAGAAGAGCTCCGAGAAGCCGTTCGAACAGGGTTGAAAGCGTTCGGTTTGCTCCCAGTGGAAGAACTCTCTGACGACGACGACCGTGAGACCGGCTACGAATGCTTCGCACGAGATCGACCGTTTTCGTTGATCATCGGCAGCAAGCAATGGCTGGAGGCTGATCCGTTTGCGGGTCTCACTCCCGTAGACACGTTTTCCGTCTGCAGCACGCCGATTTCCGAAGCCATGGAGGATCTAGTCCTGCCGTCAACTACGTCGCCGGTGGCAAGCGATCTCATTGAAGAGGCCACCGAGGCTGAGACCTGGTACCAGAAGGAGAGGGCTTCCATTTCTACGCAGGGTAAGTGAATGACTGGCTGACTGGCTGAGGCCACCCGTATACGAGTCAAAATAGAGAGAGTAACCTCATTTCTGGTGTTTGTGAGCCTTACTGGTCCCAACCAGAAGAGTTGGTAGAGCGCGAGGATTTTCAAGGATTCCCTCTGAATTTCAGGGACCGCGCGACCCTTGGATTCCGACAGTGAATCGTCTGTGACATCCGCTGTTCCGAAAAAAACACCACTGGCTCCCTCGCTGTCAGATTTTACGGGGTCGAGAAAACCCCGCGGTCTATTCGACGACGACGACAGTGATGATGACGGCGACTTGTTCGGGGTATCGAGGAAACCGTCCGTCTCCTCGGTGAATCGACGGGGCTCGCGCTCGTCCTCGTCCCAGGCATCGCCACAACCGACGAACGTGGCCCCGGTGGCGACTACGCCGCAGGAGGAAACCACCCCACGAGAGCGCAACGACATTCCGAAGCCTGTTTCTTTCCTCGAGGAACTCAAAAAGAAAACGGGTGGTAGACTTCCGGGAGATCAACAAAACGTCAAGTCTCCTCCTCTGACGCCCACGAAGTCTGAGACCGCGGAGAAAGTGTCGTCACCGGCACCAGGACCATCGTCGAACCAAGAGCCTCTCGCACGAAAAAAGAACTCGATATTCGACAGCGATTCGGAAAGTGATATTTTCGTCCCGAAAGCAAAGCCTCCAAAATCGTTTTCGGAACAGAACTCGGATTCTCGTTTTCGCGGTAATACGTTGCCGTCCCAAAAGGAAGGTGGGCAATCAGGTGACGATCCGCAGAAGCCGAAAAAAGTTCAACCGGATTCGCGGCTTCGAACGAAACCGTCGCTGTTCGACAGTGATTCGGGAGAAGACGGACCTGGAGCCGTACCGAAAGCTACCGCAGAGCAAGCCTTCACGAAAGTAAGTTCGCCGTTGGATAAAACGACGCAGGCCCTGCCGAAGCTTCCAAAGAAAAACTCGCTATTCGACGACAGTGATTCGGATTCTGATATTTTTGGGCCTCTGAAGAGAACGACGCAGAAACCCGCCGAGAAATCTCGAGTCGATGCGGCGATTCCAGAACAAGCTGAGTCCGCCCAGATTGTCAAGCCAAAAGAGTTCAGAGGCGTGCGAGTACTGCCACAGATTCCGGTGAAACTCGGAAGCGACAAGGAAGTTGATCGAGAAAAAAGGAAGTCGTTGACGCCGACGATCGACCTCTCTGCACCGGTAGCGAGCAAGCCTCAAGTCCAATCCTCTTCGAAGCCCACGATCGAACCCCGAAGTAGTGATTCTGAAGACGAGACTACCAAATCCAAAGTGAAGCCAATCGCGACTCGACCACAACAATTCGCTCCTAAATTGCCAAATCCATTTGGTGACTCGGGTAGCGACGATGATCTGTTCGGGGCGTCCCCTACCATCAAGAAACCGTCCGGAGCTGAAAAAACAGCAGCAAAACCTGAGACAATCAAGAAAGTACCTGAAGTAGCGTCTTCCGAGAAAGGTTCGGATAACCCCTATTCAGCTACGACTATAAGTGGAAAAGAGGAAATTCCTACTCTGAAAAAGTCTATTGACTTACCGCAGACACAGGAGCTCCCCAGAGATCCTTCTCCGGAATTATTCGTAGACCCTCTCACGTCAACGGAATCTGGACGAGCGAAATCGAGCGACCCAACAGCAGTGTCCAAAGAAGAGCGCGCTCCGGAAACGAAGTTGACCGAGAAGCCCAACATTGGCAAAGCCAAGCTGTTCTCCACAGATAGCGAGTCCGACGAGGATCTGCTCCTGAAACCCAAGTCACCAGCCCCCACAGCCGGCGATCGGGCAGGTTCCCTGGACACGGGCAAGAAATCGATAATTCCCAGAAGCAAGGAGCCTGAGGACACACCGACGGAGAGCCTTCAACAGACCTCTCGATCCGAGGCTCAGCAATCCGGTCTCGAGTCGCGACCAGATCCTCCGGCGGGAAGAGAAGGACGAGTCGACTCCCTTCCAGATTCGGTGTCCCCAGCCGAAGACGAACCTGTCAAAACCATGGCCGAGAAAAGCAACGCAGTCAAGAAGATCGGCATGGGCCTACCCGCTGGACTCCTGCAGGGGCTCAAGGCGCGCCAGCAACAATTAGGGATAGCTAAGCCTGAGGCGGGAATCCGTGAATCCGCTTCCAACGAAAAAACTCCGGAAGCCCGACCGGCGGCAATAACTACAGGGTCACAAGTAGATGATATCGTGGCCATGAGGAGCGATCACAAAGATATCGTCGAAATAGCCAAAGCAAGAGCTCGGGGGCCGAGCGGTCGTAGACCCCCGACCCGATCAGCCGCCAAGAAAAAAGAGCCCGTCCAAAGCTCCGGGGAAGCCCTGCCCCAAGCGGCGGTAGATGCACAAGTCAAAGTGCCTATTATTCTTAAAAGACCCGAACCTGTACCTGGAGAGTCAATCGAAAGGATTTCCGCTGGAAAAATCGATGAAACCGTGGACCAAAGGGACAAGGGGAACTCTGAGCCGGTTGTCAAACGTCCATCTTCGGAGGAGGAACTCGCTCAGAAGAAGACGCAGACCGTGGAAGATCCCCTCGCTTCTGCCGATGTGCCGGAGAAAGAGTCGAGACCTTCTGGATCGGATGTCGTACAGACAGCGACCGAACCGGGTAAAGCGATGCCGAAGCCTGAGACAGAAAACAAAAAAGAGTCGCGGGAAGACCCACGACCGAAAACCAAGTCCATATTCGCTTCAGACAGTAGTGATGAAGACCTATTTTCGCCGAAAGCTCCTCCTCGCAAGAAAAGTATCCCCAAGGAGAATATCATTGTGCCTCCGGCCGCCAAAGGCTCAGTGCCCGTGAAGGACGATCCGCTGTCTGCGTCCTTCGCCTCCACTGCAAGAGGATCAACTGGAGGACCTACTCAACCCGTCGCCCCGAAGCGAGCGGAGAAGTCGGTGCCACAAAAGGAGAAAACGGAAGCGAAGTCTCCACAGATACCGGCTTCCGTTCTGTCCAAAAGTTTATTCAGTGATTCTGAAGACGACGACGACGGAGCATCTCTCTTCGGTCCGAAGAAGCCCAGAGCTCTCCCGAAATCTGCTACGACTTCCACACTGAGCGCTGTGAAAGCGGAGAAGCCAAAGCTGACTCAATCGAAGAGCTCATCGGCGAACCTCTTCGGTTCGGACTCGGATTCCGATGAGTTATTCAAGAAGAAATAACAGGACATGGTCTATTTATGTTTCCATAGTACATATTTATCGTCGATTCGAGTCGCACCAAGTTTTACTCGATGGATCATTTACCTCTATGAAGCGTTTTTCGGCTGAGCTCGTGCGAAGTCGAGGCGAGAAAAGAAGACACCGTTTAATAAACTGTTGAATTGTTGTTGTTATTATCAATGGGGACTCATGGTCTTATTTTCATTTTGTCCGTATGAATGAGGTCGCATCAATCTTGAACAACAGCTCGATTCCTTTGGAGTTTCGAAATGTGATTACCGAGAACGGCGATCATGAAGATCTTCAAATTCAATCGAATTATTGTGTTTTTTTCTTCGTGAAGATTATGCATCGGCGAAAAGTATGAGGGTGGTGCTTCCGAGAAACGACATTCGTATGAGAAAGTATTACAAGTGATCGACTCTGCGAGGAGACGGATGTTCAACGAGACGGAGGAGGACAGGACCTGTGCGGCTTCTAAGATCTGAATCAAACGACATACAGAGTCAACTTCTTTCGTTCCGAGCTGTCTTATCGGACACGATTCCAGGGGGAAATACAATCTGAGGAAGCGACGGTGGCGTTTGCGTATTTTCCCCGGATACGACTTTCGGTGGAGAGGCCAAGTCGTACCGAGGTTTTCACGATGCAGCCATCCCAACAAACAAGAATCCGTGTGAAAGTTTCGTCTGCATCCTCGCTCGGCATCGCATTGAGTGATCAGAGCTCATTCGTGTCCAGTGGACGCGTTTGTTCAACAAACCAAAACGATTCATCGCCAGCAACCTGGTCCGCGACGTCGACCTACGAGGTCTTCGCTCTCTTTGCTGCTTCGACTTCGTCTTGATTTTGCGAGTTAAGATCAGCGACGCATTCCGGGAGCTCCTTCTCTATCAAGTGTTTGAAGAACTCCTCCAGGACCTGGAATGCGAGATATCAGTTATCGACCAGTTATTCGATCGATTTATCGATCTAGCTAGATCGATGAATCCGAGAAAAAACGGAATGATGAGAGACTTTTTCCATATCCAATGACGTTCGATATTTGCGCAGGCTCATCCATCCCGAAGCTCCGGTGGAAGTTCGCCTATTCAATATCAAATCGCTCCCCCCCCTCCTATCGGATCAGAGGAGTACTAACTTGTGCTTGCTTAGCGAGCGTGGACTCCTTCGCGTTGAATGTGTAGCAATTGCTAAATATCAGTTTGATATCCTGAATGAAGGCCCTTGCGCTCTCGTAATGATTGAAGTGGCTTGTTGAGAGCTTCTGCTTCACCGTCGACAAGTCCATAGGGCGAGTGATGATTTTAAAGTAGTTAGGCACCTGCGGAGCAAGACAGACAATTGAGCCGAAGGGATCCACGCCGAAATGACCACCACGACTTTGGTTTATCACTCGAAGGAATACTAGCGGAGTATCACCGTCTCGAACGCTGGATGGGATGGAGACTAACCGTTCGACTGACGGGTGTTTGGAACGGTGCTGATTTATTGTGACAGAATAATTGCAGCAAGATCTTTTCTGCGATCTTTAGCTGCTTCCCGCTCAGGCCGACAGGTATTTTGCGTTTGGAATTGCCGTCCTTCGATGCTGGTTGGGAATCCTCCTGGATCGGTGTGCAGAGTGTGCATTTCCAGTCCTCGCTTGGAGTGGACACCAGAGTCGGCAAATGGCAGTGTAAATGGTAGACTCTCGGACATAATCCACAGCAAAGGAGTTCTCCGCCGTCATGACACACTGCACACCAATCGTCGCTTGCATCGTTCTCTTCGCTTACGGTCGACGTCACAACACCTGTCGTAGGAACTCCTTGGGTGGTTGTCGCCGCCGGCGTAGCGATTTGACCGGTGCCTGCGGCGGCAACGTTTGTTGCAGGAGGTGTTGCTGTGGATCTAGGGATCACAGCCGGTATCGATCCATTCGCATTTGTAGGTTCTACATCGCCTGCGAGTATAAAGGAAATATTTCTCTAAGGAATCGGTGAGGATCAGGTTTTGAGTCTATGAGAGAGTCATCAAGGTCTCGGCGAATACGGCGAAAGACGTCGCCTGTGATACCTGTGATAACGTCATCTTTCGAGCTGTCAATAGGGATCGGGGAAGATGGCGTCCTCTTTGGTAAGATGTCTTTTGGAGTAGAAGAAGCTTGAGGGGCGGGTTTCGATGAACTGGGAGGAAGTACTGGGGCGCGACCGTTCAGTCCGAGCGTCGGGCAAGGCGGTCTCAACGGCTGCTGAAAAATGTGTCATGTCAAGTGTGGATATGAAATGATTCAGCTCGTCAAGATACGATAGGAGCCGCAAGGATTGTCACTATGAGCACCAGGCGTCGCGAAACCCCGAATTGAATCACCGATCCCCTTCGGCATATGTCGCATCGACGAGGATGGAGCGCTTCAGGTCTATTCAGAACGGGATCGACAGAAGACGGAAGAATTCTCCTCGACGTGCGTTCTCTTGAAAAAACTCACATGTCCGTTGTGACCCGACTTGAGACCGGGCATCGGAACCCCTCGCACGTGCAGAGTCGACGTATCCGTTATACTCCCGAAGGTGGCGAGGAGCTCAATGATTTTCGGTTCGTGATTGAACTTCAGACTGATTTCAGCCTTAGAGTTGGGTAGGTGCACAACTTTCTCAATCAAGGACTCCATGTACTTCTCCATGTATGACTTCGAATGGACCAGAGCGAGGTCGCTCCCCGTCTTAATCAGCTCTTCCACGGTCGAGTGACAATCCAAAAGTTTCTTACAAAGCTGAAACCGTGGAATTACCGCGTTAGACGTCGATGTTCCTCATGCGGTGGGAATCTTCGTTCGTAGGTGAGGCTCGAAAGACAACAATGAACCTGACGCAAAGTTCGATAAGAATCTGAGAAAAACTGACCTGCACGAGTTCGTGACGTTTGTAATGTAGCGAGTCTCTTTTTGAATCGCATAATTGTTGAACGTCGCGGATCAAGGCCTTGGCCCGCGAACTGATTCGGACTACACATTTGATCGCGTAGGCGCGAATCTCATTCACCACCGTTGACTCCGCCTTTCCGTTGGATTCCTGACATTTTTCCAACGACGCAACGTATTCCCTCAGCAAAGTCTGCTTTTCCGCGATTCGCTCTTGCAAGATTTTCAACTGAGGTCTCTGTTGCTCCCAGGCGGCCGCCAGCGCTAGATAATCCCCGTGATTTTGATGGTCTTCGAGTTGACAGTCCCGGCAGGTCAAGGTGCTGCACTTGCTGCAGTAGAACTTCAAGGGTTCTTTCGGGTGTTTTTCGCACATTTGGAACCTTTTCTTTGCAGCAGCCTTCAAGGCCTGACCGGCTTGCTCTGTCGACAGTATCTGATGATCCTTAGTGACTTTGACTCGTTGATGAGCCGAGATACACCCTCCGCAGAGCCATTCCTCGCAGTCCTTGCAGTATCTGGGGATGAGAGCGAAACTCAATTAGGGGAAGGCATCCGCTACTCTGGTCACGGGAATTCGTCTCGAAAATCCGACTTGGGTTCCCGTACAAATGGGAAACGCTCGGCATGGAGCACCGAGGAATAGGTACATACCCGGTGGCGCTAACCCCCTCATCGCAAGATGTACACATGTTTCTTGCGGACTCATCATTTTTCGCTTCCTCTTTCGGGCTTTCACGTTCTAACCGCTCGATGAGAACCAGGTGACGAACCGCAGAATTAGAGAAAAATGTGAGCTCACAAAAACTACATTGTACCTGTAGATCGGGAAAGAGTTTCGTTCTTGAAGTGACAGTTTGCGACCGAGCCGAGACCGTCACCATCGGCTGGGCTCCGAGTGAGACCGTCGACCGCAATGATTATCACATGGATTCGGAGACTTACCGCAGTCTTCTCGAGGGGCAAGCACGCTCGGCAGGCTGTGTGCAAGCATGGGAGAAGAAATGGCTCCGAACTAACAGTCACGTCGTTTGAACAGATCGAACATTTCTTCAAGGTACCCACGGGCGGCGACCAATTCGCGCCGATATCGGTGTCAGCCATCGGTCACGTATTTTGCGTGCGCAGGCGTAGACTCAAATCTTCTAGCCCTCCGACTCGCACCGAAAGCCTTCACACAACAGCCACACACAGACGCCGCCGCACCAGCCGCGAGTTCTGGCCACAGGATAGTAAACAAGATGGCGTTTGATGGGAAAGCAGACGGTGGAGGCGAGCGCGCGATTTGAAAGGGCTTCGATCGAAACGGTCGCCAGAAGAGGGTGTTCCAGAGAAGTGACACTTCATATGGACTATCGCATCCCAGCATCTCTGATCTTTTTGGGAAATCCACATCGAGAACGAGCGCGAGCTGTAGAAAAGACACGTGAGGTCACGCGCCAATCCGAAAGACCCAATAGCTTACCGAACAATGTTGTCGGTCGCTCATCACACCGGATGTCTAATGTAAAGGTTTGAGCCCACCCTTCGCACGGTCTTTCTCGATGACTCTGGGGAATTCGCGGAAGTCGAGAAGTACTGCATACGCGTTGACAGATGTCATCTCCCGGCGAAATCGAGTGCTTACATTTCGCTCAGAGCGTTCGCCTTGCTGAGAGCCCGACCTCTCGAGTCTCGACACTAGTCGTCCCCAGGGTTGCCCCGGGGGAAAACGGTCGGAGCCAGGGAAATCATCTACGTGACCTACATTTTAATCTGCAGATGCCGCGCCGCCTCCCAGATTCCAGCGACGTTATCTGATCGTCCGGAGAAAGCACGTGATGAAAGCATGACCAAGAAGAGCACGCAGCTCGGTAGGCTCGTTCGCAGACTTTCGGTGTCGAGTATCAAGATATTCATGTTCGCAACCTCGGAGTATCCTGATTCACTGCTCCGGTCCCTGAATGCCACCACCGGAATACGCTCCTTGATTCGAGAGCGATTAGCGGAGCATGGTTTTTCATCCAGATTATCCACCGAAAGAAGGATTCCTGCGATTGCGAAGCGGTGTGGTCAATTGAGAGAAAGCCAGATCCTCGCTCTGCTTAGGCTCAACCTCGATCCCTCGGTCCGCAGATTCATAACTTGGTTTCGGAGGACGAAAAATATCCACGGAAAGTCGCACCCTCAGCGAAAATGGTGAGCGAGTGTGCGCGGAGAGCATCGCTGAAAGGCTTGGATGGGCGCCTCTCATGTCGCCGTCCGCTAGGCCATCTTCGCGTGTGTCGGGAGGCCCCGTCCTCGACAAGAAGCTACCGTATTTCCTGAATTAGAGGGATACCCCCATCAGAAGGGCACCCTCCGGGAGATCGAAATATAGATGGCACCCTTTATCAGACGTTTTCATCTCCGAAGACGAGCAGCCGTGATGGAACGCTGAAAACGCACTCCACGGCAACAAGAAATCTTGTAGTGGGATAGTTGTAGTGGGATAAAGCCGTGCGAGGGAGGTTCTCTCTCGAACTATGAATTAAGATATCAGACCGGTCTCCTCCGGAGAAGGGCACTCTTCGAAAGAAAAGCAAGGTTCGGGGGATCGAAAGATCGCCGGCAACCCTTCATTGGCACCCTCTGATAGGGGAATCAGGTTCGAGGGGGAGGGGGGATGAGAAACAAACGGGCCTGCCCTACCGATGCAAAAAGTACGGTACTCAGATATATTTTGCAGCCCTCAAGTCTCCGGGCGCCAGAGGAATCAAGAATCGCAACCCTGTTGTACTGCTCTCGCGAATACCAGGATCGCCCGACGGAATCGCAGCTTCCATCATGGAGCCGTCAAGCTGCTACGTTTTCGATTCCGAACTATACGCACATGCGTATACTGCAGTGAATGGTTGCAGTCGAAAGCTCCACCCACTGGTTTGCTTTCGATCAACGGTGTAATACAGATGGCTCGTTGGTCTAGGGGTATGATTTTCGCTTAGGGTGCGAGAGGTCCCGGGTTCAAATCCCGGACGAGCCCGATTTTTTCGCGGCTGCTTTTTCTTCGAAAGCGGTCAATCATTGGTCTCATGGGGAAAAACTCTGCATTCTTCGGGGTGTCCATGAATTCAAGTAGTCTAACATTCAATCCCAGATCGAAGGGTGGGAGCCCTTGCGGGCCCTATGCCTCTATGCTCTTTGCGTGAGACTCCTGAACCATATGTTCTATGGCGATGTCGTCAGCGGAAGTGATTGCGCCAGCAGAAGTCTCAGCCTAGGTAGAGGACACTCGAGCCGATGCCTCCTACAATGAGATGCAATTTCGACAAGTTTTTTTTCCGCGATACAAGGAAGAAGTGAGTGAGTCGAAGATCATCACGTCGTCGAGGAGAGTGGACAGGAAAAGATCGAGCTATTCAGCACCCGAGCTCGGGATCGTCCCTCGATTCTGAGCAGAAGGAAAAGGTCGGTTGGAGTCTGTCCCCAGTGCAGTATCGCTGATTTCTGAAATGCTCGCTGAGAATTGTCTACGCCGCGCCGCGGTGGAGGGAGCTGACTGAGACACGAATACTAAGATACTAAGAGATACTAATACTAGCTATACCAAGAATTACTCCCGGGACGGCTCAGGGCGTCATAATCAGAAGGCGTCAAGTCGTAGTGAATTTTCCGTCGATCATGAATCACGAATCACGAGTCGAGAGGAGCAATAAGGCCTGCACTTCAGGACCGAGAGCGAAATCACATTCACTCAGTCGAGTGGAAGTACCCGAGACACGCTCATGGAGTAAATACCGGGGCTTGGGTGGTCTCATGCTTGTGCTAATCTTTGCAGGATACCGTTCCTGTGCCTTTCCCTTTCCGGAAGTGTGAAAAGGCGGGCGAGACACTCGCATCGAGATCATTATCCGGACGACCCATTGCGTGCAGACGGTACGACGAAAAATTACAAAACAGGATACCAGGGTTCGGAAAGCCTCAGCACAAGGCTCCCGGGCATTCCTCATTGTCCGCGAGCATGCCTGTCGAGTCGTCGAGTGGATCGCGTATGAGCAACTCGCTCTCGAATCAACCTCTTTTAGATACCCCGATACTCCAGGTCGCATGGGTGGTGGATTCTGATTCTCGTGCTCGAGTTGAAAGGAGAGAATACAGATGAGCCAATAGACAAATCGCCAAATGTAGCGAGGGAGGGTCAATGATATTCGATTCATCAACAATGAAGGATCGGATGAGATCGGCAGAGCGCGCTCTCACAAACCACTTTCAGAAGAAACAAGGGGTTCCGAAGTTTAAGGACAGGCGTAAAACTCGGACGACGGACGCGCCAGTTCCGAACGAGTGCAGATATATTGGACGCTCCAGCGTGGGAATCACCTGCCGACGAGCCGTTCAGTGTCGAGAAGATCCGGCGGATTCACCGTTCTGGACTACCCTTCGCCCGATTGCCGCCTCAGGATCAGAGAGGACATTCCTTGAGCAAAAGGGAGTTTCGTGTTTTGCTGGTCTGGTCGCGTGAACAACTAAGGGAAGACAGTGCACTAGCAGTGAGCCTCCATTTTGTGACAGAGTTGCAGCAAGGGGGCGCTGACTAAGCTGAGGCACTTTGGAGGTTTTTAAATATTCCCCTTGCGATGTCAAAGTTGAGAGTCCGGTAGAAAGTTGATGAGAAGAGTTCCCTAACCGCAGAAGGAAACGCCAGCAATGGCAACGACCATAGAGACTCGCAGTGGTCGCCTCGCATCCATGAACAAAGAAGCCGAGGTAAGTTATCGTATTGAAATTCGGTGTTTTATTCTAATTCGAATGGATGTTCCCTTCTCTCTTTCCCTGCGTGATGGAGTCGTTGCATCAGCAAGGAGTTTTTCAGTGACAGTCCAGCGGATTCGGCGTCCGTCTAATGAGTGGACGAAATATTCACGTGCGTGTATCCCCAATGGAGCGGCGGCACTTCAGAGGCGTCTCGCCGTCGTACATTTCCATCGACTCATGCGTCGATGAGGGCGTTATCGTGCTTGACGCGCACCCGTTCGGGATGATCTTCCACCTGTTCGGCGTCTCTGACCAGGGCTGGCTAATTCTTCTGCCGATGCCGTATCAATGTATTTGCATTTCAGGAACAATCGGCGGATGCGAGCGATCCCAATCCGGACTCACCGGCGAGCTCACCGCTCATGCCGCCTGGGGTCCAGGACGACGAGAAGGATTGTTCCAAAGACACCACCGAATCGCGTTCGCCCCCGTCGACCGATGATGCCAAATCAGAGCAGAAGTTCGATCCCGAGCTCGGTTACGTACCTCTTCTGGAGAACGAGTACGTTTTCGTCAAACCGAACTCGCAGAAAGATCTCCGCCGAATGGCCTGCGATTGTACACTGACGAAAGATGAGATCTCCCGAGGCATCATGGGATGTGTGGATGACTGTCTGAATCGATTGCTGATGATCGAATGCGGTGCCCGGTGCAGCCTTGGCGACAACTGCGGGAATCGGAGGTTCCAGAGGAAAGAATTCGCGAAAGTCGAACGCTTCCAAGCCGAACAGAAAGGCTTCGGGCTACGAGCACAAGAACCCCTACCTGCCGGAATGTTTGTAATGGAGTATGTGGGCGAGGTCCTCTCGCCGACCGAGTTTAAACGTCGAGTGAAGAAATACGACTCCGCACAACACTTTTATTTCATGGCCTTGCGGCCCGATCAGGTGATCGACGCGACGTCGAAAGGAAATCTCTCGCGGCACATGAATCACAGTTGCGATCCGAATTGTGAGACTCAAAAATGGACCGTGAACGGTGATTTACGTGTGGGCTTCTTCACGAAGAGAGCCGTGCGAGCTGGAGAGGAATTGACGTTCGACTATCAATTCGAAGTGTACGGCAAAGAAGCGCAGAAGTGTTACTGTGGCTCGGAAAACTGCCGCGGCGTTATCGGCCGCCAAGTTGCGCGTCAGAAGAAAGAAGAGCGAAAATCGCGTATCGAGGAAGAGATCGACGAGGAGGAAGTCGACGACCTCGAGGAGGGCGGTCTCAAAAGCCGCAAGGACATCCTCAACTTGTGTCGTATCATGGTGCGCGCCGAGGACGCCGACATCAAGTGTCGTCTGCTGGACATCATCGCCGGTACGGCTCACGCCTGCTTGAAACTGTTCCTGGACTATCATGGTTTAACGCTTTTATGGAGCTGGTTCGTCGACCTGACCGGATACGAGCTCCGAGAAAAAATGATCTCAACTTTGGATAAACTGCCCGTCACCAATAAGACCGCTCTCAAGGACTCGAAACTCCTCGGCTCAGTTCACCAGCTGGCCTCAGATCTCTCCGACGAATTGGAAGCGCTGCGGAAGACCGAGCAAGACTCGGAGAAAATTCAACCTCACGAAGAAATGTACAAAAACGTCTCGCTCCTATTAGATAAGTGGAACGCCCTGAAGGAAGTCTATAGAATCCCAAAACTAGAGCAACAGAGACGTAAAGAGGACGAGAAAGAAGTCGACAGACGCGAGAAGGAAATCAAGAAAGCGAAGAAAGACGAACGCAAGGAGAAACCCGAAAAGGAGGAGCGTCGAGAGAAGAGCGACAAGGATCGAGAGCGAGAGATTCGTTCGAGGAGACGCTCGCGGGGTCGAAGTCGGTCCCGCAGTCGATCGCATTCTCCTCGAGGCCGAAGCAGAAAAAGATCGCGTTCCCGATCCCGATCGAGGAGCCACAGCCGAGAGCGAAGTCGTCGTCACCGCCGATCGAGGAGATCGCGGAGCAGGAGCCGCTCCTCGTCATCCAGCAGTAGTCGAGAGCGCTATCATAAGCACCAACAGAAAATCTCGAAAGAGGAACGGCGACGACTGTTCGCCCTACAGGTTCAGCGGAGTGACGAGATACGTCTGCGACAAGAGATGTTGCAGAAGCAGATCGCTTCGATGCAGATGATGGAAGCTCCGGTGACGCTGACCCCGATGTTCCGCGATGAGAACGGCCGCTTTGTCCCAGTGCCTCCCGAACTATTGAAACAGCTACCGCCTCCGATGATGGTGCAGCCCCCGCTCATGCAGATGCCCAATGCTGCCGCAGCCGCCGCCGCTCCCCTGTTACCTGCCCACATGGGCGGTGCCCCTACCGTGACCAATTTCGATGGGGCTCAGACCTACGGTTCGGCATTCGTCCAATCTAGATCTCTAGCTCCTTCGGCGTTGGGTCCGGTCCTGAATCAGGGTGGGATTCCGGTCGGCTCGCCGAGTTTGAACGCCCACGTCGTTCCGCCGGGGATCGCATCCGTTCCCGCAGCTGCCATTCCCGCCCACCTCAATCCGAGCTATATAACGCAAACGCCGACGGATCCCGTGCAGCGGTCGGAGGAAGCCATTCCCCCGAAGATGAGGCTGGTGCGACTCGCGAAGTTCTGGAAGGTCGCTAAGACCGAGGAAGGCCAATTGTATTTTTACAACAGTATCACGCGCGACACCTCGTGGGTGCCGCCTGAGGAATCGCCCGAGGAAGTCATAAACAATATAATCAAAAACAATAACTCCCTGAATACTGCCTCGCCCGAGTCCGAAATCATAAGCGAACCGACAACGATCGTTGTTCCAACCACCGTGGTGCCAACGCCGACACCGGTGGTCGCCACCGTGATGCCCCCCTCGATGTTCGTCGTTGATGCCGGCGAAGTCGAAGGCGATCACGAAAGACGTGTCAAAGAGAATTTCATGATGCAAATCTCTCAGTACATCGTTAACATTCTTCAGCCATACCGTCGGGAAGATTGCGTTCAAGGTCGAATTACGACCGATGATGATTTCAAGAAACTCGCCCGCAAATTAACCCATTGCATCCTAAGTAAGGAATCCCGACAGTGCAAAAACACAGATAGCCTAGAAGTGAATGAAACCGTGCGACACAAAACGAGAGATTTCGTTGTTAAATACATGAGGAAATTCGGTGAGGTGTTTGTTTACAATAGCAAGAAAGAATAATTTATTTTCGAAACTCGTCTCCAGCAACAATCTCTCGAATACTTACGCGTTCCCTTGTGTCAGGTTCCCCGTGTTGTCTCGGGCTCACAAGGAGCGCGAGAATTCATTATATCCAGGACTCTCAGTACAGCCGAGACGAAGTTCGTTGAATGTTCTAAATCAGGAAGGCTGGTCGATCGAGAGAGCGGAAATGTCCCTCCACGGATACCGGTCTTGGGACCTCTGTACTCGGTGGAATCATTGACTCCTGGATTCTCGACGCGAATCTCTCGTGTCTCGATGCTATATTATTGTTGACGCTGTTGTTGGCTCACCGCTGTAATTTCCATCGAAGTCATCGTTCATGAAAGCCGACCAATCCGAATTCATCATCATCGATCATTTCTACCGATAGAATAATGATTATTGTATCAATATTGTAATATAATGCAGTGAGTGTGTACATAAACGAGACGTGTACAATTGACAATCGGAGGCTCTTCTTTCGAGCGCAGAGGTACAAGAGGATACACGGAAAAGAATGAGGGATTCTATTTCATTTTGTACCGCGCGTTCACGCCGCTCGATCAAGGTCAAAGAGGACGATGAAAGCCTGTACTCTGAAACCAAGCGTTTCGATGTGCCCGAGCATCGTCTGAAGAAAAATCGTTCACGTACAAAAATCGAAGAAAAACCTCATTTATTTATCCCCCTCATACTGTGGGAGGACCTCTCTATCGAGGGTCGACTTCACTTGACCCCACTAATCCTCCCTGATTTCCGTCGACAAATGGATGCCTAAAAGCGTATTTGAGATCATGCACAGAGGGTCTACTAGAAGGCTGATTCGATGTTCCGATGGTCAAGATTGTTGCTTATCGACTACGCAGATTCAATGAGGACCAAAGAGTCAAGTTGAGAGAACTCTCGAGTACCAATGGTGAGATGTTCCTCGCTATGACGAATCGCAAGCCAGTTCAACGAAAATTCCACAAACGCACGTTCGTTGCAGGCGATTAGCTTCACAGCTTCACAACGGAGGAAAGTGACACGTATGCTTAGATCAGACGAAAATTTAAAGATTAAATTGTACGTATTTTTGGGAAAAAGTATTTTTGGATTATCCTGAGCTAGGCGTGTTCGGGAGCTTCGGCATTCATCGGTAGGCCTCGAGCTTTCATGAGAAGCTCGAAGCGGCGGTTGCTCCGAACTTTGTTCGATAGAATCTTCCTCTCAGAAGCTGGCGTCTCCGATTGAGAGATCGCCTTCACAGAGCGTAACGGTGTTTTCGGCGTTCGAGTTGCCTCTCGAGAGGCCGCAGCAGCTGATCGGATGTCTTTCGTGGACGAGACCAGCGCCCGCATTCTGTAAGGGAGAGCGTGGAATATAAAGTCATGAACGAACGCCGTTCCCTGAATCGGTCGGTGCTCTCGTCATTTTGAGAGCGGAGGATGCACTCACCGCTCACGTTTCCGGGCGGAATAGTCTGCGATGTTTTCGAACTTGGCTTGATTTCGCTCGTGAATTTTTTTGAAATTCGGGGTCTTGCTAGCTTTGAACCCTGGTTTCGAGGTTTTCGAGACGCCGGGAGTGGACTTCGACGCGGGTGTTTCGACCGTGAACGTCTGCCGACGTGTTAGATGTCTAGAAAGGAAACGAATCTTGGTGAGAGGAGGTCTCGGAGACCACCGATGCGTCCCGTTTTGTACGCAGACGTTGCGAGATATGTTCGGGGTCGAGAGCGACGCAGGGAGTCGCAGCTGGAGCGAGCAATCAGGGAAGTTTTTCGCCCAATGCGGTTCGTAGTCCAAAGATGGCGACTCGCGAGTACCAACCACTCCGTAGGGAACCGCCGTTCTCAACATGGAGGGGAATGGCGGCGTCGGATATTTCACATATACACTCCGGCATTCACTGATACTCGAGCATAATTCATATCAATCTGGGTAACGTACGGACGCTCTGGCGAACCATCTCTCGGTGCATCGTCGACCGGACTCCCCGACTCCGCTTCTCGTTCAGGAGACGGATCTCCTGGAGAAGACGGGGGATCGTCGCCGTCTTGCGTCGGCTCCGCAGAAGAATTCGACCTCCGAGCAAAATTGAAATCCTCGGTTATCGACGTCGACCACCTCTTTCGACTTTTTCTGGGAGTCGCAGTCTCTTTATCGTCTTCTTTCTCGACGTCAAATGTACTGTTCGCCGACGACATAGCGGTGGTGAAACTGTTGAACGTCAGAGAATGAGCAGACAGACACGAGAGCAGACTCCGAAATTCCCTGTTGTTAGCAGCCGACTCCGGAGGAGCGGATTCGGAGGTCAGATGAAAGATCGATGAGGTGTTTACCTGCTGTTGGAAACTGCATCCCCGCTTTCCTTCGATACGATCGCCTCCCCCGTCGGGGCATCCTCAACGTCATCCTTCGCCTCGGGGGTTTCCATAGGGGCATCTCCATCATCCTCCGGTGTCTTCGCCGATCCCTCCAGAACCTTTTCGGTTTCGCTCCCTTTTTCTGTTCCATTTCCTAGGGCTCTCTCGGGGGAACTCGACGCGCTTCCCCCGTGAGAATTGTTCCCGACATCAGGAGGCTGATCAAGTAGTCCGGGAGACTGAAAGGCGGTAGGAGAGGATCATGTTATCATGTAGGAGTTCTCAAGCAAGCCGTTGCTTCTAGGAGAGCAATAAATTGGTCACCGATGTGAGAGCCATGACGTCGCCGTATTTCACCTCTTTCACCGGGGAATTCTCGTGGGCACCGTCGGCGATCTGAATCGCTTTCCCAGCGGCTTTCGTAACCTCGGATTCGTCACCGTCGTTCTCTTTGTCCGAATTTTCGGCCTCCCTCAATTCCATCGCTCGTGTTCGCCGCTGGTAGCGCGTTCTCCGCGGGGTGGCGGTCCTGGGAATGTTCGAGCTCTGCTCCAAAAGATTTTTTTGGGGCGTCAGAAGACTCTTCCGGGTGGTCATGGGGCTCTTCCGCGGTGTTCCACGATTTTTCAGATCCGCTGGTATCTCTGAAACTGAATTTTTCATATTTTCACGCACACGATGATCTCTCGATATCGAATGAAGTCAACGCCGGGAAAGCCCTACATCCTACCGTAAGCAACTCACCTCCATTCTCGAGCAACAACTCCACAATCTGCTTCTTACGGAGTCTCGACGTTTCCAAACCCTTATCGTTACACAAGGAACGTAGCTCCACCACGGTCAAATTAAAGAGCTCACTGTCATCCATCTGGAGGGGGAAATTCGGCTTATCATCAAGAATCCGAGGACTCAAGAGTTCCTCGGGAAGATTACGGTGCATGAGAGAATGTGGAGAACCGATGTGCATCGTTCACCTCATGGATTGAGAAGCTCCAGATTCTTCGAATCAGAAATTGACGAGATCCTTCCCGAGGGACCAATCGGATGGAGGAGCCGTCGGTAGATTCCCAGGTCTGAGTTTCACTACTCACAAAACCGCTCACAGCCCACAGGATTTCATTCCGACTCCGGGCTCGACCAAGGAAGAGAATATCCCACAGACAGCAAGTGTAACTTACCTCGAAGCAAAGTATGCTGTTCCGAGATGTCCTTTCAACGGCTTTCTGCGCACCACTGTCGGATGTGGTGATGTTTTCGTTCGAAACAGAGGGCTTCCCGCGCGCTATTGCCGATCACAACATGGCCGACAAATCAGGACGCAGGAGGGCTTGTCTTGTCAGTCGGCGCGTCGCTCGCCGTCTGAGATTTTTCCATCGAAGAACTGATTTCCAATTGAGGTATCGGGATCACGATCATACCGTTCCCGTAGGCCTCCGAGAGAGATATCGACTCACGAAAAATTGCGCCGGCTTGACATATGATGGGAGAGAGCCGAACGTTCAAAATAAGGCGCGAATCTTCGGAGGCCGCACGGACGGAAGGGATGCCGAATCGCAGCGAATCGTCGACTCTCCTGAATACGTACATCCCCGGAATGACCGTCACGTCTTGTCGTGTCCTTATTCCCTATGATGATGATCTTTGAGCGTCCCCCCCAAGTCGTGCACTGCGAGGCTAATCGGCACGAAGCTTTTTCCGGAGTTTATATGTCTCTCAGTGACGATGGCGCAATATTGCAACGTCAGCTCTCCGTATTCGGCGCACGGGATGTCGAAGCCTTGTGTTTCCCGACCCCAAGACGCCGAGGCTGACGTCGATGTCTGCCGGCTCCCCAGCCGAGGAAGACTCAACGCGCCAAGTCTCACTCAGACTGGGTTCTCCTCGTTTTCTTCCTTTCCTCATGCAATTCGTCCATGAGCGGTTGCGGACGAATTTCTTTGCCGGGTTAGATCTCTCCTTCCGAGCTCTTCATCGGAGGCGTATGTCTCGCTGCCGGATCTCATGAGCTCAATTGCGACTAAGTTGGGAGCTTCGCCGGAGATGTTCGATGGACGCTCTCGAGATACGTACGTGCATCTCGCGTTCCATTCTCTGATGGGGCGATCCTCTTCGCTTCCGAATCCCCGAGTCCTCACGAGAGAGGATCATGGAGGACACACAGTGCTTGTCTACACCGTTGATCAGATGCTTGATGGAAATCGGCCACCGTGGCGGTGAGCTCCTCGAAGATGAGGAGGCTGGCGAACTCCGCCGTCAGGAATTCATGTCTCTACTCAAACCATGGAGCTTGCGATCTCTCGTAACCGAGCTCTCGAGAGCGTTCGCAACTGACCACCGATTGTGGCTCGAAGGAAGCAACGTCTTCATGCGGTTAGTCGGAACCCTCGTGTCTCGCCTCGGCTGTTCTCCGAGACGGCTCACGGGCGAAAATTGTTGATCGTTCCGGTATCCTCGGCTGCTGAGTACCAGAGAACTTGATGGACACTTCGGGTGTTTTGCAGGAACACGAGGCTCTGGAACATGTGTGCTTTGAGAGAGGGATTACTGTTCGTCCTCGATACGACCATTTCGCGGAATTACGCAAAGCAGAGAGCTTTCGTCGAACGAGGTGAAAAACTCATCAGGAACATTGTGGATCGAGGTTCGTGCCGGAGCCCCGACTCCTCCTCTATCGATCCTCCGAAAGTCGTACGATTCACGCCAATGGAATCGTCCACTGAGTGAGCCCCTCGGGGTCGACGAAACTCACGGGCGAGGAGAAGTTCTTCCTCAAAGTTCCGATGTCCGCGTCCCTTCATTTGCTCCTTGAATCCGAGCTCAACTCAAGTCGTAATCTCAGGAGAGCCCTTCATGACCGAACGATCGTCGGATACGGAGTCACTCGCGGATGATGAACCTCCACAAAGCCCTGGTGATGGTCTCAGAGAGGACGATGGGCGTCCCCAAGAGACAGCTCCAACTGTGAGTAGGAGAACAGCGTATTCGAAAGAACAAACCTTGGAGCGGAGGGAAGCGTGACTCGTCATGGGAATTGATACTGTCGTGGGAACAACTTCGCGAGTATTTACTCCTACTCTTGAAGGAAGATCCTCGGGAGACAGGACCGTTCTCGGTGACAGCTCCGGATCCTGGGGCAGCGCCGGATCCGAGCGCGGTCCCTGATCCAGCTCCGGATCCGAGCGTTTTCCCAGACCCAGGTGCTCCCGAAGCGGGCCTCGCACCGGATCCTTTTGCAGCTCCCGACCCAGGCGCTTCTCCGATCCTAGATGCAGGTCCATCCCCGGATCACCATGCCGTTGCGGATCTGACCCCGATTCCGGACATCTGTCCTAGTCCAGATGAAGACCGAACACTTGATTCAGAACGAATGCCAAAATATCCGGAGGGAAAGGAAGGAGCGGCCGTCGTGGATCCTGCCGCATTCTACGAAGTTTTTCCCGAGGTAAGGATTAGCTTCTATTTTCCATGCCTTCGAGAGGATGAGACGATGAGGAAGCTCCCTGAAGAACAACAACTCCTCTCTTCCGTGAGGACACGGCTGGGCGAGCAATGTAATTTCTCCGATGAAGTAATCGCTTACTGATCACCCACTACATATTTCTCCGATTTCAACTACTTTGGATTATCCTATATTCTCTCTTCAGGAGGATCTCCAGGGGTCCATCCATGTACCGATAGCGGGTTTCACGGATCCGGAAGCCGGAGAAGTTGTTTTTGAGTTACCGCCATTGGAACCATCGGACGCCAATGTGAGACCCGCGAGAGCTCCGAGGAGACAGGTTCGGGACGTGGTTACCCGGCTGGACGGTGAACAGATCAAAACCAATATTCGGGAGAGCTGGAAGCTCTCTTGGACGAGAGAAGAGTACCTGAACAATCACAGACTGTAAGTTTAAACTTTAGATCGAGAAGGCCCCCGAAGAGGATTACATCGGAGGAATATCGCGGATCGAGCGGCGCCGCGCCGGCTCGGACGGAAGCTAATATGATTAAGGGGCGAAATCCGGTAGGAATTCATGATGCTGTCTCAAATCGGTAGAGCTGGAGGTTCCAGAAACATTGCTTGAGATCTTCGTCCGGGAACGGCGGCATAGTCCTTCGATCGATATCCACGATGCCATGAGGGCAAGAGGAAATCGGGTCCCAGAGTTCTTTTACGCAAGACCCAGTCTCGATCCCTCCACCTTCCACTCGGGAGTATTATGTTCGATGGTGCCTATGCCCCCGATTCGCCATTTTCCGAATTTCGCAGGTTCTCACCTTTTTTCCGCCTGCCGGTCCTTTGGATTTTCAAAGCCTGATTACTCATTGATCATACCTGATCGGAAAATTCGTCGATATCCAACGCGGATTTTTGCCACTAATCAATAATAATTATTATCACTCGTGCTTCACCGCATACTGTTGAAGTTCATCTCGCCAGAGATTAGCAGAGCGCTCGAGTCTAAATTCTTGGCCGCGTTGGTCCTCGGATGCTCTTTTCTGAGTTCTTTCGGATTTTCTTCTTCTATCGACGACGCTAATCTTATCGTTTCGTACCCACTCGATTCATTCATCTCCGCTTGCAGTTTCCCTCTCGCCAAGTTCGTCCCAACAGTAGGAGAGTTGTTGTTCGGGCTCAGTGATAATCCTCGTCGGGGCCGAGAGCTGAGCGAATTCCTCTCTAAACGCTTCGTGAAAACAGCTAGCATCCGAGAAGCAGAGCTCCGTCCGGAGGTAGAAGCCGAAGACGAACCTCTTGTCGACAATCAAGCATCGCCGCGAGCCGCTCCGGAAGCTCAAGACCTTGCGAGCGGATCGGATGGAATTGATCCTGGAACTGGAGGTCCGCAGCAATGGTGTCGGAATTATAATAGACTCTGCATACCCGGTCCAACGGTCGCATGTGTCCCGCTGGGAAGTCCCCCGATTTGAAAATGTGCTTTTCCCTCCTTAGTCCGTGGTCGAAGAGGGAGGGGACGAGCGAGTGGTCGTGATCGAGGAAGAGGCCGTGCGCGAGAAGCCCCTCCAGAATCCCTCGCTCCGCCTGGACCCGGAAGCGGAGTGAGTACAACGAAGTAGAAGGCCTATATCGTTCGCTGCGAACAAGGCCATCGTCACGACGGAACGCGAATCTTACCTGACGAGAATAATAATCACAGATTATCTTTCCGCTCCAGTCGAACGCTGCAGCCAGAGAACCCCGGGCGGCTCGACAGAGCACGGGTCCGGGAGACCCGAAGTTCCCGAGATTGGAACCACCAGGGATGCTAGTCGCACCCACGGCAAAATCGGGGCTGACAGAATCGGATGTATCTGACGTCCGAGCCTCAGAGAGGTCATCCTTCCCGTCGGGATATCCGGATAGTGAGGATCGGTCCAACATCAGGAAGGATATCTCAGACCTTGCGGCAAGGAATTTGACAAAGGAAGCCGATCACTTCAGCTTAGTCGAAGGTTAGTACATATGAATGTAAATCTGAATCGCAGAGAACAGAGTGCACAACGCCATGAGCTCGGCGCGCCACGCTGCGATTTCCTCGTGGACCGCCATGACATACCGAAGCTCTCTTATGGCCCAGGAGTGAACCGACGTGTTCGGCTGCTTGGGAACGCCTGCTATGAGACCGGCTCATTGTTCGGAGCCTGCGTGTATTTTCTGAGTACTCCGTCTCATGTTGATGTGGACACGTGAGGGGCCGTGGAACCCATACGAGGGCATAAAGGCTGCGGTTAGAGGTCGGCAGGCAACTGGGAAGGGCTCCGCTTGCCGCGCGCTGTGCACCCCTGGCAGCGAGCGATACTTCTTTTTGGGGGCTAATCATCGTGTCCCTATATGGAGCGCGGATTATTTCTCTTACGAGCGCCTCTCGGGCTCCACAGGTTTCCAGTACGAGGCGGAAGTGGAAGAAGAGCCTACGAACCAGCCGCATATATCCAAGCTCGGACCGGGTTCGGTGAGTAATCCCCACGACTTTCTGGCGACTTCCATTCGCAGCAGGAGCGGCTCCCGCTCAAGACCGGCTGTTCCCTTTTGCAGCCGCCTGGACACCAACTCCAGGACACCTCACCCGAGGGCGCTTCAGCCAGAGTGAGCAGCCAAGCTGATCAAGACTTGATTGGCGCGGTGCGCTTGTTGATCTCAAGGTGACCTATCGATCGAACAATTGCTTCTGGTGTCGTCGGAGCATTTACGGTTCCTTCGCATGACGGTTGAATCTGGCGTAGTCTGATAATATTCGCGGTTTTTCAGGGAGGCGCAGCGTCGTCACAAACAGGGAAACGTTTGTCTACGGTACGCTTGTTGGAGTGAGATTTCGGAAAAATTGCCCATCGAGGACTACGTTAATACCATGAAGGCGCTCATCGCTCTATGTGAAAGAGGAGAGTTGTATCTCAAAGGATCATCACGGGGCCAGGTTTTCATTTTCCCGCGGGGACTCGCTCAATATCAACCATCTACGCCCTTGCAAGCTTGAATTGTCGGAGCTTTCCTCCTTCCTTCCGTACACATGTCTACATGTCCAATTGTACCGTGCTCTCCGAGATTGGTACTCTATTCCGTAAAAATGACGTGCACGGCAATTCTGAGAATTCGCCCTACATGCGTATTCGCCGAAGAGAGCGAAGAAGGTAATGTCTTGGCCTACCTCGAGTCGTTCCGGAGGAGGTCAAGCTCGTGTTTAGAATTAGAATTCATCCTGAGCTCATTTGTAGTGCCTGATGAACGAGTAATAGATTCTCCATACCCCAAGCTGTGTTTTCCTTGGGGATTGTATACTCATCACCCCGCTCCGCCGAAATTCGCCACCAGTGAGGTAATTAGGGAAGGAAGGAGTCAACGACTCGTTCGGATGAGACAACAAGTTCCTGAAGGAGTTCTCTTGCATTGAAGCAGTTTGTTCCGTACCGGACCGAAACCGTCCTATGGCGATCGCCATTGACCCGCTGAGGAATTTCGTTCCGACAAACCGTAGAGACCGAGCTCACAAGGTACAGTATCGAGAAGATCTCTCATCCCTGACTTCCGCTTCTGAATGAATGATGAGAATGACGCCGATGAGCGACGAGCCTCTGTGGGGTTCCAAGATCGCGAGCGCCCCCACGCCCGGTGACCATTGATGCACCGAAGAGATTGTGAGTGACGGCCCCTCCTCTTCTAGGCTCCCGCAAGTTGCGGGAATGCGTTCAATGGCTGTCATATGGTCATCGCAGAAGGTTGCAGTTTTCCCGCCAAATCGAAAATGGCCGACCCGGAATGATCCCTGGAGGGAGCTCTGCGTGTTGCCATGCCGCCAAATGTTTTCGCACCAAGAGCTCCACGATCTCGATGGTGATATTTTCCCACAGTCCTCCACAGAGAAGGCGTCGTCACTACCGCGGTTCTCAGGTTTTCAGCGCGGTTTCGAAAATGGCGCCACGAACTTGATCGATTAAGGCGGGCTCCCATGTCCTCACCTCGGACTGGTGCTGTGAGAGGCGCTTACATTGAAGTGTTGTGCTCTCGGCTCCCGGTGCCGGTCCAACGGCATCGAACTCACGTTGAGGCGAACAGTTGTTGCCTCCGACCATTCTCAGAAGCGTGACATCCTCTCCGAGCTCCTGAGAGCGTCCCGGAAAGAAGATGGGTGTTCCGAACGGAGCAGCGGGTTCTCTCACACGGAATACCAGAATGAGGACCGAGCTCCATGAGCACTCGGGAGACCCAGACGACATTTATTTTCCTGGTCGTGATCGCCCGAAAAACTTCAGAACGACAACAACGACAGGACACGTCCGCCGTGAGTTGGAGATAGGTTGATGGTTTCACCCGGCTTTGATGTCGCGTTCGATTTCCCGATCCAGCGGAGGTTTCCGCTCCGTTTCGCGCAAATTCGGCTGATTCCTCCCAAGCCCGCGTCATCGCGAGATTCCCTCTCCCGATTGATCCTTATCGAGCTCGATGAGCCTCTCTGTATGAAACCTTCGGAAACTGATCAGAAAGCTCATTCGGGCTTTCATCCAATGAGTCCTGACCCTGATGTGAAGATTCCCGTCGGCTCCTCCGGAAACTGACTTTGATCTCACCTTGGGGGCCATGATAAAGTTAAATTATTTGTCTCCCCGCAGCACTGAGAAAATGCCGAGAAAACGAGATTCTCCGGGAAAAGAATCTCAACACCGAGGATGCGAAGAAGAGGGGTAATGTTCTCTCGAGCTCGTCCTCAGTGATTCTCTCCCATTCCATTCGATGGTCTCTGTAACACTCCGAGTCCCCAGAGGTTCTATCAATCTATTTCTTTCCAGCTCGCTCCAGACCGGAAGTCAAAATGGAGAGGCAAGCCACGAAAAGGTCCCTGTCGAAGTCGAACCTCGACAGATGTCTCGGCGATGATGACGGTGGAGAAAGCAAACCAACAAATGGAGTCCGATCGACGATCGCATCGGAGCCGAAGAAGCCCAAGACTGCCTCGTCTAAGAAGTCTGCCATCAAGCTTAGCTCCGCTCTGGCCGCCAAGTTTAAGAATCTCCCTGCCATCCGGGATGGATTGACCAGTGTCGGACTACTAGTAGAGCAACTTGCAAGGGAGCATCCAGAAATCAAGATCGGAAACATAGATGATCTAAGTAAATATACTCTACCGACCCTTGCTGATTGAGCCAGCTCGACGAACGAGCGCCTCGCATCACGTCCGCTTCGTTCCGAACGGATGAATGTCGGGGAAGGATCTAGAGGAGGCCTTGGTGGAGGACAAACTGGAGCTTTTCCGTTCCTTGGACCAGATAATCAGCTCGCTCGAATATCGATGATGCTGTAGGTTGAAAGAAGTGTTCTTCCTTTGCAGCCTATCAAATCGAATTCATAAGCCGATACCGAGAAACCCGTGGAAAATTAGAGTTTCTAGTCCGCTGGAAGGGCTGGTCGGCGGAGTCGGACACTTGGGAACCGGAGGGCAACATATTGGAGGATGCTTCGCCGGGAATGTGTCTTCATCTGTCCGAGCTTTTCATCGGCAGGAAGTAAGAATCTGGGCTCGAGACAGATCGCATCCATATAAATCCAAAGCGAGTAGGGTAGATACCCCACCGAGGGTGACGACGAGCCGAGCTGTCCCGCCAAACCGAAAATTCCTCTCCTTCGCAGCAACCAAAGAGCTTTCGGCTATTTCAAAGAATACGCTCAACGAGCTCTACTGGGCACAAAAATCCCCGATTACTTCGTGCTTTCGAAATTGGCGGACGAGACCTTGCAACTGAGCGGGGATCGCACTTTGCTCCCGACAGTCAAGGAGACCGAGCGAATGCAGAAGAATATCAGAGCTCTTCTGAAACAAAATGACGTCAAATCTCTCCTGAAAAACTTCAAGGGCAAACTCAGCTCTCTAATTAAGTTCGTCAGAGCACGCACCGAAACACTGGACGACAATGAGAGATGGTCCGGAATTATCGCCGAAATGGAGCCCGCGGCAGACATCGATATCGAAAACCTAGTCGACTGTGAGAAGTTACCTTCTGAATTCGTGTATGTAACGGTGAGTCGATGATCTCTGAAGACCGATAGCAGTCTGTCTATCCAGGCGGAGACGGAAGAGGACGGAAACTCTTTGCGTTTGAGAGGAGGACGAGAAGGTGTCCCACTGCTTAAGGGATGAGCTGACAACGAGAATTATGAATCTTCTTTGCTTTCAGGATTACGTTGTGTCGAAAAAAGTCAAAGTGATCCCTCCGACGAAGTTCTGCGATTGCAAGGACAGAACCTGCTTCGAAGAAGGCTGCTGTGGCATGTACCAGAACGGCGCGGGTCAAAGCTATCGAGGTTACAGCTCGTCGCAACATTTGAAGCGATCCTGCACGAGTGTCGCCCTGTATGAATGCAACAGCAAATGCTCGTGTGGCCCGAGTTGCGAGAACCGTCTCATACAGAAAGGAGTCACGGTAAGAAGATCTTCCACATCATCCCTCATGATCTTATTTTTGGCTCAATCATAATCTCATCATTGGGAGTTTACTGAATTAATAAAAGAGTCTCCGTCGGGCCTGGAGAGCAGCCGATGACTAGGGTTTTCTCATCAGTCATAAGTGCTTTTTTCTCCGGGCAGAATGAATTGACAATTTTCAAAACACTCACACGAGGATGGGGCGTGAGGACGAGAACTCGTATAAACAAAGGAGCCTTCTTGGGAGAATACCTGGGTGAATTGATGACTTCAAAAGAAGCTGTCCCTCGTCACGCGGTCAACTTTGCCTACCTCTTCGATCTGGAACCGTTCGAGGGACAAGCGAGTGAGAACACGGTCGACGCGGCCAAATATGGAAACGTCACCAGATTCTACAATCACAGCGTAAGTTGATCGCTCGTTCGCTCGACGATCCGTATATTCGGGCATGAAGCAGACGGTGAGGCATGCTTTTGGCCGTTTTGCTGCGCTGAAAATCTTCGCGATCTCACCGCTCACGCGGCCCGTATGGGGAGCCCCTCTCGCAGCGCTTCTCTGAATTTTGATTCGGATTTGCGCGTTCTTCTTTCCAGTGTCGGCCTAACATGGCCATCAGCTACGCTTACATCGAGAACCATAATCCAGCCGCCCCGCGATTGGCTTTCTTTGCAAAAAGAGACATCATGAAGGATGAAGAGCTGACCTTCAATTACAGAATGCGTCGTAGGTCCTTTCTCTATCGAAGCTCATGTCCCGAGCAGCCGTTCTGCAAAGAACTCCGATAAAAATGCTTAAGACGAAATTGTTCTCAATTACAGCGACAGAGGGCAACGGACCGCTCCCTAGAATGCCTTGCCGGTGTGAAGCTCCCGGCTGCAAAAAGTTCCTGTTCTAAAACGAAACGACCCAGAATCAGCTCTGATATTTCTACAAATTACGTATGTTGAATGAGATGCCCTCGCGTAAAGCTTAAAGTACTGTGAGGTCTGTAGTTCGACTCTTTCTGATTGTTCGCATAATGATCTCTCGGATCGACTCGCTCATCAAGTCTCCCCTTGCCCTTCCAGGTCCCGCGAGATCGTCGACCGAAGGCCGAAGTCGGGGGATGACTTGACAGTTGTAAATTAACATATGACTCTCAGTGTGTTTGTGAATCAATTTTTCGGGGTGATCGTCGAGGTCGGAGGAGTGGATTCCACGCTCCAGCTTTCGGCGATCGGAAGAAGAATAGAAGCTAGAGGAAGAGAGAGGGGAATCTTGTGTAGAGAATGTATTTTTTGAGTGTTTTACCAAGTTTAGCTCTCGGAAATTGGAGCAGCCCAGAGGATAGCTCCCGAGAGAGAACCAAAGAGACCTAAAGAGCGAGCTATTAGATGGATCACCTGGAGCCACGTGTGTGGCCCCCTTGGAAGATCCGCGCGGCTTCGAGAATCGCCTACACGAACGCTTGCAAGATATCGATGCGAGTCTGCGATTTCTCCCCGCGTCGGGAACGACGAATGACGATATTCAAATATAACAGATAGAACCACTACGTAGGTACCAGGCGGTAGGATCTCCGCTATAAGAGCGGCGCACAAATTCGCAGATGAAAAATCAGTATTGGTGAGATATCGGGGGGAAGAACTGGACCCGTATTCCTCCGCAAGAAAGGAAACCGCCTGAACGAATCGGTAGCTTTTTCCCGATACAGGACAACAAGATGGAAACATACGCCATTAAAATAAATACTTATGTTCCTTTATCGTCCTCGACTTTCCCTGATACACAGTACAGAAATCGTGACTGTCCTCTATGATAATGAGGTCAGCTCAGGTTTCCACAAAAAATTATGATCACGCTTGCCGGGAAACTCGCGGCACATACAAGATACGCTCTGGCTGGAGACCAATTTAGCCGGCCACGACCCGCAAGGCGGAGGCTATGGAACTGTGGGTGCTCGGAAGTTCCATCGAATCCAAATAAGAGAGATCAGGAGGAAGACCGAGGAAGCTACTCAGCCCAGATTATACGGCAGCCTTATTACAATGAGCGCGCTGGGCTGGCGAAAATTTTCCGCCAAAATTAATGCCCTTCGTGACAAGCCGGGCAGAAATTACTTCGGTGGAAGCTGAATGGGTCGCCATGATGGTCATCCGATATAAAACCACGATGGCAGTTCACACGTTTGTTGGTTGTACACGGCGTGGCCAATACCTTCACTCGAGCAAGATTGGACTCGATCTCGAACGCGCTGGCTACTCATACTTTTGGTATCCGACTGGACATGATAACCTCGCTGACGAGCAGGTGCTCCAGATTCGAACCTGAGCTTTGGGGAAGCACAGCTCGACGCGATAACTCACAGCTCCGTTCTAGACTTCCGATGATTGCTCCGCAGGTATCCCTCGTAGGTCCTGTCCAAGGAAATCTCGGACTCCTTCGTAATCTCGGTATCGGCCCCCATATGTTTGTAGCGTCCCTTCGGGGCCGACTCATCTCTGATATATTGCTTCACCTAAACGTCTGCGTTCGTCGCTGAGCTGCCTCTGCATAATACGGGCTCGACTCTCTATCTGTCCATTGTCATCTGAGGAAAAAATCGAGTTCCTACCGGTAATTACAGCGCCCGTCTTGCGGTCGTTCCGTCACGCGAACGTCAGAGCACGACGCATGTTCAAAGTCCATGTTTGCCTCGGGCGCAGATGCGCGCGATGCATTCCATCCTCAGCATCCGAGCGAGGACTTTCGAAGTGCTCGAAAAACAAAATTCCGCAGCTGCTGCAATCTCCTCCTTCACGGTGTCTTTCAGATGACGTCCGTATGGAGATGGGTATATACGTGTGTCCTCATTGTCTCACCGATATCCCCGGCTCGAAATTGAAGCGTAAGAACGACGGAATCTTCGACGGACGCTTGCTGAGCCCTTCCCCTTCATCAGCGAAGAGACGTGAGTATCGATCCCGCTCCTCGTCTTCCACTCGATTCCGCCGATCATTGAGTGCAACCCTCTGATGGAACCGCTGTTCCACAGGCCGCCTCAAAATCGATGGAATCGACTTCTCCCCGGAATCAGGAACGGATTCGATCGAACACCATATAGCGGATGATTTCAAGGACTTCGGGAGGAACGAGATACTCTCTCCGCCGCCTTCACCGATCCAGTTTTCTAAACCCCCACACAAGTTGCTGAACAAGTTCAAGACACTCCCGACCATAAAAGGATTTGCGAAAATCGGAGAGCTCGTCGAGAGATTCAAGAACATCTACCCGAAAGCGGAAATAACCAACATCTATGACTTGAGTAAGCTCTTCTACCAGATCATTCATTCGATCGCGGGGATCAGATCCCCCAGATACTCAACGGTATGCATACTCGCCGCAAGACCTAGGTCGTTTTTTTCCAATTTCGGAACGAATTCCTCTTGAATCAGCTACACTCCTTTCGGAAGTGTAGCTCAAGTGTATGTGCGAAGCGACAATAGATCTTTGAATCCTCAGGCTATGTCGTGGATACCGTACGCGACTGTAGATGTAAAGGCAAGACCTACGAATTCCTTGTTCGGTGGGATGGATGGTCCAGCCAATCCGACACCTGGGAGGACGAGGAAACCATTCGTCAGGGAGCCACGCCGGCCCTGAGTTTGCATCTCTGCGAATTTTTCCTCAATGGAACGTGAGTTCGCCGTCGTTCGTGAACGAGTAGTGACCGACTGAGAATGAGCCTAACCTCACTGCGGAACTTTGTCTCTCAGAACCAAGAAGGCTTCGGAATATTTTCGGGACTATGTCGAGAAAGCTCTCCTGGTCCCAGGGCAGGCGGATTATTTCGTCCTGTGCAAGCTCGCGGATGAAGAGCTCTCGGTTCGCCACGACCGCTTCCTCCTGCCCTCGTTGGAAGACATTCATCGAATGCAAACGAAAGTCAGAGATCTCCTGGAAGGGGGAGATTTTCAGCGTCTCCTGAAAAATTTCGGCGGGAAACTCAAGACTTTCATCGCGAGCGTAACAGCGCGCTGGCAGATCCTGGAACACTACCGGAAATGGACCGAAATAATCGCGGAGAAAGAACCCAAAGCCGACATCCGTATTGAGAATCTAGTCGACGACGAAAGGCTGCCGCCGAACTTCGAGTATATAAGGGTAAGCAGGCTTGAAGTCTCCGACGAGCGGAGAGCCTGTGGAGCCGGAACACCGTTTAGTTCCACAAATCGAAGACAACGCTCGAATTCCAGGATTACATCGTGTCGCCGAAAGTCAAATGGATCCCGCCGGGAAAATTCTGCGATTGTGAGAGCAAGAAGTGTCTCGAGGCGGGATGTTGCGGCCGGCACGGGATGTTGCGGCACATGGGCGTGGGTTGCAGGGCCTACAAAGATCAGAAATTGACTCCGGAATGCTCCAGCGTCGCTCTATATGAATGCAACAGCAAGTGTTCCTGTGGCCCGAGCTGTGAAAACCGGCTCATTCAGCGGGGGACTCAGGTGAGGGACGTTC
>NW_003805500.1:857649-1052453 GCF_000255335.2 Galendromus occidentalis
GGAGCGCGGGGTTCGTGAAAGGGGGGGTTTGATATTTAGGCCCGTGGGCATATCACAATCTGCCGCATCAGCCGATGTCTGGAGTCAAGACTATCAATTGTCCTTATAACTGCTCTAATTTCCATCCGGATAGCTGAAACTGACGATATTCAAGACATGTAACCGAGGGTGGGGAGTCAAGGCTGCTCAGTTCATTGGTAGGGGCACGTTCATTGGAGAGTATCTTGGCGAGCTCATGACGTCCCGGGAAGCACTCGATCGCCATCCAGTGAACTACGCCTACCTATTCGATCTCAAGCCCCTCAGAGACAGGGAAAGCCAGAACGCGGTTGATGGAGCCAAGTACGGGAACTTCACGAGATTCTTCAACCACAGCGTGAGTGGATAGAGCGGAGAATGTGGAACTGGACGTTGATTGGCTTCCGTGCCGGAATCGTAGAGCGCCACGGCCCCTCGTCTCCGCGTCACTTCGCTGATCCGTGTTCTCTTGCAGTGCCAGCCGAACTTGAAAGTGAGTTACGCTTACATCGAGAACCATAATATCGCTGCGCCCCGATTAGCCTTTTTCGCGAAGAAGAACATACAGATCGATGAGGAGCTGACATTCGATTACCAGATGACGAGTAAGGATCCATCCACCGCAGAGAATGGAATAGGGAACGAACTGTTATCTGAGTATATTCCGTCAATTCGGAACCTCCCGGAACCACCTAATGATCGATGAATTTTTTTCTCAGCCTTCGACGGCGATGGTGATCTCCCGCGAATGCCTTGCCAATGCCAGACACAAAAGTGCAAGAAGTTCCTCTTTTGAAAAAGCGTTCATCATCGGCTCCTTTCGTTCAGAGGACGTACGTAGATGACAGCCCTGTCGAACGTTTCCCCTCTATGAGTCGGTGGTGGAATTGTAGTTTCCGAACATGACTTCACATGATTTGTCTCAGTTTTCGCTCGCGACGGAAATGACAGCACACTCGCGAGCCAGCCATTGAAGATACATTAAAATCAGCGAATCACCCGTCGGAAAATCGGAGACAAACTCGAAAGTTCAGATCTGAGAGTGATTCAATGGTTTCTTAGTTTGGCTGATCTCGCCTCTAAGGTGTTTCGCATCGCCTTGCTCGTTCTGGGGCATTCTCACTGAGCAACACAAGCGCAGTCATAATCAATAAGTATTCGTAGACGAATAATGGTAATGCCATGCTATTTATGCGGAATTCCCCCGTGGTATATTCGATCAGGGTCCATTTCGTTGCACCCAAGAATCGAAGCCCGAGCGGCTCCGCTCGCCTCTCGGACTGTGAAATAATAGCATGACACGGTAATTTCTCGGTCATGGTCTTCCCGAGATACTGTGAAGATCAATGCTGTGAAAAATCATTGAGATGTGGTTTTGTGTGAAATATCTTCGACATGGATTATTTATCGGATCAATTCTTGATCTTGTTAAATAAAAGGTATCTTCTAACAGGATCGACTGAGGATTCGCCTATAATGGTCAGAGGCGCTCTTCCTCGATTTCTCGGAAGAGGCATCGGATGGAAACAAAATGTTCATGTCTCTCTCATACGCTGTCAAAGCCTCTTATCGGTTGTGGCCGAACATGGCCTGGAATTCACCGAAGTCAACTTTCCCATCTTTATCGGTGTCTGCCGACCGCATCATTTTCTTTATTTCCCCTTCATTCAGGTCGAGGAGCTCGGCCGCAGCCTTGAGGTCCCTCCGCGAGATGAATCCGTCGCGTCCTGTGTCGATTGCATCGAATGCAGCTCGCAGAGTCGACGTTGTCGCCTCGACTCGACTAACCCCGCAGAGTCTGTCGAGTATCTGGAAGGAAAAAAACGAAATCGGAATTCGCTGGACCAGGTCTTCTCTTCGATAGATGTGACTGCGGGCCACTTCAGAGCCGATCCCCAGATGTGGGACGCATGTAGGTCAACAGACCTGAGTGAACTGATAGAGATCCAGCTGGTTGGAATTATCTTTAAGGGCTCGCTCGAACTTCTTCATGTAGTCATCTCTGAAGAGGTTGAGTTCTCTCAGAATATTTGCGATCCGCTCACGGTCGACGGCTCGCTCGTCTGACTGATGTTTCCTGAAACATTTTTGAACTGTTCCGAGCTCGATGTCTCGAGCATTCTTCGTGGTTCCTTGGTTGCCCTCGGGTTCTGATTCAGCGGCGGAGGACATCGTTCGTTGTCATCAATGTTTACCGATCGCATACGAACCATATCAATTGAGCTCCCGACAAGCTAACCGAACTGAACGGCCGAGAGACGACGGAGAAATTCGAAAGTTCGCAAAGGAAACATCCGTTTAGGGTAGAGACCCTCTCGGAGGACCGTGTCTCTCAGAATGGCTTCTATGAACCGTCGCGGGGTCTTCAAGTTAGCCCGTTTCGCGGTGAGCGAGAACGTCCACGCAACAGCGCTCATTCGTTTTCTATGCCGAGGAGGAGTGGTCATATCGCGCGGAAAGAAGGCACACAGTGAGACTAATGACTCATTTCGAGCGAGATTCCTCTACAGAGATTTGAGGATGGAGGTCGGTAGACTGTCAACTGAAGATTCAGACTCCGAGCTCCCGCCGAGTGAGAGAGGATTCTGAGGCTGAAGTCGGGGTGGCCCGAGGTCCTTTCCTCTCCGTAAGATTCGATGCGGGGGCATCGTGCTCGACGCGGTCGAGTTCTTCGGATCGTGGGGACTAGACGTCCCCGCAGAGGGCGAGCAGAGTGGGGGCTGCGAGCCTAGGGTTGGGTATCCCGGAAAATCGAGACTATCCGCTTTTGATGTCCCGTTCCATCTTGCAAATACGTATATTATCATGGGACTGTATTCCATATGTTATGGGAAGCTCAAAAAGCTTATGCCTCCATGTCTCTGGGCAGTAGACGAAGTATGTGCCGGAATCCAAATGTAGCATTCCTCAGTACTCTTCCCCGGAAGCCCAAACAAGCCTGAAACACTCGGTCGAAAGATTTTCGACGGAGACATTACGAGACACGCACTCAACAAGTCGTAAAGTTCATTGAACTGCTATTGGTATCTCGTAACAATGTCATACGAATGACAGAACGACCACATTCGGTTACGTAAAATACGCGAGACGTTCACAACAACACGCGCCGAGCTGGAACCTTGTTCACCACTCCTCCGCGACCAGCCGACGCTTCTTTGGAAATGAGTGCTCCCATTGAATTTCCAAGCAGAGAAAAAGCTCGAAGCGATCAGTGACTCATGACTCCGCGGCGAATACTCTCTCGCATAAAATCCAGGTGATCGTCCCGAAATGCATCTCGCGCTCACTGCATGTCTCAGAGCAATTATTCACCGTTGGCAGTACATTTACATTTTCCAGTGAGGCTTCACAAATTCGGCAAGGCGTTCGTCCTCTTGTTTTCCGCGCGTCAGATTTTCTGCCTGCTCATATTCGGCATGGAATCGGGGAGATGAACTGATTCCATCCCTTCACCTCTTATGTTCCGACTCAGCAGCCCTCATCCCATTTTGAGCTGCTTACACAGGATGATTTTCTTGAATGACGGGGTTTCGCCGTCCTCCGATGAGAATCGATCCTCGTGACTTTTTCGGGAGCGCTCGGTCAGCCCTCGGTCTCGACGCGAGCGATTGTGATAAATTCGAGGCTCTTCCGCTTTCGAGAACTATCGAATGCAGTCTACCAGATTTTGCTTTAAGGCAGACGAACGCCGGCCGCTTCAAGTTGACCCTGTTCCATGGATCTGTCGAGTGCATTCTTTGTTTTTCGTGACACTGGCCGATTCAACGGTAGCACTGCATTTCTTGACCGAATCGCTCCGGAGCCGACTTGCGAAACAAGCACTTTCAGCAGACGTTGACAGCGACCCGACTCCTTCCGTCTGTCCGAGAGACTTCCAGTCAGCCAGGGGATTTCTGTAGAAGTTTTTGCATCGAGCGAGATAATTCCGCCGGGTCACCGCTTTCCGAAAAAGGTTATGTATTCGGTCAGAATGTATGTCTAAGAGAGAAACAAGAATGGGACTGATTCATGTTCAGCGCTATCGTCAACAAAGTCCTGCAGAAACTTCAGACGATTATCGGTCTGCTGTGGGAAGACTCTGGGGCGGATCATTCCATCGCGCTCTTTCGATTCGCCGATCCACAAAGGTGAAGTCTGGACAGGGACTCCGTCGAGAGCTCAGTCAGGGGAGTGTTTTCGAGCAAAGAGCCTAAGGAACAGTCGATTCAGCCTGAAAACTCTAGCCTGGCTCATACTTACCATTATTACTAACTACTCAACAATGGATCTTCGAGGTGCAGGGCACGGAAGTCGTGTGATATATCTCGCGGAAATTTTCGAGACTTAGTAGTGCCCAATGAGTCTAATCATCGACGCCTCAAACGCGACGGAATGATCTGCGCGGGCGTTCCGTAGGACTTCTGTGTCGTGTCAAGAAGCGAGCGACGGATAAGCACAAAAGAGCTTCGCTGAACAATTTACATTGGGGCACTCTGCTGAAATTCGGAAAAGTCCGTCCATATAACTAAGGAGGTTCCCTGGGTTTCATGGTTCCTAGTCCGCAGATTAAGATTCGATTGCGACTCCTCGTCAAAGCATCCTACGACACAATTCATCCCCTGTCGTCACCAGCACACATATCATCCGCCGGACGGGGGTTTGAACAGCGGCCGGGCGAGCCGCCGTGATCCACTCTCCCACCTGCACGGCGCTTTGCAGTCGACGGCGAAACTTACTCCATCGTCGTAAGACGCGCGCCGCCAGAAGCATTCGTCGGTCGAAGCGCGTCACATCACCATTGCATCGACTGACTGAGACGGCTATCGATGCCGTCGCGCTGATACTCACAACAACGCCATCTGTGCTCATATTCCGATCTGCGCGATCGCTCCTCTGTATTTTTTCGAAGTTTCCATATTCCGATAGTTTCAAACGGCGGAGTAGCCCATGACCAAGTGTCCGAACGCGTGCGCCTGTGAGTGTGAATTCGAGGAGATCGCGATCTAAATTCGCGTTCGACCCTCGGAGAACGTGATATCAACTACGACCGACGGGAACAGCAGCTGAAATACCAGAGAGCGCGGCAAACGAATCCGACGGATCAGTCTCTCGTAGTCGAACGCGAGCGGAACAATCCTTTGCAGAAAAGGAGCACCATGTACTGTTGAACTGTTGCTCGCTGATCCGCGGTGATTTAGCGGTAGTCTGTGAAGGTTTACGGTAGACGTTGAGCCAGAGGCCGACGGTAGACGGTGACCGGGAACTACAGTTTTGTGCTTGTGGAACATCGCGCCGCCGGTGAGTGTATCGAGCTCTCTGAATAGTTCAAGCTTGAGTGAATTTTGTCTTCGCAACTTCCGATACCACTTCGAGGACAATGGTGAAGGAAGAAATAAAGAGAAACGCCCAAGATCCTTGTGTGTGGAACGAATTTCGAAGTTTCGGGTCATCTCGTCTCACAGAGTGAATATAACTTCAAGAAGGCGGGATTTGTTTCCTCACCCAGCCGATCGAGCGAGACTTGGCTTGCCGGGAGGCCACAGCTCGATGGCTCTGCAAGGTCCACCCGAGACCGAAGTTTCATTTTCCGGAACGAAATTCTCTATTCCACGGCTCCACTGATATTCCGTTTAGCTCCGCATACGGAACTCGACAGCAGGAAGACTATGGGTATCGCACGAGCTTTAGGGGTGTCCGAATTCGACTGGATCCATCGAGCGCTTCGCTCTCGCTCGCTGCTCAATATCGAAGTCGCGACACGGGGAAAAACGTCTCGGGACTCTTCCTCCGCAGAAACAGCACCATAACGCCATCATTCGGCTGAAGTGTTGCGAAAGAATGCCAGACCGGGTTTCCTTTATTTTTACCTTTCTTACATTGCCCGGAAGACGCAGCGCGATCACCGAACTTTGTAGCTCGACGAAGGCGCTTCGCTTCGAAGCTAGCCCGGAGTAGCGTAACTTTATTTACCTACTTGATGAGATGGCTCGGCGGGATGAGGCTTTTTAACACAGAACAATGAAAATTAGACGGAAGTCTTAAAGATTCCCGGTAGGGCGAGGATTCGTCTGTTATGACGAAGAGCGGAGAAGCGTACGCGGAGGAGAACGGTGATGATCACCGGCAAAATACTCAGCCACTACGGCAATTTGGCACAACACACGTCATTACTTCGCCAGATACTTCAGCATCTGAGTGCCGTTCAAGGACGGGTTGTGGTGCATTCTATCGTGACGTTTTTTTCTTCTCTTGGTAACCGCCGAAACCAGACTTAGCCGACAGCGAGGTAGAAAGCTAACCGTCGCGCTGCCTCATAAAAAACCGAAGGTTAGTGTTCCCGTCCTGGAACTATAGCATGGTGTCCGCGAAATGCTTCAGTTCAGTTCCCGTCCGGGATCGCTTCCCGAGTTCGACGCAGAAAGACAGCGGTCTTTGTGTTCGCTCTTTATGAGTACTACAAGACGCGGTCATTGTTGCCCGAGTGGGCGTAAACTTTCCCGAGCATCGTTTCGTTGAGATCCCGCTCAGCGAAACCATAATCGGATTGAGACTTGATTCTTCGACGGAATTGAAGAAGGAATTCCGGATCGAGTCATATTCGGGAGTCCGAGCACAAGTCCTATAATTTTAGCCTCAGTCCCAAGCTGATAATTTCTTTCACACGTTCTTGCTCCGATAATGCGTATCACTTCGACTCGAGAATTGGCCGGAAGAGCGGCAGAAACAGAAGACGCAATCGGTCGCGTCTTGTCGCGCGCAGACTCGATTTTGTGTGTATTGCTCCGAGATCTCGGGAAACGCTCGCTTCTCGAACGGAGGGCCTATAATCGGCTTACGCGTATCGACTTGCGACGTATCAGGAATTCTGAAGCGGCTTCCCGGCATGTCGAGACCTTTGCGGTCATGATAAGAATGCGTCAGGTCCGATCGCGTGATTACCAACAGCGATCTAAATGCGATCGATGGCCACGCAGTCAGGCTGTCCGCGCAGATGGGAGAAACGCACCCGACTTTCGTTTCCCTACCCTTGCGATCTCACGGTCTCGAGGGTGCTCACATGAGCATCAGCGATCTCGTGATCGGTTTCCCGATCTAGAATGCACTGAAGCGACTCCTATGGAAGCGAAGTAGACGTATCGGCGAAAGTAAAGCCAACGCCGAAAGTCTGAATTCGGCGAAACCCCTTGGAGCTCACATTCGTTAAAAATTCCGATCGGAGGGACTCGAGCACATAGTGGGCATCTTAGGGCGCTGACGAGAAGTTCACAGACCAGCCATGACCGAACGATTCGAGCCTGAGCGAGATCGGCCACGCACTCCCCGCTCTATAACTTTTGCGGAACATAAATAATAATTTCCGACCCTTCCAGTTGAGAATGGATCACGGGAGTCATCCCCACATGGACCAAACCTCAGCGGGACATGTCATGGGCGTACCTCATGCAATACATATCCCCATGATGCAGATGACGTTCAACTTCTCGGATGACGTCACTTTGTTGTTCGATTGGTGGCATCCCAAAGATGTCCTCGGTGAGTCAGGAATCGAAATTCCGACCTGGACGTCTCGAGTGACGTCCACGTCACGATTTCATGCGTCACCACTCTAGATTCTGACATGGGAGTAGGATCTCCTATGCAGGCTAGGGTCGGCCGGGGGTTTTACTGTGGGAGGGATTGTTCACGATTCAGGAGCCGTCACTACAAAACCCAATGAGGGAATTAAAATCAAATTTGTCGACTCCAGGAATGCTGGTATCATGCGCAGTTATCTTCGCCATGGCAGCCACACTCGAGATGCTCCGCGCGTTCCGGGACGCGATGTATGTGAGGTCGCGACAGACGGGATCTTCTTCCTCGCTCATAAGCTCGAGCAGCATGTCGTGGACTTCAGCGATTTTCGCACCCTGTCATATTACTCAAACGATTCTATACTTCATCCAGGTGAGACATTCGTTAATTTAGTCAAAAGTGTCATATCGAGACATCTCCCTCGTTTTCATTCCCCGGAATAACCTCAAGAGCTCGCACACATGCCCACTGCCCAAACTCTGGCAAGGCTTGCACGAAAAATATCGCTCAGTTAATCAGAAGACTTCCTGATGGTATCCGGATTAGAGAGCGAGGTTCCGCAGCGAGATAAGGGTCTGGACACCGGAGACTAGCTCCATGTGCTTGGCGAAACTAGACGTGTCAATGTTGCCTCCAATCAGAAGCCTCTTTGCCTCTTCAGGTTGTCGCCGGATACATGCTCATGCTCCTTTTCATGACATTCAACGGCTATGTCTGCATTGCCATCGTACTCGGAGCTACGGTCGGACATTTCGCTTTCGGTTGGAGAAAATCCATGCTTTTCGAAGTCACCGCCGACCATTGTGGATAGATAATTATAATTTCCTCAATCCCACTGGAATCGTCAGGATACCAGACCCAGAAGAAATTCACAAGGCTGTTCTTGGGACCGTCATTTCGGGGGGTCGATCTAGTTTCTCAGTCTTCACGTGTCGACTCACAGCGGGATAAGTATGTATTTCTTGTTCAGGGGACGACCGTGCAATAAAACAATGGGCAGATGTCAGTACTCGGGGCGTTCTAAATTATTGGGGGTCTCGACACCATGCGTTTCTACAAGCTCTCACTACGAGTCCAGGAAGATGCGTTCCGAGGAGCAAACTGCTGAGTTGCCGCAGTGGATATTCGTGATCGGAGCAGACAGCGCGTAGCTAATGGAAGCCAGCCGAAGCGTGGCTCATTCTGTTTCCGATTCAGCCACTCCTCTCGGAAACCATCAAACTAGAAACTGAAAACCGACACTTCGCCTACCCTCCAAGGCTTCTATGGCCCTATCGCAACAATTCCAGGAATCAGCAAGGATTGTATTACTTCGATTATCAGGGTTATATCGGGAGGATATATTCAGTACTGCACGATGATCTAGAACTCGAGCCAGCTGTGGCAATCGAATTCGCCGTATCTATTCTGTTCGCGAGTGATTTATTCAACGCCAAGAATTATGCAGAGATGAGACCGACACCACGTTCGGCCCTAAGAGATCAGAATGAGCCACGATTCCCGGACTACGATTCTGATCAAGCCCGTTGAGCTCCTCCGAAGCTTCGTCCCGCTTGCACACACCATACGTTCCTGTGAACAAAGCCGTCTCACTTTCGTTTTTGAGCCAGTTAAGTAGTGCCAGACGAAAGCGGAAACGAATGCATTCCGTAAACGGATCTCGAAGCGGACGTGTTCGAGTGTTCCGAGGCCGGGCCCGAATATTCGGCGGCCGATGGAATCGAGCGAGAGCTACGCTCATTCCACAGACGAAGGGCCTTGCGGACTAAACCCTGGGGGTGATCTGAACGCCGTGTTAGGGGTCGCGAGATATTTTTGCTTATCGATGAACTCGCATTGAGGAATGGGACTCATCCCAAATTGGTCGCGAGCGCAGGACTCCGCAGCGAATTCAGCTCCCGGTCAGAACGATGAAACGCGAAATTTCTCACTCTTTGTGCTCCATGGGTTGATGCGCACACCATTCCCACGGGGGGAGCGAATAAAGGGGGAAACGCCCCCCTCGAACGGATCCCGCATACATACTTTCCAATGCTTAAGGAAAACCCAGGTCAGACGCAACGGACACATCGGAAGAGAACTCAGCATCTTCGAAAGAAAAATCTGCATTCTCCCCTTGCGAGAAGCGCATCAAAACCTCAATCTCAATATCTACAAAATCCTTGATTTCTCATTTTCTCATACTCCCTTCATAGCCCATGACCGTTTCGGAATTAGTCTCGCGACACATCTTTGAAGATGAGAAGGTCTGATTCTTCTAAGAGAAGAATTCCAAGAGCTGATTCTCATTAAACATCTCCTCGACCGTTTTCCCGCCGCTCTCTCGATCCGCATTGATCCACACGCGTCTTCGCGAAAACCCGGAGCTAGAAAAAATCGAAGCGGATCCAAGTGGGCGAATCTCATCCCTCGAGGCTTTTCCAGGTGTAGCTCACTCGCTCAGTCTGGCTGCTCGACTCTAGCAGTATTCTCCGGAAGTCTCACGAACTCATCTTTGTTCCGTGGCATCCGTATGATCTATTTAGGCACTAAATTTTCGCGATGCGGCGCGGCGAGGCGATGAAGGCTGAAGGGGGGAGAGGGGGCGGCTGCGAGCGGATGACCTCTCGAGTCACGCGCGTCTGGAAATTTTCCAACTGAAATCCCGTTCGGGTTCATCGTCGCCCAGAGTTCGGGAGTGCGAGGCGCCCGACTTCGCTAAGCGTCAAGCAAAGATCATCTACATCACTGTTCCAGCTACCCGACGACCGACGAGATATACGATATACCCATACTTGACGAATCTCGATTATTGCTCAGGACCTTCCAGCGCTGTGTCTGCAAAGAATGGACCAATATCTGAGTTCTTTCCCTGCAAAAGATGAAGCAGAAATTCTGAGTTCTGGCGCTGGAGACGACTTGAGATACTCGCGTCTGGCAGCTGCTGCTCGCGCCGCTGATGTTTTACCACAGATGCGGCTTGATAGCTGCCTCTGCTGACTCGCTTTGCTGCTGATTGTGTTGTTGGGTCGGTCGGTCGCTAGCTCCCCTCGGGTCGTTTTGCTTCACTCTACGAGAGGATAAGAGGCGGACACACAAGGAACTCGTCGACACACTGACCGGAGCGGGGCTGAGAATCTGATTGCGCTGTTCTCAGCAGAAGAGATCGGGCGTAAGCTCCGCTTGAGCGGATTTGGACGTCGAACTACCTCGGCATTCGAGAGATCTCGGAATCGCGGTTGTTTGAGCCCAAGGCCGTCGTTACAACTATGGATGTTTTTGTTATGGTCCGACGGAAGCAAACCACGATCTTCATTGATGCGAAGGAATCGACGACAATTTTGGAGCTCAAGAAGATGATCCAGGGCATCTTGAAGGTAAATACTCATTGGAATTCTCTAGAATAAGTGCGCGTGAGCTCTCAAGCTATGGCTGTAAACCCTGAGAGGTTCGACGAAACACTTGAAACATCCGCGGCTACACCGGGGACCCGGAACTCCGAATTTGAGCTCTCCAATGCCAGCGTATCTAGAAAGAAGCTGCGTCACTCCCTATCTGGCGACTCTCCTGATGGGTTACGGAAGAGCCTCGGCTCAGTATTTATCGGGAAATTCCACGGATAGCATTCAAAATCTCTACACCGTATCAGGCTCTGCTCTTACTCCTGCGAGACTTGCAAATCTCGATCAACTCCGTCGCCCTGATAAATACTGAGGCACTGCTGCGACCGACGCTGTCGGCCGGATTGGGTGTCTCTGTGACGGCTCGATTGTTTTATGCGCACACAACTACCTTTACAGGTTGCACCAGAAGAACAACAATTGTTCCACAACGAAACTCTGCTCGAAGAAAACAAGAGCCTCGTCGATTGCGGACTGAATACTAACACGGCCAGAGCGCAGTCTCCAGCCACTATCGGATTGGCGATCGGCAAGGAACCTCTGGAAATAACGCAACTCTCCTTACCGCCGGAGCTTCCCGACGTAATGAAGGGACAAGACTCCGCTGTAGATCCCGCTTGTGCTTAGAGAGACTCGGAGCAGTCTTTTACTAATCGTGCCGTGAAGAATGTTTCATCCGCTGAAGGAAGGAGTGTACCGAACTTGTGCGGCAGGTGGTCGAATTCGAGTAAGGATGGAGTTTCACATTATGCTTGGAGAGCTCATCGATTCTCTATGAGTGTTGCTCTCGTTGACATTGTAATTTAATGTGTAAAGGTATTTTCATGTACATCGAATAAAGCACCCATCCTACCGTCAATGCGTGAGTCAAGTGCGTCTGACGGGGTCTCGCGGTAGATGGAGGAGGAGGATATCGGTAGTGTTGAAAACAGCAACAGTGATTTTCAGGTTTCATCCCAAGCGTCCGTTTCTCATGGGAAATACGTTTCATCTCAATTGAATATCCCGGCCTCAGAGCTTCTGGATCTCGCAAGGCAATGCTCGCGGTCGGTCCGTACTCCATGTCAAGGAGAATTGAGCGGAATAGTGTTGAAAAGTTCCAAAGCATATGTAATGTACTCCGAACCCTTTTCGATTCAAAAAAGCCCATACGCAGCCTCCAATATCAGAAGCGTTTTTTTTCGACGGATCTTCACCTACGGCGTACTGAAAACAGTGGACACGATCCTAGTTTATCCAGCTGACACACATCCTCGATGTTCCTGAAGCATCAAGCATTGTCTAGCATGAAGCACACGAGCAGAGCCCCAGACTCCCGAGGAGTTGTCTTCGCGCCATCTACGAAGGTGTACGCCCGCCGTGACATTCGGTAGGACAGCGATGCTGCTATCGAACCTTGGCTAAGGAGTTGCTATGGCGACCGAATTTCATTCTCAGAATCATCCGGGACGTCGTGCTTCGGAACAATCATAAATCTCCCCTCCGAGGCAGATGACGCACGCGCGCTCATTTATTGAAGGTCTTTAGCGAAATTCGGAATTTATTCCGCGAAACTTCAATCTCCCCTTGTCTAATCGACGATGGGGATTGCATGCAATCAAAGGGGAAAGATTTCAATGAGCTCGCTTCAATATCGAATATATTCGAGAATCTCCGCTAATCAGTGGGGAGGCGATAGGGCCGAACGTTTTCAGACTCGAGGACCGTCACGGTGAATTCTTCTATTCAATACAGGATAATAGCATATTCGTGTGCTCCAAATCAGCGCTCCATATCAGGCGAGGAATGTACTACTACGACGGATAGACTCGACCGATCCCATAAACCCTGGGGTTTGCGTTCTGGCTCGAGTCTCCTTCTCAGGGTTCGTCCGATCCCTATTGGAGGGATCTAGACGTACGTGCGATACGATATAGCCAAGATGACCGTACCCTACATCTATGATCCAGCGGTGTGGAATTCCTGCCTCGTGAGCTCGACAGATGATTCCGATCGTTGTCTGAATCGAATCATGTTCGTATTCAATCGAATTGCAGTCGGAGTATCGGGCCGATGAACATTCGGGAGTCCCCGGTTGACCTGCAGTAAGATCTGGCCGTCTTCAGCGCTATGAAAGAGACCAATTCGCTCGGCATCAGAGACCCAACTCCGCGAGTAGAGATTTCCCGCCTTTCCGTGACGCTTGAGTGGATCATAATACCCCCTCCTCTATCCTCCCCCTGAACTCTCCTCGCCTGGTGTATGATGTGTCGAGTCATTAGGGGAAGATGGTAACGGTGGCTAAACTCCTCCAACTCGGACGCGGGACCCTGCTGACGTGATTCACGGAGCCCGCCATCGCTCGAAAGATGCCCCTCTCCACATAAACAGAGAAAGAACATTGGACGCACGTGGGGCTAGCGATCTGCTCTGTTCGAAAAGTTCGTGCCTGTGAAGTCTGAGAACTGCTGACTGCAGGTCATTGAGCAGGTTCCATAAATCGTGCCGTGTGTAGCCCTGAGGCGAATGAAGTGTGGAAGATGGGTAGGAAAATACCGAGCAAGAAGCACAACAAGCTAAAATCCGTAGACCCTTTCAACAGGAAACCCAACTCCGCCGCATTGCAAGGGTGCGTGTCAATATTGAATGCGTCAATTAGGTATTGAGATCATATGTTTCGCTCAAGTGCCGCCTCTGACTCCTGTGTTGGCCGCGCAGAAAAGACGATCTGAAGAACAGAGCGCCCAAGAAATTGACACAAGAGGCTCCCAGCGCTTTGAAACGACTCTTCGATGTGGATGAAGAGCCCTCCCAGAGAAAAAAGAAGAAGAGGAGCTCCAGAATGACAGGTTAGTGGGAATGTCCGTCTCCGAAGGAGTGCAGGGATTAGATTCTGGATCTTTAAAAAAGAGAACTTATTTTCCTTCCAGTGCAAACCGTGAACCACCGAGAGGAAACCACCGCGATCGTCGCTCAGAATGAGTATGAAACGGACACACAATTCCTGCGGAGGTAGGATACTGTCAGGGGTATCTCAAAGGAGAGAGGGGTGTCTGAGAGCTCTTCTTACTTAAAATTTTCGGCACACCGCTACATATGCGAGGGAAAGGTCGATAATCATCGATCGCCTCGTTCCAGGGTATCTCAGATGGCTAATCGAGCTCGCGAACAAGCCGACATATCACAGAAGTTCGATGTCCGCTTCAAAGAGGACGGCACTGCGGTTCCCGACGCACCGCGGGACTTCGTTGCGCCCTCACGGTCCAAGAGGTGATACGAGTTGGTATACCACACATACATAGACTAATGCCGCTTCATCGGCGAACCACGCGCCATCAGCCGAGCAGCAGACTCTGACACGACTATTCCTCGCAGACGACTGCAAAAGCTCACCGAGAGGAAGAAAGCGAAACGACTGGCGAAGGGAAAGATAGCTCCCGAAAAGATTATCAGAGAATTTCCCACGAAAAGCGAGGTGGCGTTCGGGGAAACTGTTCATGCACCCCCAGAAATCACAGCCAAAGTCCGAGGTATGGTGGGGGACGGATTTTTGTATAGACAGCGTCTTTCTCTCGGAGACTTCCTTGAGCTTGGTCAATCACTAAATCATGTATACACATATACCTTCAGGCGCAGCGGAACGGGATCCCAAGCGAACTGCGGCGAACCTCCTCTGCAACCCTGGGAAGAGCTCGGAGGAGAGGAAGAAAATTATCGGCGATAGACCCGCCGCCGAGAAAATCCGTTGGAAGAACTTGGAACAGAGCAAGCGACAAGAACTCGAGGAGGAACGCAAGCGAGTTGTGGAAGCCTATAGGAAATTGAAGAGTAAATGAAGTGTCGAATCATTCAGGACTCTTCCTTCGACCCCGCTCATTCACGCTCGGTACTCCAAATGCTCCCATCCCTCCCAGGAAGACGCGACGCCGTCAATCCACCGATCTCCAGGTCGTCGGGGGCAGATCAGAAAGACGTTCCTTAGAGAGGGAGGTCGCTGAACGTCTCGGGGTTCGAAATTCGGACATCCATGTTTATCCCCTCTCCTTGAGCTCGTCTCATCATTTCTGATCTGTAACAGATCTGAAGGTGGAGGACAAAACGTTGTTCGTCGATATTGAATAGGGACAGGATATTCACGATACTTATATTCTTCGGAGACGGAGAACATCCCGAGGATGAGCGGACGATGGAGTGAGAACCACTCACCAGGAATGAACCCCTACATCCTTGCAGCATCTTTCGAGCGTTCAGCACGATACGTTTGTAGCACCTTCACGCGGCGCGCCGTTTCGGTATGCAGGGAGAGGCGTGGAGTTCCCATTGATCCACCGATCTCATCGATTGAATTCCACTCATCAGGCACCACATCGAGTTGAGCGCCCGCTATGTGATTCGGGGCACGATACTTATATTCATAAAATCGGTATCGAAGTACCGTGGATCCGAGGTAGGACGAGGAGACGGGGTTATTTCCCTCGTCTCGAAGACGTTCGTATTAGATCCGACGACCTCCCTGAGCCTGAATCACGGGAAACTATTTCGCGGACCTGAACTGAGCCCGCGAAAGGGTCTCGATCTCCTCCGAGGTCCCCCCTCGCCTAACTGCACAATAAAATCGAGAAACATCTCCCTCGACTATGATGGCTCATTCCGCACTTTCGCTCTGTCTTCCCGGGTCATAAGCTCTCCAACATGGACGGACTCGATAGTACCGCTTAATCAAGGAGGAAGTAGAAGCTGGCTCGCCGGCGTCCAATCGGTACTCTCCGATCTGATCGCTGCCATTTTTCTCACGCGGAAGAGTATTCCGAACCCTCTGAATTGATAGAAGCGGCCAAGTCCCGTACGAACACAGGCTAGAAGAGCCCATGCTCCGCGGAACAATCAGCCGGCGACATCTTGCGACCAGCAGATACCGTTTGAAGATTTCTGAGATGGAGTTCCATTTACGCTGAGCTCTGCTTAAGCTCGGCGTCATCATCGGAGCTCCATCTTCATCTACTCGATCATCAGCAGAAGAGGATCTTGTGCCGTATAATCGGAGTAGGAACGACCGAATTTCCGCCGCTCCTGCTAATAACGTATTGTGGGAATGTATGGTCCCTTCCGGGAATTAGTCCGAACTCAGCCCACAGCTAGGTAGGAACATCCTAGAGATAGTCCCGACCGGCTGCCGCCATTCGAGAGACGGGCGAGGGGAAGACATCGGAACTCGGAGAAGTGAAATGTGCACAAGAGACGACTCTTTTTTTCTGTTTCGCGCTTCGGTAATCTCGGTGCTACCCGTTGAGCCGAATGAAATCAGTGAACGACCCCTGAATAGACGTATACATCAATCCTACAATATCAACTCCTGCTCTGGCGGTGCTTGAAGAAAAGCAGAACTCGGACGCCCCAGGATCTGAAAATCGCGCAATATGGGGATTTGAGAAATTTTCCAAGGAAACATTCCATCTCTCCTAATGGGCTGACCCCGATCTTGTCTGTGGGTCAATCTTCATTCAACCCTTGCCCGTGATCTACTGTTGTGGTTCCCACACGCCGGGGCAGATGATAAGGTAATTAGCGAGCGAGTGTCTCCACCATCGCAGGGAAATATAATAACGACGAGCACGAAATACATCCGGTCTGTTATCGATCCGTTAATCCGAGTCAAACAGAATGACATACAGGAACCCTTCACCAGAGCATCGATATGCGTGCGCGCGTGCATCCGGCGGACTGTACGTGACTACGAGTCCAACTACCGACGATAACCCAGGAGAGAAGGGAATGGTGCCCCTAGACTTTGAACAGGACGCGGCCTGAACGCACCCCAGCAGATCTCATGTCACTTGTATAACGCTGTTCGACCAAGCCGGTGCTGTAGTTCTGATTAATAGGTAGCTCGGGAGTGAAATACCCGACATTGTTCTGTGACTCGGAAGTGGTGATCTCGAGAGACTCCAAAGTTTCAACCTGAAGCATGAGAGTGACTCGGAAAATCAAACGGAACCTAAGCCGAATCGGTCAATGGGTCGCTGGCAGTGGCGATTTCGAAAACCTCTCAAGAAAGAGCGCGGTAACGCCCGAAGGCAACGGAAACCCACAACGCTATCATCGCTCGCGATGCGAATCCGAAAGAGTGTGGATTAGTACTCTCTCATTGCTTGAGTCAACAGCTCCGGCACGCTGTCAAGGTACGGAATTGCATGCAGCTCCTCCAGGGTGATTAGGATCAGCTCACCTATTCGTGTACTAAAATTTGCTCCGTGAACATCACGTTGCTCACGCAGATAGGCTGAAGCTGTTCAGCCAGGCTGCTTGGATCACAGTAGTGCCTGGTGCTGGGTCTTCTCGGTGCTGAATGCTCTAGGCGATAACATCGGAATCGTAGATAACCAGAATGGCTATAAATGGAAACTTCTGTATCGAGTTCGTGTTCACGAATTCAATTACTTCATCGGAGTATATTTGATCGGCAACGCTCGGCAAGGATATCGAAAGATAGAGAAAGAATACATCTTCAAACAACTGGATTCCTCTCCGTATTTTTTTCGGATCATCAGCAAACAAGCCGAGCGCGAAAAAGCAATTACAAAGCATTTATATATGCCACCGAGCGTCGACGTCGGACGGTCTGAACGGGAAACACATGAAGTGCTCGCGAAACCGATGGCAGAGGAAACAGTTCAGCCCAAATTGTACGTATTTGGCAAGTGACAGATATGTTTCGAATGTTAGGAACCGCGCTCGATGGAACGGTTTCGCCTGCGGTAATAAGGATCATGTCTGACGAATTTGGCTGTCATCAAATATCTACTCGGGGAATCGGAAGAGGGCAGAAAGATATCCCGCGTGAATCCGATCCCTGAAAAAGTCAGGAACCGGCCGCTGGCAAGCGTCTCGGTATCAATCAAGTCCAGAGTCCTGCGCGACTTACTACGGCCGCAGAGCAGTAACTTCGATAAGGCGATGCATATTCCCTCGATTGTCTTCTCTGCGCATCGCTCTGCGACACCGCCACGCGGGTCCGCAGAATTGTATGGTGTTCTTGCAGTGATGTGCAATCCATGGTGAAACCCATGCTGCATTCTCATGAGTTTATGCTCAAGCGAGCAATGCAATCGGTCGCTAGTCTTGAGAGAACAATAATTACTGTATTCCCCGACCGATGCGACGTCCGTCCAGTTTGTCCGAAAACACTTGGTATCCGATTGCTTTGTTGCATGGTACGGACACTTCGACATCAGTTCCAGGTTCACAATGCCTCGACGGCCGCCAACAGCACACCCAAGTCCGGGACCACAAATTCCGATAATAATAGTGATAATAATAATCGAAGACCCTGTCCACCACTAGCGGATCTTCGCTTGATCTTTTTTTTCACCGGAATTCCCCTCTTTTCCCCGTAGGACTCTATTCTCTCGCTTTTCCGACAGTTGTTTACTCGCAGTCGCCCCGCCGAAACCATCGGCAACCCCGGTATTGTCCATCGCGTACAAAAGGCCGTTTTACGTTTGGGGGAAAAATGAAACGGGAGTGGTTTGGGTTGAGTCGACGGAATCACAGCCGGAAGTTGATGCATCGAGTGACGAACCACATTTAACGAAAAAATAAACTGAAAACATCCCTGCCTGTGAAATACTGATACACGTCCGCTCGATTGTGATTTACGACATCTTCGTACAGCAGGCGACTCTTTCTCCCTCCTCCCCACAGAGAGAGCGAAGCACTGCATCCCTGAAGACTCCGGAGAGGATTCAATCCTCTGCTTTGTTTGCCCACACCACGGAGATTTCCCGGGCCGCCATCGATTACTGAATTTCTGCGATTCGGTACGCGTCCCCGGAGGTCCAGAGCTTGGAAGCCACGGATGATTCTAGCTACCCGTAGGACGAGCTAGCGGTTGTCCATTTGCCCGTTCGGCGGCATGGATATTTCCTATATTTATCCTGGCAAGTCATTCCGCTGTATCTGTCCCAAACGTTCGATTCAGCGAAGGGGAAGCGATCCGGAATCCATTACAGCTCGTGACGACTAGTTCAACGACGCTGTCGTCGTCGCCAGCGTCATCGAAGTTCGTAAACTCTTTTGACACAAGTGGAAAAAGCTTCAGTGTCTCTTTCGACAGATAGCATCGCTGGAGGAAATCGAACTGATCGCGGCTTAATATTTTCTTCTCCGCTCCGACTGCTCGCTAATATGAAATCTTTCCCGCCGGCTACTGTCGAAGGAATTCGTTCGAAAAAGGCGTCGAACTTTCGTTTTCACGACCCTTGAGCGATAAATCTCACATGGAACAGATACATGGACAGATGAACTACTGCACAATGCCCGACCGGACAATTAGTCGGAGCCGCGGGATCGAGACTTAAAAATCCAAAGCTCAATGAAGAAATCGAAGCTCAGTGATGAAAGCAATGCCGAATTTGTCGCGAATTTCCCGCCGATTCAATCCGACTGAGACGTGAACGTGCTCCGATCGGCTGAAATATTGGAGCTCAGCTCTAGAAACCAATCTGGATAAGTGTTACATGCCCCGTAGATTCCATCGCGGTCGCTCATTTGAACGAGCACAAAGGCGGGAAGAGAAACTATTTTTAACGAATGCCACCATGAAAAGTGTCTATTGCCGGCTCGAAATACCGTCGTACTGGTCGATCAAGCGGAACATTCTCACCGATCGAGACCGATATCTGGTACTGTATAGACCGCCGCTAAGCAGAGCGAGTGAGCAGTCGAGCAAGGAATTCCACAGACGGATAGAATGGCGTACAGCGTGACGTCTTGTGAGAAATCACTTCCAAAACAAGCTGGCGAAAATTCACGGTCGACTCGTGTCGTTTTGCGAAGTTTTTAGCGGGCTGACTAAATGGATTATTTGCCCGATGGGACACAGACGGTTTGTCGGCGACATTTGTGTTTTCCTTTCATGAGATTTCGGGCCCACGATGGGAGTTACTGATTGTCAGTCAAGCAACCCACGGCTCACAAGACATGCCATTGAGTATCAGGGTGATTTTTTCACACATCATACAGAAAATGTCCCGCATCGCGGCTTTGGTCGCCGCGGCCCGCGGAAACCGCACGAACAAACAAACGGTGAACGAACAAAGTTCACGCAGAACTTTCCAGGGGCTCCCGAAAACGGAGAGCGATCAGAAATGCGTCAGCCTCACCGAGTCGGAATTCCCGGTCAGCACCTTCCCCGACGCTGATCGCCTCTGGATCTGGTACCTTCGCGAAAACCATGTCTCGAATAGGACAGACGGAGGTACGCTAGTTGCAAGGCTCAGGCTCTGAGTGTGAAACCGAGAACATCTACTTTTCAGAAATCGAAAAAATTTCCGTCGGGTTTTTCTTCCGTGAGTCTCGCGGAAGCCCTAGCGGTTAGCACCACGTTCTTCCACATCGTCAACAACGCGCGAAAAACGACGAGATGTCGTGGCATTACCTTAATAGCATATTATCTAAGAGCTGTCGGCTTGGGCGACGCTTGATTTAATGACGAAGCGTGAGTTTGCGTGATCTGAGGCCTTTTGTAGCGGAGGCGTCCGAAGGAGGATCACTTGACTTCCTGTGCATGGGTTTTTTTGCCCGCGGAATGGCATCGGTCAGCACCGGCCTCATCGATGAGCCGTGTGCCTGCCGACGGGTTTGGAATTCCAGACGACTTGATGTACGAACAATCGGAAGAGCCATCCGTTTACATTAGAGCACTTTTCGCCGTGAACAATATCGGCTCACGTTTCCTTTCACGATGAACTTGTCAGGACGGACTGGCAATCGCACCGTTGGGAATTTCGCCACGAGCTCAAAATTCGTCTCACGGCGGAAGGGATGAAGCTCGATCCGCGCCGGCTTGAGCGCCCGAAACGTTCAGCTTGTTCGCCGTCATATTCCCGGTCTCCAGTCGATTGCCGTGTTCTCCGCGAGCAACCGTACTTTCGGGAGGGATCCTAGACGTCCGGGAAGACGGTTGTGATCAAGAGAATGAAAACGATCGATTCGGATGCGACGATCCGTTTCTATATTCCTCTGTTGTGACCGATGCCGCGAACGCACGACTTTTCTCAGTGAGAGAAGCTCACTTAAGAAGACATTCTCTCAGAATCCTTCAAAAGCCGCATCGTGTGAAGTGTCCACCGGGATGCATAAATCGAACGGAGAACTCGTTTGTCAATGTTGACAGCGATGCTCGATCGCTTGCTCTGTCAGTGAGTGAGCTTGAACTCTCTCATTCACAGAACCGCTCTCAGAAGCTCCGCGCCGACATCGGAACAGCTTTGCACGGCGGGCAATGCACTCAACCCGTAGTTCTGGAAGGGATTAAAATTTTTCATGCACGGACGCAAAATCACGCAGGACAAGTACATCATCTAGAATCTAGAGGACGGTCACCCAGGAGTTCGACCTTAACTGGTTCGCGTCCACGCTGCGCTGGGGTTGCTCATGGCGACGTCGCTGTGCTCGCTGCTGCAAACTCCGCTCTTGTCCGAGGGCAAGAAGCAACATCTGCTTCGGATCCTTGAAGAATGAACTCGTACCATTACCGAGTTAGCTCCCCAAAATTATTGGAGCTTCCCCGGCACACGCCCACGTCTCGAAACTTTCCGGTCTTGATGAATGTTACTTTTCCGCGCACTCTATTTCAGCGAGATTCGTCATGAATAGTACGGTACTACAGTTTCGGGGTCTTCGAAGGCTCCTCCTTAATACGCTCGAGCATGCCGATAGGTACGGTGTATCGGTCCGCATTAGCATGCTCTACACACGCGTTCCGGCGCAGGGCTGAGTGATTTGCATGCATTTAGCAACAAGTGCGTGGATTATTATCTAGCGTGAATGATTTTCTCTCATGACAGTCCCAGCCTCCGCGTAGCTTTGCATTTCTTCGTGACAAAAGGGAGCGACGGCGAAAAAAGAGAAGAGAACTTTAACGGTAAAAAGATCCCACTGCAGAGGGTCCAAATGTCGCTACAGTATAAGGAGCGGTTGTTTACCGCAATCCGGTCCTGCCGTCCAGCCACGAGAGAACACGAACCACGTATGGAAATTCGTACGTGAACCCTTCGTCGGCGTTGAGCTTGATACTTGAGCCTTCGCCGCTGGATCTGGTGACAGTTGTTCCGTTGGACAGTTAGTCGTTGCTCTTTCTCTTTCTCCCTGTCCGACTGTCGACAGAGTGAGTAGCTTGCCGGATAGCGGCCGCGCCGGCAAGCAGCCCCGCCACTACAACCAGGAGCAGCACCAGCGGCAGCGGCAAGCACCACAAACGATTATCCTTTCCACTTCTGCTTCTCCGTAGCTTCTGCCGCCCTTGCGGTCCCTTCAGAGTGGTCCCGTGTGTCGCCGCGGCCAGTGAGTTCTTCGGTTCCGTTAGACGTCCTGACAGCATCGGATAAAGCTTCTGACGAGGATCAGCTGTGTTTGATGATTGTCAACGCGCTCTATGAGCCCACGAATCTCCCAGTGAAGCAGTCAGGTACGTGCCACCTGTAGGAGTCCGCAATGCCCGCAAATTTTCGTCCTCGACGGAAGTTGAGCTCCTTCAGCTTGGAGAACGGTAGCAAGAGGACGATCGGGGGAGGGGCAAGGTTCGGTTCTGCCTTCGGCCGAGGCTCGGGCTGAATCAGGCGTCTTCGCTTGTGCGCTCTTCCGTCGATCTTTCTTTTCGCGTCGCTTCTCCCTTTTCTTCGGAAAATAATCAGAATAATCGGAACAATAGCGATCGCATAGAATGGGAGGCGGATCCTCGAGTGCTTCTCCCAATCGACTGAAGATAACACTTCCGACTCGGACGAAGTTTTGTAATTCTATCCCAATTGTATACGGCGACTGTGATTGTTTTTTTCGTCGGGGCGCCATGTGTCGACAAGCCCGCTCTGGTGGTCGCCGTGCCTGCCCTTACTATTTACACAACATCGACTATGAACATTGTTTATCTCGACAGGAGTGATCGCACCGAACCGTTAGAATTGTTGCATGTATGGATTTGTCGCGTAACCTTCATTATGCGTACGATGTCGACAGAGGAGCCCGATTCATTTCGATAAGTCGTACAAACGAGTCCGATATTCTGATTATCTTCGGGTTATTTTGTTTATTCTCGGCCCCGGGTCCTTTCGAGGAGGTCAGTTTTTCTCTACCATCGTTTTGATATGACGGGAAACAGCCCCCTTCAGTATTAACATTCAAATGGATCGTAGCTACATTATTGTTTTTAAGCATCTATCGAATCGAACAGCGACGATGCCGAGTGTGTTCCGTCGCGCAGAGTCGAAAAACTCTGTCCCGACTCTAAATTGATGAAATCCTTATCGCTGCTGGAGTCGACTTTCGAAGGAAAAAATGTAAACCACAAATTCCTTCGAAGAATATATGAGTAAGACGCTTCCGGAGCTCAGAATGGTGTGAGTTCTGACATCGGGAGAGAATTGAATCGACCGTTGCGAGCGATCTCTTCGCTGAGATCAGCGCTCCCGCGGACTGATTCATCGACTACATAGCGGAGAATAATCGATTGACATGTCTGAACGGAATTATTTCATGGTGAATGAGGCTCCTACTATTTTTACGGCCGTTGTCATTCGGTGTTAATCGGATTACAGCGACCGCTAGACATTTCCCTCTGTGCTGTCGCTCGTCACGTCATCGTGAGGAATTCCGACCGTGGATCCCTAAACAAACATACGAATAATTCGATCGTCGATTACGGCCCGACTAGAAGTTCCAATGAGATCGAAATCTTGGCTGGTGAACGCTTTCGTCGATTTGCGGGGCAGGATGGAAAATTCATCCAATCGACATCACTCGAACGCTTATGATCTGTATCATTTCCGCTCGTTCGGCTCATCGTACGGGGTTCCTTCCGAGTCCACCAGCATGCATCGAGCATCACCATTCGTTCCGTGATTAGTAAAGAGAAAACAGAAGCGATCGAAGAAATCAGTCTGATCGATGGAGCTTCTTATCTCGCAAGGGCGACGGACGATATTTCGATGGCAGGAACGTCAGCGGGAACTGAAATGATGGTGACGGTCATCATCACGGAGATGGGGCTGATCGTTACAAAAAAAAAACAGTCGATTGCTTGCCTCGTCGCTCGAACCAGTGGCTGATCTGGTCCTCCCGTCACTTGTCTGCTTGGTCTGCCATCGTGGTCACTCCGTCAAGCCGACTTTGTGAGCTCCGACGCTGAGGTTTTTTAATGATGCACCTTGCGACAATACTCCGTGAAATCCCAGAATACCTCACACACCCCTTCGGCTCCGCTTGACTTTCTGATCTTGCCCCGTCTTCATTGAAGGTCAACCTGACTAGCATCCTTGACACTCCCGACCGTAACAGTTAAACGAACGGGTTCGGGAGGCTGCATTTCATTCACGCTGAAGCAAGCCACAAGACTGATAGGCAGAGGAAACCCCTCAGGGCGGTCGTTGCAGAGGAACCATTCCTTGAAAAATGTGAACCAATAGCGCAGCGACCTGCCGTCGTTAACTGTGTCAACCGTGACTAGGTAATAATGAAAAGAAAAATTCAATCCCACGAAGGGATGAGCGAGAATTTCGAGCACACCGTCAAGCCAGAACTTCGTCAGAGTCACTACTGCAGAACCTTATTCGGTGGGTTTGACGTTCACCCGCAGAAAACTGTAGGGAAAAACTTGGCGGACCGATTGCGTTTTGTAGTCGATGGAAATATCGACGGCAGCGGTGATGGCATGGGCAGCGGACAGCTCTCGATGTATTGTCAGGAACAAGTCAGCCGTAGCAAATGCACAAACTTCGAAATTACGGACGTTATTTTTTTCTCCCATTCGCTCCGATCCGGGAACGACTAATGGTCGTCGTGGAGCGTGCTCGTCCCGACTCTATAATTGCTCCTATTTTCTTCTGGCGAGGTCGGAAGTGCTATCGGTCAACAGTCGAGCCTCGCGTACGAGACGAAGCTGCTATGTACCGTAACAATACGGCATAAGTGTAATGAGTGAGTGAGTGATTCTCGAGCCGTGTACCATCATCACCGTGGTGCTCATCGATTTCATCGAGCTAGAAAATGGGTCACGAAATTGGAAGCTGTCGAAAGACGGCCACAAGGGGAGGAAAGTATGAAAAAAAAGATTGAATCTATTTCTGTTGTGCTCCTCTGATCAAGCAAGTGTGTCGTTCAGTATACGAATGAGCTCCCCAGCGCGAGATTCATGCTCCCGACATTGTGTTCGCACCGACTTCCCTGCCTGCATGGCTGAGTTTCGCGTCTCCAACTTGCGGAAAATGCGTCGACGCGACAACTGAAGATGAGGAGACGAGGCGCAGAACTTCCTGGCCGCTATTCATTAATGAGCGATCTGAGGCTCGATGGATCGCTGAGCTTGACACTAAAATTCCAAGCAACAAATGCCTCCTCTCTCGGAGAAGAAGTTCACTACGAACGAGGAAGAAGACGGACGATTGAATACGTTTTTCGGTTTTTGATAGACGACCGATCGGTCTGGGGCAGAATTTATGGAGTGAGTCGGCCCAGATAAGCCGGTCATCTGAGCGACGATCAATTTGTCCATTTGTCTCGTATGCCGATCGAACGGCCGCCCGATGGTTAGCTGGCGAAAATCTGTTGTCTCGATATCGGCGACATCGTTTTTTAATTATCGGAGTGGCGCTGATTACGGGGCGGAAGAATTTGAAAAGCGAAACTTTTTCCGAGAGATCATCGAAATATGACGACCGAATACCTCCTCGATACCGGAATGGGAGCTTAGTTCTTCACCCTCGAGCTGCAAGTTGGCTGTTTCTATTTTCACTCCAACGATCGTAGCGTCCACCCATGTCCCTTTCATTCTCGACAACATCGGGCCGCTTCACCTCGACCCCGAGAAAACAATACTGAAATGAGTTGCTCATGATCGTAGTTTTCACATGACAGAAAAATTTATGGTTTGTCGCATTAATTCAATGCCGAAACGAACCGTGGATTAATGGTGTTCTCATCACGCGATGCTGAAGTTGATGAGACTAGCGCTCTTCAATGTTTTCCCACCTAATCTGATCAACGCGGAAGCCTGCAGCGTTGACGAGACGTTATCCCACGCGGCGATCTGGGTTTCAAACCCTAGCCTAGTAAAATTCACCTTCTGGATACGTCGGTCCAGAATGCTTGGACGGAGGCAATGGGATGGTGGCTCTGCTTTCGAATTGGCTTGTATATGCGTGGCTTTCTCGTTCGGTTCTTTGGGTTTTTTTTCTTGACACAATCCGAGGCGAAGAAATTTTGTCTCGTTGCTGAAAAGATCTCCCGATCGAGGCGACTTCGACTCTGCGTCTGCCGAAAGTAGAAGACCCTCGTTACGCATCAGGATTACTTTTGTCAAAAAAAAAGGGGAATGAAAAATACATTTTTCCCTCCGACGCTCTTGACGATGCCATCATTATTCTCACCACCGCCACCACCATCATTGTTATTGTTGTCATCGACAACAAACATCGGCCCATCCGAAGCGAGCACGATAGACTCTATTCGAATCCTTGCGTCTCGGGACGACCCGACTCGACGGGGGGAATAGTCACCAAATGATTTCGCATTCAAGCCACTCTTTCTGGTGCTTTCGGCCCGACACAATTGAGACGAAAATGAGTCGAGGATCACGCGCACATTGGGGCTGGCTGGTGTCTGAAGACCGAAAGTTTGAATATTCACGAAATCGGCTCGAAACTTCTAGAGAGCTGCCCAGTTGCGGGATTCCCGGCGGATGCTTCCTGGATTCTTGATGCGATCTTGTCATCGGATACGAGCCCCATCCCGCTCATATCAAATTTTGAAAAGCGGAATGCAAGTGGACGGTCTCCGGAAATGCTCAGGGAATCGCGGGAAATCGACTGTGGAGATTTATCGGCAAATTATTCGATGGTAGGAAATTGCTTACAATCAATACTCTCCCACGGAATTGACGGCGAAATCTGTAGCGGTAGACGGCGAGTCACCCCTTCATGCTATGCATTCCCTTCCATCGGACCTCCACATGTAGAAGATGCCGTTCCGAAGCAGGAAGCAGAAAGTTTCCACGGTGCCGTTATTGAACTTGTGAATGTTCTCTCGCAGTTTGTGTCGCTTCATTTAGGAACGGGGTCATTCCCAGCGCTCGGAAAGCGAATACACTGGATTAGTTTCCGCCCGGCTAGTTGAAATTCCCGCACACCAATCGGGAACGATAATGACGCACGCTGCCATCGAGAACATATCTCTCCGAATGAAGAGCGTTTCTGACATGACGAGCCACTCGTTCCGCTTCGGTACGTTCTGACCAGCGTCCGCATAGCGCAGAGGGGGCCGGCGTTAGCTTGCGTTCGACAGACATAATTCATCTCTGGGACTGAAGCTGAGAATACGTATTATGCTCCGCTCGGTGGTTATGCAATACCTTGTGCATGTCGAAGCATCGCTAGTCGGTAGCTCGGTGGTCTGTCTATTCGAACGGTTGGTCTGACTGAGGGCTCGCTGACAATTCTTTTGAGCGAGCACTCACTAGTGGTGACCGGCAGCAGCGGAGGTCGCTGATGTCGGTGCCACCGCAGTCGTCAATCGTCGTCCAGAGCATCATCACGATCAGATGTTTTTTCCTCCCCACCCCAAAGTCAGCAGCGCTTCATTCGAATCGCATCAACTTCGTTCGCTTGCCGAATTCGCCTTCTGGTCGAGACGGCTATTTTTCTCTAGCAGAGAGATATATCATCGACGTATCAAAGACAAAAAAGAATCCTCGCCATGCCCGAGGATCGTGGTCAGCGACACCAGGTGACGGCTCAGCCTAAGTAGAGCTGTCGGATGATGGGACAGTGGCGCTTTTTCCTCCGAGAGCGCGTAAGCAACTCGAGGACGTCCTCAGACAGGAACTGTCTCAGCAGATGTATTGCGCGATACAGTCAAGTCTTCCTAAATTGAACCCGCCCTAAATTAAAAACCCTCGCTAAGTTATAGTTTGAACCAATTTCCAGCAGCGCTCCGATAACTTATAACATAGACTTTCACCATAGAAATATTAATAAAAGATCGCTGGAAGAGGAAGAATAGGAAAAAACATGAGCCTTCGCTAACTTATAGCTTATAATTTTCTCCGAAATCGGTCTCCCGAGAATTATAACTTAGGAAGACTTGACTGTAGCTCGCTTCTTGCAACTCGCCTGGACTTTCTGCCTCAGACGCTCATTCGTCCTGTCGAAGAATAGCAGAAGGAAGGATTTGAACTTGGAACTTCAGCAAGAGAGGATCCGAGGGAATCGAAATATTCTTAGAAACCGTTTGACCTCTGCGATACCCGACCACATGGCTTCGAGGACCCGCCACCGCTGTGCACACAAGCTCAAGTTTTATGAGAAGATTCACGGTTCGTTCTCCCGGATAAAAAAGCGATGGAAGGAGACGATACTCCATTCGGGTCGTTCATATTTCCGCCATGAGAGCTACAACTACTGTATCGGAATCTTGGCTTATGCAACTTTATGGAATGATGTTCCGGCTACCGGGATTTTCCCCTAGCGAGCGAGGGAGTGAACGTTTTTGCTCTTGGGGAACTCGGTCTTTTTCGTCTTCTTCCACATCACTGTTACCCCGAAAGATTTGACATCCAGTGAGCCGAACTTCGGACTCTCCCTATTACGTTACCGCGGTCACAACCTCACGACCCGAGGGCCCGGACCGAATCCTCCGATTCTCACCTGGGCCTCTCCGACGATCAGCGTACCGTCATTCGGAGTTCAGGAGATGTGCCGAGCCGTGGTCGAGTTAGATATTCGATCAGTTTTCAGATGGAAAGCGCTCCGTCTTGCAGACCCTTCTGACCCTCCGGTAGCCTCGGAGGCATAGGGTTTCGTAACGGAATTATAATTCGCTTAACCCTCCGGAGGTGTAGCGCACTAATATCCCCAGCTTTCCGGGAAAAAAGCGCGCATATTACGGCAATCCACTGTCACGAAGAGAAGCGGAATGAGCTTCTCGAGCCGTGTGACCGAAGCCCAATCCATCTCCCCAGCTCACTCGACTTGTAAGATACTGTCAAGCGGTATTTCGGAAACTCGTGTCTCCTGCTCGCTCCTGTGAGCGGAATTTCCACGAGCGTTCGTTTCGTCTCGTTCCGCTCGTGGTAAAAATGCCGCGACCGCTGTCACGGTTGCTGTTCCCAAAATCGGCCGCGGCATCCCTTGTTTAAAGGGGGCATTGTTTTACAGCTCGACGTTTCCGGTCTAACTTTTCCGCTAATGATAACTCGTCGCGTACCTCATCGCAGCCTGTCAAGTGTGAACCGCTGGCTGGGCAGTAAATCGTGTACGACTTTCGGTTCACGTAAGAGACAACGAAGACACAGCGCATCTCGCGGCGCAGCCGTTTTGCAGCGAGCGCGAAACTTTATCAACGAGGCGTACGTGAATGCAAATGTGGTGGCGTATCGGAGTCTTCGGCGGAGCGATGACCTCGGAGGTTTATCGGAAATATGAGCGTCCTAATTAAAGGAGACGCACAAGTATAATACGATTACTTTCCCGGAGGGAGAGATTGATCCCTTCTCGGAGACGACGCGACGCTGCCGCCGTTTTCTGTCCTTTCCCTCCGAACGCCAGATTGAAAACGAGGGGAATGCGCTTCTGCCGTTTAAATTGTGGATAGCTCTGCTTGAGAACGACGCATCGAGGAAGTCCAAAAACGACGCTGCCCGCCCCTACTCGATTCATGGCTGTCCACGATTGGGCGGCCGATAAACGACTCTTGCCACGACCGCTGGGAGGGGGCCTGGGGGGCTTACGATGCGCGATGACGAGTGATTAGAGGTCTTCTCTGACGACATCAGGAGAGAGCGAACAAGAGTTGACAGATCGAGACATCAGATGAGCGAGGGCTGAGCGCAGGCCGATGGAAGTAGGTACGAAGCGACCGAATCCACCAGTTCGAACTCGCTACGGCGTCTATATGATTATCAAGTGCCCGTATTGTCAATGTACCGGTATCGACCTTTGCGCAAAAGTCACTGATTCCATTCTATCCTCCCGAGCGATGGAGGTGTTCCCGCCATCGCATTATACTCTGCCGGGGAAGTATTGTCGAAGACCAAGAGGCATATCTTCTATTTTGCAACAATGAAAACTTGAAGCCTGGGATCCATTTCATTACGAACGATCACACCGACATCCGACATTTCATCATCTATTGTCTCATTTTTCCACACCCGAAAATCGTGGAGAATATGAAGTGGTCGGTGACGACGTCGTCGACGATTCGCCTTCAACTATTATATCGCCGCAACCAAGTTCATGATTTCTTCAGATCTGAAATCCATCGTTCCGTTCGTTTGTCCGCCTCCGCGTCTACCTGCCTGTCTATTTCGGCCTGTCTGTCGGCGCGTTCTCAAGCACGGTAGCCTAAAGTGACGGGACCGCCATCAAAAGAGACTTGGCGTGGTCGGGGCAGGAGACTCCGAGAAGGAGCGTGAGAATCGAGCTGAGGGAAGGAGGCATCGACGACAATCCGAATTCGATTGGACAGAGTGAAGGCTTTTGCGGTTCCACGGAAATAGATTAGCTGCTCGAACAAATGTTCACAGCAATCATCCGACGATGCCATGGACGACGAACTTGCCGCGAGACTATCGACTCTGGTGGTAAAGTCCAGCGATCGTCAGAGCGGATGATTCTGTCGTGCGGGACGAGGAAAATCTTTTGTTCTTCAAGATGCTTATCTGAGGACAAAGATTTTGACTCAAACACTCATTCGAGTCACTTGACTTTGGGGCCCGTGTTTTGTTCTGCTTCGACTAACGATGCGTGTGCTCTTATCAACGAAAACATCTCCATCATCATTCTCATCGTCATCCCCTTCTTCATCATCGGGATCGGAGCGGCGACGAACGACAGCGGGGCGGTCAACAGAACTTTGCCAGTCGATAATTCCTTGTGGTTGTCGACCTCAGTCAGACTTCAATGTCGGTTATTCGGGTGTAAATAAGAAGACACCGACGCTCGGCTGGCTGGCTGACCTCCTCCATCCTCGTTGGATGCGAAAGTCGCACTAGCTAACAAGTACTTGCATCGAGACTTCGCGGAATCTTGGCGGATAGCATCCGAAACGACGGTGATCATGTCGACTCGGAGAGCGGCGGCTTCCCTCTGGAATTTTCGAAAACAACATCCATTCCATGGGGAAATTCGTTTCGAATCTGAGTCGATGATTTTCGCTCCTTCCCTCAGTGCGTATGTAATCGGCGAGCGATGATACGGATTTTCTTTTTCAATCTTGGAGGGAACCCGTGGGATCTCTCCGGGAGGTTTCTCACCCTGACGTCCGGAAGAATGAGAACCCATCGGCTTTCGCCTTCCGTTTTTCCGGCGTTTGATTCTCGTATTCTATCCTCGAGTCGAGTAGTATCGATAACGGGCAGCCATCAAGCGGCAGGTGCAGAAACTTCTGAGGCGTGAGTCCCTCCTGCAAAGCCTTCGCCTGCTGGCGTTGTCGAGCAGCCGCGTCTGTACAGAAATTCTTCAATATTAATGAATACAAGCGCCGGACGAGACGCAGGAACAACCCTTCCTTCAATCATGAACAAAGTCGTACTTCATGACGTTCTCAGTGTCATCCATTTCCGCAGCATTTCAAGAAGCATCCGACCGTAATCACTCGCGGTGTTCCACGCCGTGAAGACGTCACCTTCCTCTTCGAAGCGAAACCAATAGAATAAAGGAAACCATCCGACACGAGTCCGATTGCATGGGTACTCGTTATACAATATCGCGGCATCGACTTGCTCAACTTGCGGGAGTTGCGACTCGAAAAATGAAGAGACAGGCATCATCGGGAAAGAGCTTCATTATTGTGTTAGGGAGTCGGTTGTTGGTGGATGGTAGCCTGGACTCCGGAGCTTGTTTTCGATCTTCAATCTTCTGACTGTGTTCTGTGTGTGTCGAAATCATTTATGGTTTCTCATTTCTGTCGATGGTGGTCCCATTATCCCATTTCTTGAACATGGAATTGGACGTTCTCTCGACGAAACACTGGTCATTTGAGACTAGAGCTCAACACCGAACCCGGGAATCCTCGATGGCGCGCAGTCGTTTATCCGAGTTTTCGAAAACGACGGAACCGTATCAGCGGAGCATCTCCTCGATGTGTTGGGGGGGGGAAGGGCTGGAATCGAACTTCCATTCAAGCGAAGGAAATAAGGTACGATGAGTGGTAGACTGAAATACGGTTCGCGCCTTGCGGGGACACGATGTGCCCTGTGGACGATGGAATCGCTTATTCAACACCTCGATGAGAACCGAGGGAGAAAGGGCTACGGGAATCGAATTCGATCCGAAGCAAACAGCATCCCATCGTTCGTTAAGTAACAAACTTCTGTGTTTCTCGCTCTGCCCGGCGGTTCGTGTGTGTTTTAGTGACCCAGTCGGCCAATGACCTGAAGCATGGCTAAGTCGCGTAGTTGCAGATATGGTTACCGATGGATGGCCGCTCGGCCAACGCTGCGAGGGAGGGAGGAACTACGACAGAATTTCAATGAGTTGAGAGAAACGAATTCAACGTACGACTTGAACGAACAGCCACCGGTGCTGTAGTCACCGCAAGACAAGGGACACACGGCGAATCTGAAACTCTCCTCAAGCTCATTTGATGTTTATCTTCGGCAGTATTCTAATCAGCTGCTGGATTCCAGCCTTGTGACGATTGAAGTTTGAGGCGTGATTCAATGGGAGCGAGCCTCGCGATCGTTGCCGTCGTGAGTCGTGATGAACGAATCCGACGCAGAGACTTGAGTCTTCTTAGAAAAGGACGCTCGCGCGGAAGGGAGAAATCTGAGAGGAAGCAAGTCGGAAGAAGAGAGACTAATGATGTCGGGTTTGACAATTGTGTCGCGGTTTCGGAACTTCTGACGGCTTCTTCTCCTTTTTTTCTGATAGTTCAATCTTCTCGTCGACGAAAATCGGTCGCCGCTCTTTCTGGACTCTGCATCCCTGTTCTTCGCTGGAGAAGAAGAGCCAACTCGTATTTTTCCCCTTCGCATCCCGCGCTCTTTATCCCACCTCGGAACCGAGAATACTCTTTCGAAGTGTAGAACTTCTCTCTTCCACTCATAGAAACAAGCGAGATACGCTCACAACTCACAATGCTCTTTCATTTTCCAGGTAAGCGAAGACATTCTTCTATGACGAAGCTAATCCGTCGATGCCGAAAACGACGACTCTTCTTGTCGTCAACTCCCTCTGCAGCGCGTGCCGAGAACGAGGATTGTTTTTTTTCTGACAAACCCAGCTCGGTAGACGACGAAAATCCGAGGCTATGCCCAACAGCTGACGATTGATCTTCTATCTCAAAACAAAAGCGGGCTTCGGAACACTGTGTGTCGATTTCGATGCCCGTCGCGTTGGCTCCCTGACATCAGTGTGCGAAAAGTGTCTTTTCTTCCTCTTCGGAAAATCCAGATCTAAAGGTGGGTATCAACGAACCGGAAGGCATTTTGTATCTCCGGAATGATCTCGCCCAACAATAGCGATAATCAGTTCACGTCAGATCCACAATGGGTTCAAAGGCTGTCGCTTCGACATCGCCAGCGAAACTGTAGGCGGGCGGGCAGACGAAGCAGCGGACGGGCGGGCGGGCAAGCAGACGGGCGACCCGTAAACTTAGTCGCGTTGGGTGTTTAGTTTCGAAGACGATATAATAATTGTAACAAAAGCATCGGGGCCATATCGCACATTTCGGTACGCCTACTTTGCGAATTCCCGACTCTCGAGGAATGCCGTTTTCGTTGACTTCCTTGTGGGGTGAAATTTGCATTTCCTGCATGAGGACCACCACGTAGTCGTCGACGACGACACCAACGACGACGGCGTCTGCAACTCCCGCCATCGATGGGAACCGCGACGACGGGGTCAGGGAGTCGTTGAGTGTGGAAACGCCGCCGACGGCCATACCATGAGAAACCCCTCCCTGCGGAGCAGCTGCTCATAGATGAGAGCCTGGGATGAGATTCCAACCGAATCAGAAGAAGTGCTGCGGGATGCCCGCGAATAACGCTCATTCACGCTACCGTAACGAGCAATGCCCTCTTCTCGACTTACTCTCCCCCATCACGTGGTCGAGCGTGGTCGATTCCTGCTTTGCGGTCAGCTCTTCGAACTAGCACAGAATGGAGCCACGGGTTGTCCAGAGGTCAGAGGACAGTCTCACGGTCCGAGAGTCGGAGAGGTATCGACAACGATTCGGGCGGGAAAGGCTCTAAATCGAAATCGAATCGAAGTCCCCGCCCTCGTTCGAGCTGTTTCCCACATGAGCTCGGGCAGGAATAAATCGGGAATTCAACAGAATCGATCATGAATATTCATTGAGTTCGTGAATATTCCGAGAATCGTGCGGACGAATTATAAAAACCAACCGGCGCTCAAAGAATCCGAATAGAGCGAGAGCGGATTAAATGCCGTGCAAACACTTGTTTCCCGCCGTGACTGCGTGTTCTGATTGTTGAATACCGCCGACTCTGCGGCCAGATGCCGCTGTTGTTTTCAGCAGCCTTCAGAAACAAGATTGAAACAAAGACCGGCGTCCTTGATTTAGACTTATTATTAAGCCTCCGTCGGAGTGAGTCTCTCCTATTGATTCTTCAAGCGCCTTTCACGACCGGCTCTGAGTCGTTCGCTTCGACGAGCTGCGCGCCTCCTCAAACAGCGCGACCTGGTCTGGAATTTCGGAATTTTTTAAACTCGCTCGCTCCGGGAATAGTGCATCCCTGACTTTAATTGCCTCAACTAGCTCGACAAGTTGAACCTTTCCCGTCAATGGACTCTCATGCTCCCGATACCCACTTCTTTTCAAAAATGTCGAACGCGCAAAATTATCAGGGGACTTTTTAAAAACTTCGGGGTCTCACTTGAGCAGGGACAGCGCGCCGAGAAGACAGACCCGGTTTCTCTCATTCCCATGCTTCGCGGGGGAGGTCACACTCTTCTCGCTGGAGACGGCGACGAAAGCGACTAGTTCTCTATAGTTTTCCGAGATGAACTTGCTTTCGGCCAGCGGCTAAATCACTTAGTGGTAGGTCGACCGAAACCAAACATTGTGAGACTTTTTAGTCCGCGCTTTTGGAGCATAAAGATCCTACTCGGCTGGCTCGCTAGATCGGAAAGAAAGACTCGGTCGGCGAGCCGGCCGCAGTCCACGCGGCAGGAGCAGCAGCGAAATAGCTGCGCGAAAACGGAATTGCGCTACATGGCACCCTGGATCGTCGGCTTGACAACGACTGGTCATTCCAAGTGATCAGAACACTCGTGCGACGAATACAGAACAGCAATCTTCGCTCCGGTAGGTGGTGACGGCGCCGCTGAATCGAGCTCTTTCCTTTCGTTCGGATACGATAGCTCTAATAATCGTACGATTGAGACTTCTTATCCCCGCCGTCGGGGGCCGTCCAGCACTATATCATCGGTACGCGAAAGTGAAATTACGCAAGTTCAATCCCAAATCAGGCACGATCGTCCTTCGGATCTTTAGATAATGGATCCCAAGGAGACCTATCGGTATCTAACTCGAGGCTCAAATTTCTCCGCCTGCCGTTTCCTTCCTCGGGGAATCTTGCTCGGGACCGGATCCCCCGTCCTCTCCGGCTCTTCGGCAAAAAACCAAGAGCTGCCGATCGGGTCTCGCGCAAGAAAATATTCGCGGAACGAGAGCTGGGCGTATCATGCTTGTGAGAATCATCGCCGTGTTTCAAATGTGATGGAAGCGCTGACCGTCCATTTGATTCAGCCCTGTTTCGCCGGGGAAGAGCGCCACGAAGAGAATGGAAAATATAAAATGGTTTCCGGCTAATTGTGGAAGCCTCGCCTGAAAGCCGGCAGAGGGCGGCTCGGGAAAACACCTCGGCTTTGGAATTTATGGCGGACAGGACGCCCCGTTCGACTATGACGTCATCGGAGCCTCGCGGAGCAGATGACGAGAACGGAATGGCACTCCGTTACACTTTCATCAGCGCAATAGGCGAGAGAATCATCTGGACACCCCTCCGCTCACCAAGGGTCTTAGCTCCAGTTAGGATCATCGAATTCTCCGACATATACGAGTGCGTAATTACGTCTCTGAAGTCATAGCCAGAGATCAGGGAGAACTAACTTGAGACTGTCGTGCGATACTCCAAGCATAATCGAGGAAGTTACAATTTGCGGCAATCGGAGAAAACAGCGGTTTTGCGCGCGTGACACTGTTGGAGAGGTTCTCGGAATAGCTGTTGTTTGTGGCGTGCTAACAAAGATTACGCTGCCGCGAAGCCGCAGCGTAATCTTTCGATGCAACACTTAAATAAATCATAACAGACGATCCGCTCTATGGATTCGACCGAAAGATTGTGGAAAGGGAATTTCCTCTCTACAGCTGACTGTAGCTTGTCTCATCGGTGTACCCAGGCTCTGCATCACGAATCGGGTCTCGGAGCACGTGAGCTCCTTCGAGAGTATCATGAGCTGTGTTTCGCGGTTCCAGAGCTTGGACGCCACCGGATACGCAACAGAAATATTGAAATTTATTTTCAAAAGACATCGACCGAGCGCTTTCTCTACGGAGCATCAATTGTCAAATATAGATTTCACACAAGCTGAACCGCCAGCGGCATGGAACACTTCATTGTGGAGTGGATCGTTGAGCAGACAGCGAGGAATTCGCTTTTTGATTTCCGTTCCCACCAAATCGCCGAAATTTCGCAATGCGACTGCTTTGGTCACGGTCGTCCACTTTCGAACTCGAGAGCTCTGGTTCGGACTTAGGAGCGCCAGAGAAAACATGTCTGCTATCGGTGGAGCTTCCGCTTCCGAGTCATGGAAGGGGTCCACAGACTCGGAGGAATGAGCGATAAGTGGTTGCGGAGTTTCGTGCGATGCTGAAATTGACGTTGAGCGCGAAGCGGAATCAATTTCCTCGAGCTCGACTTCTCGCATGATTGAGGGCTATCGTTTCATGCTTATGACGACCCTATTGTGAATATTTCGGCGAGTCATTCGGATCGTGACGGCTTGTGATAGCTCCACGGCACTTCGGTTCCGATAGCTCTGCATAACGTCTCATGCATGACGTCCTGAACGGCAGGACCTGTTCTATGCGTCTTCGCCACACTTTTTTCCTCTAGCGACCACGTGAGCTGAGGAAGCGATTGACACTGCCCCCTTGAGAATCGGGACCTCTCGATTGATGGAATTCCGTGAGCGGCGACCGATGGCTTCTGAGCGAGCGTCGATCATATCTTTCAGCGAACAAAATTCATAAATCGAGGAAACGATGACATTTGTGAATGAATACCTCTCGATACCCATGAGTGGTGGTCGTCACCGTCGTCGTCGAAGTTGACTCGTCCGACTGATCGTCCTTACCTTCTCCATTCGGATCTCAACAGTAGCACTCTTCCGCCGCTCGAAGTCGACGGCGTCGACTGAAGTTGTCCAATATTTGATTCCACTTCTCTCATGCCCTTTGACGCAATGACGGTGCTCCTGCGGAAGTTTTTCAAGGAAGCTCTCCCCACCATCAGCGTTGTCGTTGGCGTGCGCAGCTGTTTTCCCCTCGTCTGTGATTTTCGTCCTTCCGTCCGCTAAGCGAATGATGCGCTCGTATTGAAGTCATGCGAGAGGAGCTCCAGTTTCAGACAGATCGGGCAAATGTCAGAGTGACTTTCGTTTTCGTTCCGCTCCTAAACCAGTCCGGTCCGAACGCCCCATTCCGATTACTATCAATGAAACAACTTTTCCGAGGAGCGGTGCTTCTGAAAGACTCCGCGAGAAACGCGACGTCGTGTGCGACACGGAGTTTCGAATGTGCGGTCGACGACCATGACGATTTATTAATAACCTTTGCGATGATCACATGATCATCCGACATCGGGGAATTCTCTCGGTCAGTGTCGTCCGCGCGACCCGAATTCGGGAATTTTCCACCCGTCTCGAGCGGAAAGCGTCAGCAGTCCCGAACCCACTCCCGACGAGGAACTTCGAATCACGTTTTTTTAAGTTACGGTTGAAATCCAGACGAGTTTCTGGCTGCCTGGATGGCATGATTTCGAATGTGCTGTCGCTGCTTCTGCTGCTGGCGCTGTTGTTGCCATCGTTGTCCGGACAAGCAAGCCAAGCGTGGCAATGTCGTCCGTTCCGTAGTCTCCGCTGCTGGTCACAATGGGACGGGGGCCCTATAGTCGTCTTCGACGGCTGTGTAGCTGGCGCGCCGCATCCACTCGTGAAAACGACGCTCGAGGGGCAAAACTACAATATAAACTCACACAAGAACGGCATTTGGGATACACAGATGATGCAGAGATTCCAGAGCAGGCACGAATTGTTAATCGAGTCCACGGTCCGAGTGGAGAGGGGAGATCTTGATAGACAGGCCATAAAATGGGTACTTTCTTGATCGTCCTCATTAAGCATTCGCTTCGACGAATTGACACCGCTCCGCCGCCGCCGCCGGTGAACAAGCGAACGAGCTAGCGAGCAAGCGGAAAACCATCAAGTCCCGTTCACAATGTGATCTTCTGTGGAACTGCATCGGATAGGCTCCCGCCGAAACGTCCGGAATGCCTTCGACCGGCTTCTCAGCGATCGGGCAGAAGACGGTCGACAAGTAAAAGTTATGGATCGATGAATAGATGGATGTTAGAATGAATGCCCGAACGTCTCGCAATTATTTGATCGTCCGAACAATACTCCGGCGGGAGTCCGTCCGCTCACGACTTGAACCTTCCTGCATTCGATGTCCAATGGAAATCGAGTGGCCCGAATGTCCGCGCTCCGATCTTCGATGCACCGAAATTAGTTGCGATCTATCAAGCAACACGATATTAGTGATAATGATAATGTCGATCCGAGATTGCCGGTCTATCGATGGCGACTCCCGCGGACAATGGTTGGTCTGGGATTTTTTTCGATCATGTTTGTCATTTGGCAATCTGCTACGGATTCGCTTGTCCCGTCGCTTGCTCAAAACCACTAATCCGAACGACGAGTGCAGAGATCCGCCCCTGTCGGACTCGCTCGTTTCCAGCGACCGAGTGACCGACCAGACTGATCATGCTCCCCTAATCGCTTCCAGAAGCCGTGCAGTATTCACATATAATGGAATCCAGATCGTTCATCAAGCTGGAAGTATGTTCTCGTCGGCTCTATGAGCCAATTCATCGGTATTCTTAGGTATTCGATCAAGCCCGGAGCCTCCCGGCGCATCCCGCTCAGGAGTAAATCTTGCCGGGACGGCCGTTCGAAAACGCGGCCGCTGACATAGAAACTCTGAGAGTCACATGAGACATCTGGCTGCCGCAGGTCATTCCAGACAGCTCGAAATCGTCAAATTCGACGTGAGAAGGTGCGGATCTGTCGACTTAGTCTCGAATTTTCGCCCGCGGTTTCGAGGGAAAGGCAGCTGGAAAGCTTCGTTTTGCCAGTCTCTTTCCAAAACGATGCTCGCCGCACCGCGCTCCAGCCAACTTTACCGGCGGGAGCTGAGGGACACAAAAGGGTATTGAATTTTTTCCTGATGACTGAGTGAGAGTAAAATCGGGCTCGGTCCTTCGTGAGCGCAAACGCCAGGGGGTAGAACAACCGAAGTCTATACAGGTGTGTCGCAGACCCTCGGGGCTAAGTCCGACTATTAGGAGGCAATAAATCGGCGCGAGGAACAAAAGAAAATTGTGGACTTCCAAATGGTCCGGGGCAGAATACTCGGCTTTCAGAAATATCCGACGGCTTCCCACTCGGCGAGACGGAGCTGCTCGCTTCTGCGATGGTCTTTCCCGAACGCCATCTCTGCCCATGCTCACCTCTGGTCGTTTCCGCACTCCGCCGTCTGGTGTTGTCTCTTTTGTTTTTGAGCACCGTGACTGCAAACCGAACTGAGGGGACTGATTACGGAATCATCAGCAGCGGTAGATTGACTATTCATCTCAAGCCCGATGAGATTTTGGGCTGTACGGAGATACCGGCCGGCATTTACGGCTGAGGGCAAGCTCTTAATCAACGATGAGATGTTTGTCTTGCGTCACGGGCGTTCAGTTTTGTTTTAGGAGCCAGCGTAATTATTGAATGAGTGGATCGACCAAAAGACGGAACCGCGCCGTGGACTGATGATAGACAAGCCCGGGATAGGATGAATGAAGAAAAGAAGGAAGGAACGCGTTGCAGCCGCCACTTGTAGCTCCTCAGGTTAACGTTTTCGAACAAACTCGAGCTGTAGTGTTTGCACTTTAGCAAACATCGCCAAAGCATGCGCGATAGTATGACGTGGCAACAACGGCCGTTCTTGTACCGTTCGACGGATCGCCAAAGCGACCGGTAGCTGCAACGGGTTCAACGTGTCCGTTGTTCCGTCGATCACCCTGCCGACCGGGCGGCTGGCCAGCCTGCCCGCCTGCCTGCCGGACTCGCCGTCACAGACGTCGTTCTCGTCGTCATCATCGACAACAACATTGATGTTTACGTCGTTTCCGATGGGTAAGCGTCTATCTCTGGGTTTATTTGGCTTTCATCGATGCTACAAGCGTCCTGCACCGGTTCGAAGCGTCGATCGGAAGAGCGATCCTCAGTGCTTCCACTGTGTAAGCGACGAGCGTTGGATGGACAGGCTAGCAGGCAGGCGTCCGTTCGTCTCTTCAGCGACGTTCGATGGATTTTTTCTTTCGTCCAGCCGCCCGTCGTTCGGGAAACGAGAACACTTTCTCTTCTGGTCATCATATGAAGAATTACTTTTGCACCACCGCACAGCGGCAGCTCTAGCCGTCAGCTGACCGGCCGACCAGTTCGCCATTCATCAATTTACCAACCGATAGATGGAGGGATGAATAGATGGTTGGACAGAAGCACGAACGGACGAAAGGGTTAAGGCTTGATGGAACGGACCGTCGACAAATGAACGGATCACCATAGGCGGCAGGTGGTCGTTCAGAATGTCCAGGAAGGTGTGTACAGAAAGGCCCGGTGTATTCGGCGTCGAGCCTCCAGATCGCCCTATTCTGCGATGTATCCGCTCCCCAGCCATACTCGGACTGTATAATATTACTGGTCGTGGATTCCGATTGGGGTGTCGTTGGACAATATCGCTCACGACTCGAGAACATCAAATCGGTAGCGTCGCTTTGGGAATCTGCTGCCGGAGAACAGGGCGTTCCGACGAACGTCCAGCCGGCCCGAGGCGTGGAAACACTGTTAAATATATTCTAGCTCCGTTCACACGTTGCGATGATGTTCGAATTGTTCCAGAATACGGAAGAAGATGAGTGAACATCTTGGAAGGCGGTCGAGCGACTCTATGCGTTGCATGTCAAATGAGCATGAGCTGGAGAAAGTTGAACGGGGACGGGATAACTGGGAGCGTGTCTCGTCAAATGCCCGATCGTGATTTCGGAGAAGTTCCTGGTTTGGAAGTGACTTTCAGCGTTCTCTCTCACTCGTGGCAGAAAACTCCAACTTGATCTCTCTCTCTTCATTGGAAGAAGGACGACGGCAATTGGGCTTCCTGCGCCGGTTTTGGCGCAGGCCTCATATTCTAGAAAGAAATCAAAGCTTCATAGGAAACGATTTTTCGCTCAAAGATGACCAGCATAATCATCAAACGGGAAGGAACACGAGACAACGGAGTTTATCAGTTGCTTATTGGGCTGTTAGCCACAAACAAACTTTATTCAGATCAGGAGTTAGAGATAAGCTATTTATGATTGATGGTGATGCGGTGGTGGAAGTCCAACCCGAATTACTGCCTGATATTCTAGTTCATTCTCAACCATCTACATTTATCTCACTGGCTCGCCAATTCACAAGATAGAGGGGAGGAACGCGCAAGAGTTTCACTCCTTTCTCGTGCATGTGTTTATTCATCGCATTGGTCTTCTATTTTGATCGAAGCGATCAAGTTCAAAGGATGCGTGTTCCGAGAATGGCCAGAAATGACTTCGGAAGTCCGATTCCGGTCTGAAGACATGAATGGAGAACCCCGCGATCATGAGGAAGCGGACAGAATTCCGCATTTTGCAAGCGTCCCATCGGGTATTAGTATAACAAAGATAATATGATTCTCGCACTCCTCTTGCATCCCCCATGAACGCCTATAGATCGTTTCCATTTCCGAATGACGACTCCTTGTTCGTCGATGGACCAATAAAACGAGCGTTGGGTAACAATGATAAGTACGTTCACTGATACACTTATGTCCACTTACGTCAGAACAATGAGACGATCCCCGAGACTTCGCAATCGTCGACCAGCCCATCCCAAAAGAGCGATCAAAAATAATTGAAGTAGTATTCATTTTTACTCGCAGCTCCGACTCAAAAGCCTGAGTCCGGCCTTCTAACGCCTGATGAGGAACGAGTAGCACTGACAAGGGGACGTACTGCCCGTTCTTGATTAGAATCGTGTGAAGCATCGCTTCTAATCGAAATTTCGATTGACTCGATCAAAAAATAGCCGTCCTGATAACGATTGTTTCAATCCGAATAACAAGATCGCCCTCATTCAACGTTCCACCGATCTTGAATCGGAAGTTCACCGACTTGGCGCGCGTTTGGGATTCATGTATGAAGTTATTTTTGCGTTGTGAGGAATGTTTTGTCTTATCTCCGACTCCGGTCCCGAACGTCCACCTGATGATTTTAACCAGAGCTGGCCTCTTCTGATGCTAATTAGCGGTGGAAAAAACGCAATAATTATGAGCACTATAAAAATCTTCAACGTCAGCGTCCCTTCCTCGACCGTCCGACCGGCAGGCAGGCAGAGTGAACGGTTGCAAGTACCGCTGAGTCGCCGGACGCACGGTTGCTTGGTCGGCTAGCCGTTGGCGGAGTGGACACCGACGCACGGATAGGAACAGAGCCGGGGCTTGATGGGGAAGCCCCCTCTCTAGTTGGCGCGCGCGAGGAGGTTCAATACCTCCACAAGAATAGCGAGAAGGAAGAAGCCGATAGACGCTACACCTGAAGATGGTAAAACGCTAAGAAAAAAAACAACCGAATCAAAGCCGTTCGTCTTCAGTTTACTCCCGCAATAGTTCGCTCCTGTGGCCCAGGCGCTGTGCTATGGTCGTCCGGCCGATGTTAGCCACTCAGAACAAGTTCCCCAACTGGAGATCGGTGTCTTCAATATCTCCGATGTAGTGTTGTTACTTGCGACGTGTTCTCGGAGATCTGGAGCGCCTCGAGGTGAAGAAAGTGTTTTCCCTTCGCGGCTCGGGTGGAGTGACTGGCAGATCCAGTTGACCGTGGATAGGTTCCTGGACTCGGAGCCGTGGAAGTTTTAACCGTGATACTTCGTTCGATAGAGCGACCAGCTCGTTCCCCGACGTATAGTCGCATGGAATGGGACGCATAATGGAGACCGCAGTACAAGGGATCTACCAGCAGATCATCTCGATTTTCCATCCTTCACAAACGGTTTCCTCAATCACGCCACAATCGAGCAGGATCACGAAACATGGTATGCTAATCTACAGGATCTGCGATCACTGTATCCCCTGGTGTAGAGTTCCGATCGGTGTGAAGAATCCGAGTTTCCAATGGACGACCTGAGACTCTTCCGGGACTGTGAGCGTTCGAGCATCCGAATTTCGCCGGGGGGACACGGATAGGCACTCCCCTTGAGCTAAGTCGGTGGACCGAATGTGATCGTGTCGATGGTCCATGAATCACGAGGCAAAAACGAGACAGAAGAAGAGGTTTCGGCCACGGCTGTCATGGCAGCAAGTGAGAGCGATTCATGCGTGAACCTTCCACCAGGTCGAGCTTTTACAATCGTTACCTACATGGCTGGCGTTTCCTGTTCTAATGAGAGAAGATGTGAATAGCTGTCCCGAACGTAGCTCAACGATCTATGCAGGCAGCGATCTATGCAGACGAGTATCTAGGCGGCCACCACTTGACTGACTAGTGGATGTGAATAGCGCTGATCGACGGTCCGTGACGACCCAGGGCTAGTTGTAGTGGTGGTAGTTGTGCTGGCGGAGGGGCCCCGGGTGTTCGACGCCGGCCGTTCCAGCCAAACTCCACTCTGCAAGGCTGAAGGAAAACATGGAAACATCACAAATCAATAGACCAGGCCAAAGCGGACTAGATGACGTCCCACTTCCCGAAAGAATGTACTCGAATGCTTACTCACCGCAGGAATGCGGCTCGCTACGCGCTGCAATTCCCACCGAAGATGCTGCCCCTCAAGGCTGATGACGAGGGGAGCCGAACAGCAAATGATTACGAACACGGATGCAGGCCGTCCGTGTCTGATAATCTCTGAGACTGTCACGAGAACGATTCATGGCAAACACTTGTCAATGTCGTCGCCGCAGCGCTTGCCGAGTTCGTGATTGTTTTTTTATTCTTGTTTCGCTGCCGCAATGTCCCATTTCGCTGTCCGTTAATCCTGGACGCGTGGTCAAACCAGCACGGCGACCCGCTAACTAGCTGGTTTCGACGTCGCTTAACTGAAGACCCCGCACGCATAATTCTGGAAGTCCAAAAAATTCACGGAATCGGTCCTAGGTCCGATGCGCCACTGGAATCTCCCGTATGGGTCTTATTCGATTCGTCTGGCCCATTCATGCCCAGCTCGGCAGAGACTTGTGGGGGACAATCGGCCGCTGAATTTCGATACGGGAGGCAGATAGGATGAGACACTCTGTTTGCGGACCCCGAAGCTCCACTTTTCCGATTCGGTACCATGCGTTCTTTACGCGGAGACTCGCTCGGAGAACAAGGGGGCTCGAGTTCTGGGACATCGCCGATGCGCCGTCGTATCTACAGGGAGTCTAGATTTCAAACAAGAGAACCAGGTTCCAGCTCGCATTCCAGCGAGTCATCTGACGGCGGAAGTCGCCACTCCACCAGCTTCAGTCAGCTTCTCCACCTCGCACGCTGGTCACCGATCCCCCGTTCCGCACGTCAGTATCTCGAGCGCTCTTCGTGCTCATATAAGCTACGACGCGACGGCAAGATTCGCGGACAACGAACTTGGAAACGGAATGGAAGGATGGAGGAAGTTCGCAGCGAGCAGCGAAGTTCCTCGGGCTTCGGCTCGCTGCGGCTCCGAAGCGCTTGCCGCTGACTGAGTGGGTATCGCGTTTTCTCGGACAAGTTGACTCAACTTTTCTCTCCGAAAAAGGAACCGCCCATAGTCTATGGATTCCGCTGATGGTTGCCGTTCCTCCACCCTTCCATTTTCCGAGACCTGATTCGGATCATTTTCGTAATAAGAAGTCAAGGTTCGGATAGATTCTCCGCGCAGCTCGATCGGATGACCGAATGCTCCGACTCTTCGATTGGTCGAGAGCCACACGAGTTGAGGCCGTCGAGGGCTTCGGTCTCGAGGCAAACCACGTGTACGGACGCAAATCACGTCTCCGAGCTGTCTCGCCGTCGATCGCGAGGATAGGCTCGGCCATGCATTGTCAACTTCGCCTTCCCCCGAAACTATTAGCCTCGCTTATCTTGACGGATTAGTCGCGGATTACGATCCGTGGCCACGCACCCGCAGACCGCGCGGCCTAAAGCTCTTCGAAGAGCTGAAATGCACTTTCACCACGGACAGAGCATGTCGGGTCGTGTGAATTTGCCATTTATTCCCCTTTGTATGAGAAGCGGGGACGAGTTTGGCGACCTGATTCAATCACGAGGCGTGAGAGATTCTCTGACTAAGTCTGGCACTCGAACTTGGTATTCAGTTCTGTACTGTCGAAAACTTCCGAATGTGAGCTGGCGTTCGACGGCTCAGCGGGCCACTTGTCGAACACGCGAGTTTGTCGGTGTAAGTTTGCCGGACGCAAAAACTTTTCCACCGGTAGCTCTCACAAGTCTTTGAGATTCTCTTCCGACACTTGCTGGTGCCACGGATAGTGGCCGTTGGCTAAAATTCGACTGGATCTTCTGCTCAGCCGTGTGAATTTACTTCCACAATGAAATCCTATTTTTATGCCTCGACGCACGAACATCGACATTTTGATTGGAAGCATCAAGACAGTGAACGGAAAGTTTAGCCACCGACCGAAGATGACGGATGAGAACGTCTCGGAGAAGTTTTCTCGAATTCCTGAATATTTGATCACCGCTCATCAACGGTTCCCGGCTTCCATTAGTTCCTCAAGCTTATCCTACCCTGAGAAAAATATTTTACCCCAGCGAAAGAGCTGATGCGAAGGCTGATGAAATTACTTAGATTTCCGAGTCGCCGCCGAGAACGGCACTTACGCAAAGGCCACAGATTTCCTCCTACATTATCCGAGTATGCATGATGCCCATCGTTGCTCTACCGAGCGGAATTATTCTACGCCGATGGCGAAACATTCAAACCCAAACTATTCAAGTTCAAGCATATTTTGATGGAGACGCTGGAAAACCATGGAAACCCAGTGGTGTGGGCGTTGATTGGAGACAACGCCAACTCCGAAGTCCCTCAGTCACCACTTCACGGGCATTGTTAGATAACTAGATGTGATGGCAGTTGTGAATTGCCTCCAGCTGTATGAGGCTTTCGAATAATAGACATCATGCAAAACCGAAATAATCTCCGTCAGAAGATAAGCGCACCTCATAATGTGATCTTTGTCGTCCTACGATGCTGAAGCACCCCTCCGTCCGTTGATACGAACAGGAAAACAACAGAAGAAATCAGTGGCTTGGCAGTTTTCGACCCGCTATTGTCGCGAGGATTCGCTCTCTCGGCTTCTCAATCACAAGCCGGCAAGAGTACGAATGTTCAAATCACTGGCGATTGGACTTTGCGGGGTTCAGCGGAAGCCTCAGATTGAGATTATTGGAGAAGGTGGGTTCGCACGATTGGTGCTTCAAAAATAAGCCGGAACAAGATAGTGAGAGTTTGGCGCCAAGGCGTCAAATCGAGCCGCCGACAAAGCGCCATAGAAGGATGAGCCGCCATTCATTCTGCAGTTGGTAAAACTACTGACTGGGACCTAGACTTTCCGAACGACCTTGTCGGAGGGGAACCACAGTTTCTTGGGGCTCACGAGCTGCAGAATGGGAAGCCGCGATGCTTCTTCGTGGTTCCCGGAAATGTTTTTTCGCTGCAATTTCCTTCTTGAATTCAATCCATAGTCAGTTTACGGTTTTCTAACGCGTCCCACGAGTGACCGCCGAACACGACAGAATCTTCGCGTGAATCCAAACACTGTCGGAATACTATGAAGCGACCAGCGATGACGACCAGAAAGTCACGATGCCCGAACTTGACGTTTTTATTTCCCTCAATCCGAACTGCCGCCTTTGCTCATGCCCACAAAAAACTGACACGATAGTCAGGATGAATCAGCAATCGAGAGAAGGGGAACTCGTTCTCAGGACGTATAGGAGATAATGGAAGAAGAGGCTTGCGGCAGAAAGAATTCGATGACATCTACATCGAACGCTTCGATTGTTGCGGGTTCAATCAAAACTTCTCCCTGCTATGAGCCCAGTCCGTTACTTTCCGTGGGCTCGCTGCCGGACCTCTTCATCATCCATTCTTCGTTGGGTTCTCGAGAAAAGGAAATCGTGCTTTGCAAATCTTCAATTTGGGATTCAATCTGGAAAAGGAGGGGGCAAAGCGGTGACGTGCGTCGCCGGCCTGGTTCCGTCATTTTCAATATCGCCCATTCTTATCACTTTCGAGAGCCTGTCCCGCTGTCCACATTGACGACGAAAGTCGGCGCTCCGTGCCTCGGTTTCGCATTGTTTCGCGGTCGGGCGCCTGCTGCTGCTGCAACGTGTTGACCGGAGCTCTTTCCTCCGGCAGCTCCCCACATGGCTCACTGACTTTTATATATGTGGATGTTATATGGATCTCGCTAACAATCGTCTCCTCCGTGATGATTTATTGTCACCGAGCCTAGTATTTTCGACCTGAATTACGAGAAGAATTCGACAGATGAATAAGGGCCGTCTGGAAGCAAGCGGACTATTTGATCTGAGAACTCAATCGGAGCGGCTTTCTCTTCGGGGTCGAAGAAAATATATGGGTCTCGAATCAGTACCCGGGGTGAGAGAAACGAGTCGAGAAATGGTACCCGGAGTCGACAGACTCGATCGGATTCGAGTAATCCGGATCATGGATCACCCATCCGTCGATCGATCAAATTCTGCAAAGCAAATAATTCATGGAACGGAGAAGATCCAGTCAGGAACGAGATCGGGATAAGGTCCAAGCTTGCCGCACCACCATCAAGCATACATTCATTGTCCCGGCTTTGAAAACTTCCAGAAGAGCTCTAATCAGAGGCCTACTCTTTGTCGTTCGCCGGAGAGGACCAGAATTAAGGGCGTGTTTCAAAGTTTTGCTTCAAAGTGTCAAATGTTCAGCGCGACGTCCTTCCAACACGTTACCTTGCCGTGGCTCGGCAGCCTTTAGTTGAAGAACTTCATTCATTCACCCGCTCAGTGCCAGTCCAGCCGGTTTGCTCGTTCCCTCCTTCACTCGCTCGTTCCCTCCCTCACTCTTCGACTGATTCATTCATTCACCCGAGCATCTGAGTGAAGCCTCTCATTCCTAACACAAAGGGAACCTTATCTGACAGAACTTCCGGAACATCATCATTTCACTCGGCTGTTGGAAACAGAGTTGAACCCTTGTCCGTTTAGCCAAAGTGTGGTGGATGCCGCGGCGACTTGCTCGCGGACTTCTCCGCAGCCTCTGCCTGAAGTTCGTAATCGGCGATTGTCACCGATGAAGGAAGCTCTCAAAGTCCGGCCCGCTTCTTTGCCCACAAGCAACGCGAACTGCTCCGACAAGTACCATGCTCTGTGCTGGACCTGTTTTCTAGAGCAACGCGTGAAGAAGTCAGCCAGCTGGCGTCCTTCGGAATGCTAGATTTGCTTGGGATCTGGCTTTCATGTTCGATGACGACGAACGAAGTGACGACTACCAGGGTGACGTCGCGTCGTCGTCGGCGGAGGCGGCGGCGTCGAACACGACAGCGAGTCCCGCGATAATTGTTTTTATTTTCGCCAAATTGACGTTCGAACCTTTTGACATTCCGTTCGAAAGATTTCCTCCTCACCTCCAGGCAGTCAGTCTTTCATCTCCTGCCACTGAGCGCCAAATGATCCTCTTCGTCGTCGTCGCTGACGAAGGAATCTGCTCGATCGCTTGATCCTTTTGAAAGGTGACGAAAACTTGTGCGGGCAAATCGGACCGCTTTGCTCCTCACTCGGAGCGTCGTGTCATGCCGCTCGATCATTTGTTGACCCAGTCGCGAGCGATCCAGCCAGATACCCTTGACCACTCCGGCTGGCTGGCCGGCCGACTGACTGACTGACTGAGCCTCTAGCACCGAACAACCGGGTACTGTCGATGGCACCCAAGAGGCTCTCCTGTCAGACATCTGGTCGCTGCCAGACCCCGGTGTAGATTCTGATGCTTCATAACGTAACCAAATAGCTCCGGTTATCTTCGGATAGGCGCAGTTGTCATAAATAAACTGTCATCGACGGGAGCGACTGACTCCAAAAAAATCGGAAGGGACATTTCTTTGTCGACGGACAGGTTCTGTCAGCTGTGCGCTGCCATCGTTGACGCGGCTCATCACAGTTTGACTGAGTTTTCCGTCGACTGGGCTTCCCTCTCGGCCTCTGCCATTTGATATGGATGAATGGATGGATTTCAGAGGAAAATCGGAGAAATCGAGACGCGAAAATTCTGGGTTTTAGAGAATCCAACATCAGGTATGTTTGCGTGATTTGTCGCTCTGTTGACTGAGAGACTCGCCGACGGGTTTAATCCGGCGCACGTCCAAAGTCATCCAGATATTCGCATCACTCCGTCACGCAGTGCCGGAGCCTCGCCCCTGTGGCGATTCGAATTGTGTTTCAGTTCATGAAGTTCACCTACATTCCAACTGCCGGGCGTCTGCCGTCTGATTCACTGATCGATTGCTTGTTGGATCGAACGATCCGTCGATCGATCGATTCGAAGATCGGGCTCAGGATCCTGCGTGATCTTCTCGGCACGCTGTCTTTGGCCACTCACGCGTCACTGGCAGCGGAGCGGGCTATCGGCAACCTATTTTTTTCTCGTGTAGAACAAGAGGGAAAAACGTGGAGACAGTCCGCAGCTCCTCTTTGTAGTATGTGGTCTAATCCATTGTTTCACACCAAGCTCCATACTGTGACAAAGAGTAGAAGATGAGGGTACGGCAACTGTGATACCGGGGTCGGAACGTTTTTGCAGATTGTGGGCGATGCTGTCGTTAACCGAAGAATCGCTGACAAAATATTCTGGTCACTGAGAACCATAACCAATGGGAGAGAATGCCCGCTCGTTCGCTTCAGACCATTGCGATGACGGCACAGTTTTTTTGTTTTCAACCCCCTGTTCAAAGGTGTTGCTCAAGGAAGAATTTCACCACGTCTTCCACTGTAGACCTCAAGAGGCGAGGAGATAGAGAAATCTTCGGCTGAGGTTTTCAACTCATTTGGAACAATACGTTGCTTTTGCGGCAGCCGCTCTCTGGACGCGGTTTCATTTTCGCCTTGGAATTGACAATAGGTCTGTGTTCTGTTTCGAAGCTCACTCACTCGCTCATTCATTCAGCGGTCTGTCTGTTTAGCTACTGCTTGTCCAAGACTCGGAGTGCTACCGAAGAGCGATCAGGCCATTTGTCCGTCCGCTGATGATCTCGGGGCATTGCTACAGTTTGCATCAGCTGCTCCAGACTCGCGTGGGGACAGACTGCCTCAAAGGTCCCCGCCGCCGCGAAGGGGGAAAAGGGAGTCTTCGCTGAATCGGAAGGGTGATGAATGAAGCGAGTCATCGACGTAAATGGCGGATGGAACTGTAATTGGTGGGTCAGTCACAGCTATTTCGGGTGCGGCGTTCACACAGAACTGCGTGATTGATGAACAGCATTCGACAAAAATACGACACATGGCATAGGGGATTCCGATTACCGTCGAGATATAATCTGGACTACGACGCTGGGTTGCATGGAATTCGCATCCCGGTTCCTTGATGTATTTATCTGCGAATGCCGGCAGAAGTCTTGGAACACTAAATGGGTTTCGATCTTCATCGTTCAATTGATTGCGCGTATACAGAGGGCGGCAAGCATCCATCTAGTCAGATGGTCGATCTATAGGGAACTTCTGGAAAATATCGACTCGGAGAAACGGAAGAAATATGAATTAATGTGTACCTCCTTTATTTCAGAGCCTCAGGCATCGGACCTGGTGGACTCGAACGGAGAAAAAATCGAAATGGAAACCCTCCACGGAGAAGCCGGCGAAGAATTGAATCACAGCGTGAAAATCACGAATTCGACGGCCAACATTTCTCGCCAGATCAACATCAGCAAAGTCAACGCTGTCAACGCTGGCATCGGGGTCCAGGTAAGCGTTTTCTCCGCCCTTCGCCAAAGGCATTCCGCGAGCATCCTCGGACGACCTGCCGATTCCTGCGCGTTTCCCAATTCTCGGAGAAAATCTCCGGGCAGTCCGAGTCTCTGCTTTCACATAAAATTACTTATGCATCTTGTGCCGAAGCCGGGTGCAGGCAAACAGCATGGCATACACACGGTCGGAACGAACCGAAAAGAGCTGTCTGATTACGAAAGTCGGACTCCCTGATTACAAAAGCGTCGGCCACCGTCTCTATCGGACCTGAATGGGAATTTGAACTCTGCGCCGATAAGATTGCGACGATTTCACGGTCGCCTGACGAATCTTCTCCGTCGTCGGCTCGTCAGTCCTCATGATTTTATGACGAGCAGTGCCAAGTGGATGCCGGAAAAAATCGACGGAATGCTAGCGACGACAATAATGTACTATTTTTGTCTGTATGTACAATATATTGATTCGAAGCGGAATGTGCCGCAAAAAATCACGCGACAGCGTCATCGCCAAGAGGCGGCGATCCAGAGCGCGGATTGCGTTTGGCGCAATTATTGATCTGTACGGACCGAGTCCTCGTGTGCTATGTAGCTCGTCGTCCGCGTCAGTTTGCAGCGGGTCGGAAGAGTAGTCACGCTCATCGAATTGGTGGGCAAAGAATCGAGCGAAGAAAAAACATCGGCGTTTCACTTCGTCAGTGAGCGCGATCCATCGCAAATCTGCCTTATCCTCCTCAAGAAGAGCCGTCGCTTTCTCACGTATAAAGCTTCTTCACAGCGGGTACCACGTATACGCCGTGGCCGCCACCTTCGTCGTCAATGCTGCTGGGACGTCGAGATTATACTTGATATACATTTTCATCGTATACATAAGAAGATGTAGCCATCACGCTTTCTTATTCCATCACAAAGCACGTCCGTTCCCCCGGGAGAGGAAAAAGGAAGTTTCCTCGCGAAGCTTGAACCGTTACCCGTCTAACGGCGATGGCCACGGAGCAGTGGCTGCTCAAACTGTTGGGTACGACGACTGTTTCAGAAATCAGCCGTCGAAGAGCTCGGGACGAAAAGGAAAAGCGGCCTGCCAAATGAAATTCAGCTCGAGAGCCAGATCGGAATTATAAGGTTGACGGACAACAATTTCGCTCGATGCCAAAGTTCACCAAACGGAACTACGTTTTGTGTCTGCATCGGAGGGACCCCTTGATTTATTGAAGAGAAAGCGGGACTATATCGAAACCAGTGATTGTCGACGTTGCCTCGTCATCCGCAAGAGTCGAGAACGGAAGACATCTTAGCGCCATAATCTGGATTGGGGCGGTTCACGCGAGCGGAAGAGGTCCGAATCTTCACTCGAGGAAGTTCTGTCGGCAGAGCTCCGGTTGACATCGGGTGCGGCGATTGTCCGCTTAGTTCAACACCGGAGCCGGCGAGGCATGGGATGATGAAGATTACCCCAGAAGTCGCTAGAATCCATCCAAGCAACACCCAATGCTGATGCGGTGGCTTTGATGAAGGTCTTTGAAAAAAATATATTTTAAGATTTACCGACGTCACTGAGGACGTCACGGTCGTTCCTTGAAGTGGCGGGCGTGTGAAAATTTTGTTCGAGCCTCGAGGAGCTACAACTGTCTCGTCCTTCCGCTCGCTATTTCCCTCCATGTCCGATCCCGAATTACACAGAATTCATGCTTTGGACGACCCGATAAGCGAGCCTCGCGGAGTGTTTTCACCGGAGGGTCATACCACCGATCCATGGGGCTCGGAGGCTTCTGCGCATCTTCGTGCGTGATTCCTGTTTTGCCTCTCGACGCGCAGGTCACTAGGCTTCAACTAGGATCCTTGCTTGCATAATCTGATTCAGCCTGACGGATGCCCGGAATCCGGATATGGAGGCTGTCGGGATCTTGTCGACACTTAAAGTGTTCCGGATTTTCTGAAAGCAATATCTTGTGCAGGATCATGACCCTTCTTCAGGCAATTCCTCGCTTATCAATTTCGCCGTCACCCTCAATCATCCAACCGCACTTCATTCTCGGGGGTCCTGGCATGGATGATGATCGTGGTCGGGGAGTGGCTGCAGAATAGCAGCTTTCTGCTTCCGTTCGAACGCTGCGCCGGCAGCAACGCGAAAATTGCGTGCGGCGCTCTCGCAAGATGCTGACTGCTTGCGCAGAGGTTGGGGCTCTTGACCATCGACAACTGTGGTTCGAAGGATTGACGGGCTCAGATGTGACTGTCGGAAATATTTTCCTGTCTTGATTCACGCCGCCTATGATACTGCAGGGACCCGTGATAGCGGCTCCCGCTAAGATGGATCTCTTGCTTGTCGCCTGATATGATTAGAAGATAGTTCGATCTAACTCCCGATCATACCTCTGCATTACGAACAGATCGTTCTATATCAATCGCCAGCTCCTCCGAGTCTGTTTCTTGCGAGAGCCCATCCGACCGAGTAGATATGACCGCGCCATTCCACGGAGCTCTCGTTTTGTCTATGACACCCGACAAGTTGAACAAGAATGAACGAATCTGCCATCGATTTTCAGGAGGTCACCGAAGAATTAATCTTCGAATCGATCGAAAATGCTTCTGGCAATGGATCAGACTACGGGAGTTGTGAGGAGAAGGATCCTGTCTACGAGGAGGTGAGTCCCCGAACGATACATATACGTACATGTGCCCGATACGTATATGTACACATGTCCGATATACATATGTACATATGTCAGACTCAAAACTCATCGGAAGTAGCCCTGGTCCTCGAGAACAATTTGCTTCCCCTCTAATACTTATTTATTTCTTCATTTCCTTCCCTACAGGTCGAAACCGAAGAGGAGATCTACGCAGACTGTTCCATAAAAAATCATCCGCTCGAGCAGCCTCTCAGAGAAGTTTTGGACACGTCCGGAGGCCTGACACCCCAAACGAGGTCGCCAGTTGACTGCTCCATAACTTCAGATCTGTCGAGGGACATGCTGACTTCCCCGAACAGCTCTCAGCACTCAAACTACGCCCACTCCAACTCAGGTATTAAGCCGGACCGACTGCGAGCCAACAACCCAGCTATTCATCCAACCAAACTCCGTCGAAGATTTGTTCGATCGACGAATACGAAAGTAGTGTTCCGAGAAAGAAAAACCATCCCGCAGCAGAAGGGTCGTCGTGATTCGTGCTCTCCTCCGTTGAGTTCTTCTTCACCACTGTGCTTTGTCAAGCCGAACCCTGAAATCAGAAAGCAGAACCCTTTGCGTTTGTCTCACCAGTCCGCTCGTTGCAAACACTGGACGTATAGCAACAGAAAACTACTTGTAAAATCAGAGCGCGTGTCGCGGTCAGCTGGAATGCCAGCGAGCTTCGCAGCCGAATTTCTTTCCATTTCTTTCCGGAATCCCCAGGACTGCCATCCTTAGTGTTTAAATTTCCCTCTGGCTTCGCTGCCTATATCCGAAAATTCGGCCGTCTTCATGACTCTGGGGACGAACAAATATTTTTGAATAATTTCGGAGATCGGAGTCGGGGCCGATGGGTTGTAGCAATGCCCAGCGAATCGAGAACTTTCTGTAGAGAAAGTGCTCGACGCCAGGGTTTCCTTTTCTTTCCCTTAAGCGTTCTCACTATCACTTCAGGAAGTGAAGCATCGGAGTCGTTCGGAACAAGCTAAGATCGCAGGTTGATCGTCTGGCTGATAAAGAGAAATTGTCTTAAAAACTGAAGCGACGTCGGCGGCCACATCGTTAATTGTTGCAGTTTTGAACATCGTGGGGTTGGTCGCCGACATCCACTCCGCTAAGTAAAAAGATAATCGAAAAAGACCGCTCTGAATTGACTGACCCCGATAACGGCGACGCGAATTATGGCGACGCCGAATCGTTAGCAGCTCGCGTTAGCGAAAGCACTGAAGAACGCCGGGGAAGCAGGAAAGCCTGAAAGCATAATTATTCATCCTCTTGCCCACAACATCGAAGGCCGCGGAGAATCGTTCCATCAAATTCAACTAATCGGATCTCGATGCGGGAATCTCCAGCTCATGGTCGTGCCCCGGTGGCCCCGAGTCTCTAGGCGAAGAGCAGGTTCTCCGGGACCGGCTTGGATAATGAATATTCAGGATATTCAAGGTCTACCTCTAAAACCGAAGCCTCGATTTCCAGCTTTGTCGGATCCGGAATGCGACAGCGATCTGTTGCTAAAATGCTCCTCGCCGGAAGAAGAAGATGATCTTCTCTGCGAGATGCAGTCGAAGCAAGACATTCAGGATATCAACGAGATAAATGAAGCCGCTCGGGACAATGCTCTGATTTCGATTGAGACTCCCAAAGTGAGCGCCACGGCGCCCATCGAGGCACCCAAAGTCCTCCGTCCTCCATTGATTGTAAGATGCGTCCTGCAGAAAATATTCCGAAATTACTTCACAATGAAATTCTTAGAAATTACGGAACCACAGAGAGGAATCGAACATCCTGATTTGATGCTCGCTCCCGGGAGATCCTAACCGTGGCTCGCTTCTTTATTGGAGAAATTCAGAAAAATTCACTTCCTCCAGGTGGATCACAAGAAACTTATGCCGCAGGCTCTGAAGCCTGTTCCGGTGGAAGAGACGATTATCGCCCGAGAAATCCGACTTCAACGCGAACGCGAAGATGAAATACAGAAGGAGCGCGAAGAAGCCAGACGAAGAGCTGCGGAGAAGATGGGCAGTCTTTCCGGCAGCACTGGGAGCCTCCTTGTAAGTCGAAATTTTCTCATCGTTCCATCACTCCCATATCGACTAGACCTTTCACTCCTGCCCGAGCTGTCAATCAATTACGGATTCCCACTACGCGGATGGATCACGCCGCGTGCATTCGATTTTGTTCTCGAAGCATTGCTGTCGACCGACCGCGGCTTGAACTCTGATACCCGTTTTCTGTACTCATTTGCAGGACGAGAGGCCAGCTTCCAAATCTACTCCCTTCACCAGACCCTTGGCCACTTCTACCCCGAAAGGAGCTCGCGACGTTGGTGCTCTGAAAATTGAGGATGAAATCCGTCAGCTGAAGGAACGTGAAGATGAGCTCCGCAGAGTCCGCGAAAGCCTCCAGCAGAAAGTTCAACAGCAAGAGATTCTCGACTTCAAAATCGAGCCACAGCAAAGCGACCCCAAGCAAGACACCAAGACCGACACAGTGGTTCGGCCCTCGCCGATTTCGAGCGCGTCCCCCATACGTGAGTCGATGAACTGCGGAAAGCCGCCCTCGAATCATCCAGAAGATCGCCGATCCGAATTCGGCGTCGATTCAAACTTCCGTCCGTTTCTCTTCCAGCCAAGCAGACTACGCGCCGTGCGGTGAAAGTTCGCCCGTTGGACGATGGAGACGAAATTCCTGAAACGACTGTTTATCAGCACGAGACTCCGATAGAACGCGAGATCAGACTCGCCAGAGAGCGCGACGAGGCGCTTCGTCGCGAGAAAGGTCTTCTCACGGGTCGGAGGGATTCCGTGGATTCTTCGTCGATCCTCTCCGAGAGATCGACGACGTCTTCCACGTCATCGTCGTGCACCGACCTACGATCTCCTCGCACTCCGGTTCACAACATGGTGACGTCGAAAATTCAGAAAGAAATCGAGGAGCAGAACCGCAAGGAGTTGGAACTCAAGAAGGAAGGCGTCATCCGCACCATATCCGTCGAGCGGAGCGACTCGAAAGTAGCCAAGATCGGAGCCGAAGTCGAAGCCCCACGGCCGCGAACATTTTCCTCGAGTTCTTCGGGGTCCTGCAGCACACAAACGGCTGCAGCTCCTTTCCGAAGGCCCGCATTCGGGACCGTGGCTCGCGGGATCAGCATGCAGAAATTTATCGCAAGCCAAGGTAAAAAGATCGTTCCTACCAGACCCATCGAGCCTCGGTGGGTCGAGGCTCCGAGCAGCAGACAGCCCCGATTCGAACTGGGAACGGTGAATCTCGAGAATAAGTGCGATGCGAAACCCAGACGACACCTGGTGACCGCTCAGAGCAAAATCCAGCAGGAGCTGAAGCTGTTCAAAGAGCGCGAGACCGAGCTCAGGTGTGTATGGTCTACTGTCTCGATGCTTACCCTTTGCAACGATACGGCTTAACGAAGCAATCCAAGTCAGCGGTCACTCATACCGAGGGACGTCGCCTATGCCATCGGAAAAATAGTCACTAGATACACTTACCATGGATAATTACTTACAGGCGGATGAGAAAACTTGGAGGATCTCATCCGAATTTGAGCACTTTGGTCGTAGCGACAGACATTCCGGTATCGGACGAAGACGACGACGACGACTTCGTCAAGGACGATACTTCGCCAAAGGGACTCTATCCTTCATTGCGCCAACGCGTTTTGAGTAACCCCAATCTGCTGGACTGCGATGAGCCTGCAAAGGTGAGAAGCTTTTCTATCACAACGTCAAGCCCTCTCTCCCTCTCTCCGAGAGTACTGCCCCGCGCTGATTGAGATCCCGATCGCCGACTGAGGTCTCGCAAATACTTAGCTGTTCTCTGATTGTAAGGATTCGATGTTCCAGGTCCCGGAACCTCTGGCTCCAATCGTCCGGAAGAAGAGCGCCATGGTTGCAGAGTGGGAAAACCGGATTCGCCAAATTCAAGAGTCGAAATGAGAGCGTCACTTGAGTATAAATAGCGAGACGATCATTACATCTCCAGCGCAAGATGTGAAAAGCCAAACTTGTGATGTGTCCAAGCCCCATGCGTGGCTGTGACATCATGACGTCTTCCTGTTGTTAGCGTACTTTTCCGTCGTCGTCGTCGTTGTCGTCTCCATTGACCTTTCCCTCTCCTGGATGATCGATGTGAGAGCACCGAAAACCGTTAGCATGCGTGTCCGGCAAAAAAAAATCCCTACCTGCTTCATAGGATACGGAGAAACCGTGCAAGTCCACGGCTTCGTTTGGGCGAAGCCGCCGGTGACAAGCGTATATTATCCCAATGCAACTGCCCGCCTTCCCACACCGATAAAGCATCCAAAAGCCCCTCACCGTGTTCGTGGCTCTCATCGAGAAAGTTTCGAGTTTCGAATACTAACGATGTTCTTCAAGCGATTTTCGGAATGAGAGTTATCTCACGATTTAGAGAGAATAAGATAAAACAATAAAACCATTGTGCCTTAATGACAGAGAATGTCATTTGACGCGCGCCAACCTCGAACTCGCGCGTGAATCCCTCTCTCCTGCAATACCGTTTATAAAAATAAACTACTATGAGAGAGATTTTATAATAAAGCATACGAATATATTTTATTTGTTTCATAATTATCGCGTCTTCAATACAGTGGTACCGATTCAGATACCCCGATCAGGGTCCATCTGATCTTATTGATGTGGGCGTCACTACGAACCCAGTATCAAGCATTCACATTACTATTATTTCATAAAAAATTTGATTGGCCTCTTCCTTCCAAAACTAAAGTGTCAAACTGCGGCCCAAGGGGCATTCCCACATTGGTGTCTATCGATGGCCCGGCTACCTGAGCGCCCCCAGTCTGAAAAGATACAAGATTATATTTTCGTCCTGGCTTCTTCGCTCGATTCCACTCGCTGGCTATTCCGAGCGGTCGATTCAGCTCGGCCAGACTGGCTGGAATCAGTGAGCTGCCGCAATATGTCAGCGAGAGTCGCTGGGAAGAGGCATTCGTTAGGTTCCTAGACGGGCACAGCTATCAACGCGGCTGTTCGCGTTCGGAACATGATAAACCAATGAATTCCTGAGGCGACTAAGCAATGTTTCGGACGTCTACAGTCGAGATCTTCCAATCGGATCGCGATATCTACCCGATACCCACCCGCCTGAAAAAAACAGACCGTCCACGTCTCCGAGACTCTGTGGAAATTTGCTCGTTCGCTGCCGACATGCTCTCAGACGCTTTGAAGGGTTTTCACGAAATCATTTGAGCTATCCCGAGCAGGCTGGACCGCATGTGTCAACACGCGCATCGAATGAGCGCACGTGGGATAATGACACACCCCATTGAGATGTTCGCGAGGTATTCGGTCCTCCCCTTCCTTCGATACAGATGGAATTCGTCGAGATAGAATTTCCGAATTTATCCCTCGGAGGTTTCGCGTCGTACATTGCTACAGAATATCGATGTTTCGGAGGCCAGGCTCCAAAGAATGATAAATGACGGTATAATCGGCTACACGAAAGCCGATGCGATGCGGTTTCAGAGCCAACCCCCGACCGTTCTCTCCAACCTCCCAACTTCCTGTGATTCATGCTTCGGTGTCTACTACGGCCATTCCTTTGATCTCTTCGCGCTCGGTCCCATTCAGATTAAGATAACTGTTGCTCGTGGCGGAGCGAATAATCACCGCCGAACACTCTGCGTAGCTCGCTCACTCCCTCTGGGGGGAGGCGACTCATGTAAAGGATGTCACCATATGGCACTGAAACTCAAGCTCGTGGAGGATGCAGCGATCGGCGTATCGCGCGTGACATTCGACAACGGGTTGGGGAATTTCCTCGTAACTTCCACCGAAAAAGTATTTTCTGGCCTCATTCCATTGAACCCCAGCGAGTGAAGATCGAGGTTCACCAATAGACACGAACCCAATTCAGTCATTGCATTTTTCAATCGTCATTTCCTCTCTCGGGTGGAGCTGCTGCGAAAAGTTCGAAGTTCATAGAGTCCGGGAGAAATCCGACATTGCACGTTTCGAATAATGCCTGACGTGCTCGGAATGAGTCGCTGCGCCAGCTTCCAAACTTTCTCGTGCTGTCTGGGAGGAGGTCCGTTATTTACTTAGAGTGTGCACCCGAGTCGCGACTCTAGATCGTAGTTGATCCACAGACTAGTAGAGAAACTTTTGTGACATGAACTATTGACTCGTTCATTGTGTGGAAGACCTACCGGCTCGCTATGAGGTGAGTGGAACGGCGATCCGTTTTTTCGGAGGACGGTGCATCGATTCGTTTCGAAGTCTTCGCTCCGTTTTTCCGGAATTACAGTTAGAGACGGAATCCGAATCGATAAATTCCAATCAGTGGTAGGCGTTCTGTGTCGAGTTCATCGGAGCGAAATCATTGGACCGACGGAATAATTCTCCATCGAGGGAGTGAATATTTCGGAGTTTAGTGTTCTTCTGAGAGGATTCCATGGCAGCTAGGATCAGACGCCTGACGGTGGAAGGGTTGATGCGACCCTGAATTTCTCTAGCCGACATGTGTTCACCTGTTTGTCGCTCAATCCAGAACGGTCCTTTGATTAGGCCGTTTTCCCGAGCCTATTTCTATCAGCACAATGAACAATGTTACCCTTGTGTTAAAATCCATACCGGCTGTTATGTTAGAAAAAGCAAAGCAAGCTCCCCTTCTCTTCCACCGAGCCTGAGATAGACTGCGTGCTCCCGCATGGGGCCTTAGATCATTCCCAGGCGTTGGAAGTATCTCAGAAGACAAGAGAGCGTTGTCAGAACCCCTTCCAACGGAAACTTTCGGCTCATGCCTGATACCTTCAGTTATTATGTCTCCGAGCTTTCGCATCGGTGCTCAGCTGACTCGAGTTAGGCCGCCGTACTCGGGCTATTCGCGGTCCCGATCGATGAGACTTCCCGGGAACGGAAGAGCGATCGAGACCTGTATTTATACCGCCAGGTTCGAAATCAGTGACCGATAACCCCGACGAGAGTTGGCCAGAAGAGCGGAGATTACCGACTTCTCCATGCCAATGCAAGAAACTCGATGCGAGGAGCGCCGCCAAGGTTAAAGCCTGGCACGGCGGTAGCCAATCATTAGCGAGAGGCCTTGTACATAAATGTTTATGGAACAGTTGTTTTTTCTAGAGGAGTTTCCTCAAAGCCGACGGCTGTCGATATCGAGCCCTGGTGTGAACAAGTTGCTTTTGTTTAGGCCGTTACAGGGTTCGCGGAGGAACACTAAACGGATCGAATATTCTAGACGATTTGTTTTCTATCGCCGTCTTCACCGACCCACCCCTAGCCCCGACCCTTGTTCTCGTGGTCCATCTGCGGATGAGTACGCGTGGACGACCGCTTGTTATATCCTAACTCACAGCTGTCAATGACTGTTTGAACATTCCTTGTGGGCTTCCCCGAAGCCTTCTCATACAGCGAATCCCTCCGATGTTCTTGATGATTATTGTTCAGATGTAAACTGGTCCGGACTTCCTTGGGAGCTAGCGATGGCTGCGGTAGAAAGGTCGGGTCGGCAGAGTTTTTCGCACCGTCGTCGATCGTTCTCAACCGACTCGCACCTTTTTGCGAGCACTCACTCATGAGTTACACAATCTCAATGCTCTGCGGTGAGCTAGCTCGTTCGGTACCGATCCGGTCTGAGTCAGAACACTCATCGAGGCCACAGGAAGAAAGACGTTATCAACGTGAGACTTCCGCTTTGAAAATACGCTCTATAGATGGATTGGGTTCAGGACCGGTGCGAACGCTATCGGTTGTCGAGCTCGAGAAATTCCAAGAATCGGGGAGGATACGGCACCCATCAGGAGCAATCAATCGAAGTTGCTGTGATCTGACTCAAGCTGATCACCCATGCGTTCTGACTTTGGCTCAATCTTAGTTTGCCCTCTTGCTCTGCCAGTGTCCTCCCGCCACGAGATCGGACAAACTTCGAATCCCTCCCGGATTCCCGCTCTGCTTCACGGCGTAGGCTAATGAGGAAAGTCTGAGCGAACCCAGGACCTTCCAGTGCGATGTTAGCCCGATAGGGGCCGGAATATCCTATCCGTTGTCCTTTCCACGAACGCAGGCCCGTTCGTCGTTCCCGTCGTAGATTATTTCATTCATCAATTTCTCGTTCCGAACAACCTCGCAGAGGCTGGACCTAGCCGGTCAACTCAGTTGTCGGAATCGCTCCGGTTCCGAGCGTCAAATGCTTTCCCTTGTTGAACGACCTTTCCACAAGGAGCTCCCTCTCCGGAACCGTTCTTGCCTGAAAATTGTGGCTTTTATGAGCCTCCAACAGAGTTCGGCGGTACGGCTAACCGTGAGCACGAGCTAATCGGTGAACATCCGGTGGATTATGCTTGCCTGAGTCGAACCATGCTTTGCAGAGCGTTGGGACGGTGGACACCGTTGCTACTACTGTTGTTCGGTGCGGTTTTTCAAGACTCTCTCGGTGCTGCTAGTGAAGTCAAAGCCGACCGGCGGAAGAGACAGGCGAGACCTTTCGATGATGAAGTACAGGAACCCAGAGAAGTGAGACCCACGATCGTTAGGGCGCCCGACCCGAGATATCGCTACGACCCGCATCGACAGCAGAGGCCTCACGACCCTCGTCAGGACCCCCGTCACGACCCTCGTCAGGACCCCCGCCACGACCCTCGTCATGACCCCCGCCACGACCCTCGTCAGGACCCCCGTCACGACCCTCGTCAAGACCCTCGTTATGCGGTCCATCAACAGGAACGAGCCCCTCCGCCGAGGCGTCCTGAGACCCCCCGTTACGACCCTCGCTTGGAAGCCGTAAGTACGAGTTGCTGAAGTTGAATTCAATTTCTCTCCCCGGGCCGTCGGGAGATTTTCACCGCTTTTCGAGTAGTGAACGGGGTTGACGTGAGGAGTATGGGAACATATGTCTCAACTGGCCTGCGCGGAGGAGCCGAAGTTCACCTGAATTAAAGCAATGACCGCTTTCTAGTATTTGGCCGAGCTGCCCCAGGACGAGCGAGAGCTCGATGTTTCAGAGAGTAGGCAGTTTTACCAGGAATACACATCACAGGTTAGCTTAGATTTAGCGGGAGAGGGACACAGTCTTCCGATACGATGCACGATGCGCTCGGCATGGAATACAAGATTCGGACGCACGTGACGGTGGGCCCATGAGAATACTTTGCTTGCGGACTATGACAGTCGGTCCGGTGGGAGTCGGCTGCGCATGGAAATTTATCATTGGCAGAATGGACAAAGGAGCTTAGCCGTGAGAGAATGAGGGGGGATGTAGGCGTTCGCACAGCGACCAGAGACCGCGGAGGAAGCACAGAAAACCGTGGCGCACCTCGGGCTTGGGTCGTCTGCCGGTTTCTGATCTTCTGCCCTGCGCCCTCTGATTCAGTGTCCACTTTCCAGAGACGCCGGATTTTCACGGAGTTTGACGAATTAGGCGAGGAGAAGGGAAATTGGACTGAATGGGACACCAGCGCTCCTTGCTCGCGGTCCTGTGGCGGAGGCGTCACGTTCAAGACGAGGACCTGCTTGGATGAACCTTGCGATGGACCTACGAGAATATACTCGACTTGCAACAAACACGACTGCCCGAAAAACGAGACTCAAGAAGATTTCTTGCTTCGACAATGTCAGCGAATGAATAGCGTGCCTCACGAAGGTCGCTACTATAGCTGGGTCGTCCGACGGAGACACGGTGAGCGTATACACACGTTATATTCAATTAATTATAGATATATTCAAATTATCGATTTATGCTGGATTTCAAAGATTCCTATGGTTTGGGGATTTAGGATTTGGTGAATCTTAACCTTGAGCGCGGACGGGAACCAGAACTGGCTAGTGTTTTCTTCCAACCGATTCGTTAATAAAAACGAGCATCTTTTGTAGATCGCAATCCGTGTGAGTTAAACTGTTCGCCAAGAGATCGTGACCTCGACCTGAGGGCCCGGCACAATGTGATCGACGGGACCCGTTGCTACCACGCCGGTTTCGACCAGTGTGTCGATGGACAGTGCGTTGTGAGTATTACGCTGAATCATACATCTCCCCTAAACCACTGATGGGTTCGAAGAAAAACTAATCAGCTCGATTGAGGATTTCTCTCCTCCACGATCATCTGAGGGATACACTCAAGTTCTCGATGATTCCAGGCTACTGGTTGCGATGGACTGTTGGGCTCGAGGAAACGGATCGACAAATGCTTGGTATGCGGCGGAGAGAACAAGAATTGTAATACCACCACGCACAATGAGAACCGGGTCCAGCTGCCCATGGGATACGTTCCGATTCTCGTGATACCCAAAGGGGCCACTTCCATCATGGTTCGCGAGTCTCACGTGACAAAGAACTATATCTGTGAGTATTTCGTCTTCTTTCCCGAAAAATTGAGTTCTCGCAGATTGAGTCCAACACCGCATCATCCTCACCGGACCTGCTCTTCCCCAGCCCTGAGAGATCTGAACGGGACATCGTATCTCAACAAAGTCTACGAGATCGACTCCAGCAAGGCCTTCATGGCCGGAGGCGTCCGCTTCCACTACACTAGAAACCCACAGTACATGAACGGGCGGGAATTCCTGCGCGCCGAGGGCCCGACGAATGAAACTCTGGTCGTTGTGGTAGGTCTCAGATAGTCTCCGTCTCGATATGTTCGTGGAATCGGCGATGAATTCCGAGTCATGCGAAATATTCTGATTGATCTGCCTGATGTTCGTAGCTCCTGCTTCAAGAGATGAACCGCGGATTCGAAGTGGAATTTTCGCTGAAAGAAATCCCCGGACAACCCAGACCTCGTTCTGGAGAATTCCAATGGCAAAAAGGAGAATGGGAACCTTGCACCGATCCCTGCGGGGAACGCAACACAACTCGGGTGGTTCGATGCGCCAGCATCATCACAGATCTCGAGGCTCAAGACGTCAACGAATGCGAAGCGTCCGAGGAGCCCCCGAGCATGAAATCTTGCCCTGTGGACAACTGCCAGTCTGAATGGTTCACCGGTCCCTGGGAACGGTGCAGCGATACTTGCGGAAACGGAACCCAGACCCGAGCCGTTTTCTGTTCGACGGCCGCTGGCGAAGGTGTGAGAGTCCTGCCCGACCGATTGTGTAGAGAAAAGGGAGAACGCCCACCGAGCGAGCAAGAATGCTCATCGAACGAGTCCTGCGACAAATGGGAAGCTGGAGAATGGGGCGAGGTGAGTGTTCTTCTCCGATAAGGGAGCTGATCGATAGAAAACGTCCTCGATCGCCTTATCGTCATCGGATTGCGAGCTCTAAATCTTTATTCGATTATTCGAACTTTCCAGAGCGAGAAAAAATGCGGCGTCACTAAGGTGACTCGTGAAGTCACTTGTATACGCCAGATGGAGAACTCGACCGATGGCGTCGAGCTCGACGCGCCGGACTGCCTTGTTGACCTGAAGCCGGCCGCAGAGAAGGAACTCCTCCTCGAGCCGTGCACCGGCGTGGAGTGGGCGGTCAGCGAATGGTCCCCCTGCACCGAATGTGGCTCCACGGTTCAAACCAGACGAGTCGAATGCGTCAACGAAGAAGGTCGGCGGCGATTTGTTCGGTTTCGGCAATTTCTACGACTTTGCTGTATTAGATGTCCTCCGAGCCTCATACCGAGGAACGGAGCGACGTGCTCGGAGGAGAGCTGAATGTAAAACTAATAGTTTTCCCGATCTGTAGGACACGTGTACGGAGATTCGTACTGCTCGGGAAGACCGAAACCCGAGTCGGAACAAGCTTGCGCAGATGCCCCGATTTGTGAGCATCGTTGGTTCACCTCGGAATGGAGTGCGTGCTCGGTCTCCTGCGGATCCGGGATCCAAAGCCGATTAGTCTTCTGTGCGAGTTTCGACCAGAACGGCACAGCTGCGACCATTGCGGACGCGACCAACTGTGGAGGAGAAGCGCCTGGAGAGAAACAGGCTTGCCACAACGACCCTTGCGAACACGTCTGGCTCTCGTCACCGTGGAACAAACAGGTTAGGTTCCAGACGATCGACAGTGATTCATTTATTTGTTCGAAATCGATTCATTGCTCTTACAAAGGACCACGACCGAAGTTCGAGCTCTGCGGCAGCTGTTCATTCGGACCTAGAATCTATCTGTACCAACAACAATAATTCGTCACCAGTGTCCCGAGAATGCTTGCGGAGGAATTCCTCGCAAGCGGTCGACTTTCTGCTACAAGGACAATACTGTCACTCAAGACTGTCCTGAAGACCAAAAACCAGCTGAGGTCGACGACTGCAGCCCCCAGGCCTGTCCCGCGGACCAGATCAGCGTTCTCGGTGAATGCGTTAGTACCGAACACGGTTGCTGTCCCGACGGTGTCACCATCGCCGGACCCGACTTCACCGGATGTCCTGCGTTCGACAGAGAAAACTTCACCACCCCGTGCGCAGAAACCGAATGGGGATGCTGCCGAGACCTTGTGACACCTGCGTTCGGACCCTTCGAGTGAGTCACGGAAATCTGCCTTTAGAACATTATGACCAGGAGGAGGGAAAGAAATAACGTCGATGACCGCCTCATAGCGCTGGATGTTCTCTCTTCGCTTTGTGCAACGGAACCATCTTCGGATGCTGTCAAGACGAGGAAACTCCAGCCGAGGGACCGAATTTCGCCGGATGCGTTGTGCCTTGCGACAAGACTCTCTTCGGCTGCTGCCCTGACGGAGTGACTGCGGCCACCGAGGAGGACCAGCTGACCGGCTGCCCCGCGAACACAACAGAGGTTCCGGACGAAGAAGACGTCACAACACTCGGCGCAGGTGATTTTTCTGAAGGAGCTCTGGAAATTCGTTCTCGATGACTAGCGATGAGGCTCAAGCTAATTCCCGACAATCTGATAGTGATCGTCGAGACTGAAGACATGGGATCTGGAGGATCAGGAGACGGCGAGATCGAAGGTTCCGGAGAGGAAATACCTGAGTCGGACTGCGCGGAGAGCGAGCACGGATGTTGTCCGGACAACGTACTTCCCGCAAAAGATGCTGAAAAACGGCGAGGATGTGTTCATTGTCGTGGTAAGCCTCGGGACAACAAGAGTCATTCCTGGAGCGGATACCGCCTCTATGAAGAACTCCATTTTTTCCTTCTGCTGCAGCGCATAAATACGGATGCTGTCCGGATGGGGTCACGGCCGCGCTCGGCAAGAAGTTCAAAGGCTGCGAAGAGGTTTGCAGAAACTCCACTTACGGCTGCTGTGCCGACGGCTTCTTCCCGGCGAGAGGTCCTGCTCACCAGGGATGTCAACCGGTAAGCTCTCCCTCTAGACCCTACCTGTGTGTCGTCTCAACCGAAGCTCTGAATTGATCACCATTTTTCCGGAAGATACTCTCTCAGACCATCGAATTATTCAATCTCGTTCCAGGTCGATTGTAAGGACAGTAAATATGGTTGTTGTGGTGGGAAACTCAAGATCCCTGCCGCTGGCCCGCTGAAACAAGGGTGCGATAATTGCACAGAATCAGTTTACGGTTGCTGCTCGAACAACGAAGACTTCGCTCTCGGACCGAACAGCGAAGGCTGCTGTGCAGACTCTCCCCATGGATGCTGTCCGGACAACAAGACTCTAGCTCAGGGCCCAGATCTCGCGGGATGCCCCTGTGCCACTCTGGAGTTCGGTTGTTGTCCCGACAAAGTCACGCCAGCACTCGGACCAAAACTATACGTAAGTAGAATCACCGGGAACGTGATGTTCGCTTCAACCCCGTCGATTATCCTTCCATGGAGATGCCCTTTTTAGCGACGAAGTCGAAATTCGCAAAAACCCGAAACTCCTACGAAATTGCGAAAAATCGCAAGAATTTGCTTGGGAGCACGGCGAGGACGGCTCCTGAAAACGAATGAGCTCTGCAAGCTCGACCCTCGCGGCGAGTCCTGATCCGGCCGTGTCTCCGATCTCCGAACTCGTGGCCAAGCTCAAGCAATGCCTGGGTCTCACCGAGCCCAGTTGAGGTCCGCGACACCCTCGATTCTCAGAGCCTAGTTCCACGATCTTGGAAAAGATCTTTCTGGATTTTTCTAAGAGAGTACGATCCTGGACCGAATGAAAATTATGAGCTTCGCGGGAATCGCTCGTGGTTCCGAGGAATTTCGCGGCCGCAACGAAAACCTAGATTCCTAGTTATCCTTCGAATCTCTAAATCGGACGCCGATTTCAGGGCTGCTCGTGCGAAAACAGCGAGTTCGGATGCTGCCCCGATTTAATCACTCCCGCCCTAGGACCCGCACAGGCAAACTGCACCTGCGACCGGACGGCGTTCGGTTGCTGCCCCGATGGTGTCACAGCGGCGCTCGGTCCAGACGTTCGGAGGAGCTGCGACTGCCGACTGTCTCAGTTCGGTTGTTGTCCTGACGGGAAAACTGCCGCTACAGGTATGATATTTTGAATTCCTCCTCGTCCCAGCAGCCGGGTGAGGGGAGCCCGTGATTTCTTGACCAATCTCGGAATATTTTGGGCGAGAAGAGCTGAGACCATGACGCGAGAAATGACGCTTCTCCATCGGGTGACAGGTCAGTCGCATCGAGGGTGCTACTGCCACTCAATGAAGTATGGATGTTGTCCCGACAATCACACTCCGGCAGCTGGACCCAACTATCTGGGCTGCCCGTGCCAGAGCACCCATTACGGATGCTGCGCAGATGGTGTCACCAAGAAACTCGGCCCCCGCAACGAGGGTTGTGAGGACTGCACGAAACTCAAGTTCGGCTGTTGCGCCGACGGAGATCACGCCGCCCGAGGACCCGATCACCAAGGCTGCCCATGCGACACGACGGAATTCGGCTGTTGTCCCGACCGAGTCACTCCCTCCAAGGGCAAGGACAACGAAGGCTGTCCTGAAGTGCCTTGTCACCAAACCCAGTTCGGTTGTTGTCCGGATCGCGTTTCCGCTGCCAAAGGCCCCAGTCTGGAGGGTTGCGTCATGACGGAAGAAGAACGGCGGAGGTACGAGGAACACCGACGAGGTATGGATACACGACGAAGACCACCGGGAGACTACGCGCCGCCCACGAGACCGCCGTACTACGAGCCGAAGAGAATGCGCGAGGCCTGCTTCCAACCAGACGACCGCGGTCCGTGTGGTAACTGGACCCTCGTATACTATTACAACTCCCAGAACGCCACATGCCAGATGTTCTACTATGGTGGCTGCGGCGGAAACGACAATCGATTCCCAGACAAGGAAACTTGCGAGGGCTTCTGCTTGACCGATGGCTTCTCCGTTCCGAAAAACGTCCCATCCATCGACACGAACGAGATCATTCCGACGGCGAGACGCACCGAACGCCATCCTTGCGATCTTCCCAAAGAGGCGGGACCTTGCAGAGGAACATCCGAGCGATTCTGGTAGGTTGCGTGCAAAAGGAACTCGTCCGAGGTCCGAACCGGGGGGACCCTGCGCTCGAAAAAGTTTTTTTTCTTCCCTCCCACTCTCCATTCTTTCTAGGTACAACCAGATCACCAATCAGTGCGAACGGTTCACCTACGGATGTCAGGGCAACGAGAACAATTTCATCACGCACAAGGCTTGCACCGAGAGATGCAAGATCCTATCCAGCACCGAGAAGTGTTCCCTGCCGAAGGTCAGCTCGAGGACCTGTAACGATCCCCAGACTTTGTTCCGCTACAACTACAAGACCCACACGTGCGAGTCGTACAAAGGTTGCACCGAGGACACGAACGTCTTCCGTGACTATAACCTGTGCGTCTCCACGTGCCGCGACATGGACAGATACGTGAGTGGCTCGTTCTGCTCAAATCTACGTAACTTACCGGCTCCCTTGGCTCCGGGATAACGTACCCAGAGCACTTAGTTTACGGCCTATCAGCTGACGCTTCATCATTCTTTCCCTCGACGAGTACAGGATATGAGCTCGACAGTCTGCGCCCTGCCCAAGGATTCAGGACCTTGCTTAGACTATACGGCCGCGTGGGCTTTCGAGAACGGAACTTGCCGACCGTTCCACTATGGGGGCTGCGAGGGTAACGCCAATCGATTCTCAACCCAACAAGAATGCCAATCTACGTGTCATCCCGAGGGAACACACATCGGCCGAGACGATGCTGGTGGATCGATTTCGTCGAGGATCGCCACCTGTGAGTTCCTTGAGGCGTCGAATCAGCCCGATTGAAGGCACGCCATCATTTTCACATGGATCCTCACCCGAAGTCTACTCTCATTCACTCCTCGGTATTGAGTCCGTCTGATCTATTCTCCCACAGCCGTTCACATGTGTGAACAACCTCGTGAGGTCGGGCCCTGCCAGAACTTCGAGGCTCGCTACTACTACGACGCGGCTGCGAGGACTTGCTACACCTTCAATTACGGAGGCTGCAGAGGGAACATGAACAACTTCATGACTTTGGACGATTGTCAGAGACACTGTGCCTTCCGGCACGGGAGCCTCGTCCCGCAACAACCGCGTTCCTCTACGTTCAATGTTAGGGATTGCCAGATGCCAAAAGATCGAGGAACTTGCTCCGGCAGCTCGGGAATGTTCTACTACAATCCCAACGACGGAGTCTGCCGCGAGTTCACCTACAGCGGTTGCGGAGGAAACAACAATCGATTCCAGACGAGACACGAGTGCGAGAGGAGCTGCAAGAACGCTCAGGTTTGTGGCATTTCGCGCTTGAGGAATTTATGCGAAAATATATTGTTCACCGCACTCAAATGCGGCACTAAAAGCGATCCGGAGGGGTAACCCCCAACCATGTGCTCCAAACACTTCTGGTGATTGATCGATCGATTAATTAACTGATTGCTCCTATTCGGTCTCCAGAACCGGTGCCATCTACCAACGATCAAGGGACGCTGCGGAGGAAACTACAAAGTGTGGACCTACGACGCTCAGAAAGATATCTGCAAACAATTCGATTTCAGCGGCTGTCAAGGCAACGCAAATCGTTTTGATTCTAAAGCGGAGTGCGAGAAGAGCTGCGTCCGCAACACGCTCGAAGTCACGGGAATATCCATCGACTTCCCAGGTGAGTCGATCATGCCGATGATCAGAGGCTAGGAGGCTTGATCCTCAGGGCGCTCACAATTTCGGTCTGAGACACGAGTCACACCCCACACCACGGGATCTGGGTCTAGTTAAGAGTTCCGAATCGTTCCACAGACAAGTGCACCTTGAAAGCTGATTCCGGAGGCTGCGCACACAATCTGCAGAAATACTACTTCGATCTCCGGAGCGGAAAATGCCTCCCATTCCTGTGGGGAGGCTGCGAAGGCAACGACAACCGTTTCGAGACTTTCAACGACTGTCAGAAGGCTTGCTACATCCCAGCGATCAGAGCAAACTGTGAGTTTGGGAATGTGGGGACGCGAGGCGGAAATCCCAGTCGGAATCCTTCGCCGGACTTTGAGGTTTCAGCATGAAAGTAATGAGGCAAGAAATTCTTCCAGTGATCAGACCGAATCACCAGAGCTCGATTAATGATTATGAGGTTCCTCTGAACAAGAACGGTACGTGAAAAGTCGAGATCATCGCCGGCATTGTGTATTCCATTCGATTCGACGAAAAAATTCGAAAATTCAATCGATTCATAACTCCGCTGTGCACGATTTTTCAGAGGTCTGCACGCAGCCGGTAAAATACGGCAGCGGGAACTGTTCAGACGCTCAAGAAGTAGTCCGGTTCTATTACGATGCTCAATCGGAACGGTGTCTCTCTTTCCCGTATCGTGGATGCGAAGGAAACCAGAACAACTTCGTCTCTTCGGAGGTAAGTATCGCCGGCCCACCGTCTTCGACAGTCTCTATGTCCCGGAAATTTGAGGTTTTTCGGGAGAAATCAATTATTATCGATAATTTATTCGACCCCGACAGAAATGCTTCTCGTTCTGCAACGGAGTCCGGATCCAACGACCTGACGAACCCCTCTTGATCGATCCTCGAAGACCGACTTCGGTACCGGAGCGATGTCCAACGGATAACTGCGGCGTCCAGGACTGCCGCGGAATGGGAGAGAGGCGAGAGGTTCTTCCGAACGGTTGCGCCCGCTGTGTCTGCAAACACCCTTGCGATGTAGGTCCCACTCTTTTCAAGGAAGCATTTTCGATGAATCGTTCGAGCTGACTGTGAGCCGAGCTCCGATTTTCACGATCAGGGACTGATTATCCCCGACGAATAATCAGTAATCAAATATTATTCCTCATCGATTCGCCCAGGGAGTCCGCTGTGGAGAGGGAGACCGGTGCGCCGTGCAGTACTCACAGAACTCCTACATAGGTTTCTGTAGACCGATTAATAAACCAGGGGAGTGCCCGAAACTCACCTGCGACGAAAGAGATCGCGGGAAGAACTACTGCAGCGACGACTCGGCATGCGACGGTCTCAAGAAATGTTGTAACACAGGCTGCAACAACGTCTGCTCGCCTCCAGAGGTAAGAGAGTCCCATTGATTATCACGATTATTCAGCACAGCCCTCGCGGCTCTCTTGGAAGCTCGCCGCTCCTCCCCCTGAGTCTCGGTCGATCCTTTTCCAGTCCGAAGATACAGACATGAAGGAGGTCGTTGTTATCGAAGGCGAGACCGCCACTCTCGAGTGCCCGCTCCCGAGCACGGAGATGTCCCAGCAATGGACGAAGAACGGAGAGGACGTCGAAGGCGATCGTTTCGACCAGGACGGTAGAGTTCTCCGCATCTCCGGCGTGACCAAGAAGGACGCAGGAGTCTACGACTGCGCCGAAGGAGACAATCCGAGCAACAAGATGAGGGTCGCGCTCCGCATCGCAGGTAGCGTTCGGTTCGATTTCGGGAGCAGACGCTCCCCGCCTATTTCGATCGCGACATGATCCGTGCGACTCGTTCCGAAATCGACGTTTCTCTCCGTAGCACCTCCGAAAATCATCAAGGAGAATCCAGTGGTCGAGACACAGGTCGCCGCCACGGCGAACTTGTCTTGCACCGTCGTTGGAGGCTTCCCTCGGCCATCGATAGTCTGGTCCAAGAACGACACCCGTCTGCCATCGAGGAGCAGCAAGTACAGACAGTTGCCCGAGAACACCCTACAGATTCTCGACGTTGATCAGAGGGACCAGGATCTCTACTTGTGTCAGGCGAACAACGATCAGGGCAGAGCGCAATTCATGGTTGCGCTCATCATCCCCGTTCAGAGTAACGACGAGCACCAGAGCAAGGGTCAGGAACTTGCTCAAAAGGTATGTGATCGGGTTCACGGGGTTCGGATTTCGATGAACATTGCCTCCACGAGCCTCCTTGAGTTCTTCACATAAAGCATGCTCCAACTCGTACTTCGTATCCTCAGGCCCGTGATGACGCTAAAAATCCGTGATAGCCCGATGAGATCTGGGAGAAGGATCCGATTGCTCGGAGCGTCACGATCCAAACGTCAAGAGACAACTCCGGAGGGATCCGAGCGCGAGCTCGATCACTACGAATGATGATTTTACGAAAAATGATTCTTAAACGAAACCGAACGATTCCAACGAAATTTCACGCTGCCACGAGAACTTGTAGTTCGGCCGTAGTGCGCCATCTTTGTGGTAGACCTGCCCGATACTCTACCCGCTCGAAGCAGCGATTTCCTTGAGGACCGGTACTATAAAAACAAGGAAAAAATTGTGCCTGAGGATACAGAGCTCTCATTGGAGGAAGTTCTACATCGCGCGACGCATTCGGCTAATGATGCACTGAGCTCTTTTCGAGGTTCAGGAGCATTTTGAGAAATCAACTTTTCACGATAACTAACGTACATACTCATTTATGCCAATGGTACTAACGATTCAACTTACGATAACGATAACTTTGTAAAACCTGCTAGATCGGAGACATATTATATATACTTTATAGCTTTCTATTCGAATGTATATAACAAGATTCTTATTGTCAAATAAAACTCAGCCTCGAGCTTGAATGAGATCGTTCTCACTGCTCGCCGATTCAAACGATTTTTCGACAGCGAGGGCCCTTGCCCGGTTCATCATACGAATTATCTGCGACACTCGATTACTTATGTAATGCGCTGGACGTAGAGACGTATGACACATTCATGATGATTTTCGCGGAAATTCGCGGCCTCCATTGAAACTCTATGGGGAGTAGCCGGAAATTCCCGCGAATATTCGCGGAAAAATGGTGGTCCGCGAAAAATTTAAATCCCTAATGATGAATGATGATAGTACCGAGAATACCTGAGAATCAAAATTGGTGTCGGAAAATCGAATATTGGGGCCACAAGAACACCGCGTCCATTCAAAACTTTCTCTAAACGTTCTTCAAACACTAACGTACATAGCAGATTCCGACAGTGGTCACGAGCGTGCTTGTCATTGCTGAAGCAAGAGAAAAGTCTGGTCCCCTTCTGTTCCCGACAGCCCTCTCCCCAACTTCGCGCATCGACGGCTACCGCAAATGTTTCTTTCAGACCGAGCAGTGCAGAAGGAGAACGTCTCAGCGTTTGTCCGGCAGCGATTCCGATGCAAGAAACGTGCTAAGCACTTTTGTTTTCGGTGCTCTCCGCTGGGTTATCCAAGGAGCATTTTTGCAAGTTCCTCCATATTCGAAGTTCGACCTCAAGAGCTCGGGATAAGACTTGCTTCGAGCAGTCAGAAGTGTCGGTCGTATTAGGATTTCGCCGGACGAGCGCTCTCTAGAGCGGATACCTGATTTCCTCCGAGACGTAGTGATGTTGTGATACAGCCCTGTATTCAAAAGTGAGTATGATTTTCTTTCGGGCGAGGGATCGGGAGTCAGGCTGTATCGCTCTCCGCCTCATCGGTCGGGGGTCCTCCGACGAGCCATCCGGGAATCTCACATTCCCGTCAGAATTGACTTCGATCTCCGTATACGGTGCCCCTGCTCCCGAACTACTTCTCGAGGCAGTTCCGTCAGCCGGACGATTTATAATAGGAGTGCTGTTTTTGGACCCAGTTTGAACCCATCAAACGAACTGGGACCGTGCCGTCTATTCATGCTAACGGTAGTATTGTTCACGAAGGACGACGTGAGCGTCGAAAAGGGATGGCTACCAGGCAAGCTTGGCAATATCGTTGAGGAAGCCCGAGGATAGGGCCTTGGCCGGGGCCCATCCAGGTGACGAATCGTGTCAGCAGAAGGCAAAGATGCGTGAAGTTAAGTCTGTGCCGCCAGTGCCCTGTGTAATACCTCTTGCTTGGCGAGCCGGAGCTGTGTAACGAGTGTTTCTGTGAGAGCCGTCTTCGATTCCATCCTCCCTAACGGTTGTTTCTCCGGTGCAATCCCGGTTGAGATCAACTGGGTCCCTCATTGAAAAATCGTGGATTCCACAGAGCTTCGACGAGTTCATCAACCGTCGCAACGAGATGCAAAAGCAGAGTCACATATCTGATCAACGAATGCGAATTCCGCGAAAGATCGCATGATCACGGTATCCGTTTAAGCAAAATGTTCTGACTGGAGCTGAGGGAGAAATGGAGAAGAAAAGAGAAATGCTCTATTGTCTTTGGCGCGAGTGGGTGCAGAACGGCAGCAGGAGTCTGAAGTCGCTGAACTTGAGACACCGTTTCACATGAGCCCCGAGCCTTCAGTAATGTATGGATCGCTGATCTTGTTCGCTGCATTACGTTGCGTCGCTTCTACTAATACCGAAGCAGGACCGCTTTCAGCACGGCGGGACTATTCGTTTTCTGGTGATTCCCTTCATGTTTCCGGCAGCGATCTCCAACCGGAAGATTTCGCTGCGGTGTCCCCTATCGGTTGCGGTGGGATCTCGATCGTCGCGATGAGAGATTCCCAGATGTCCCAGGGCTGTGTATTCTGGACGAGTTCGACCCATTTAGGGGAATCAGCGCGTGGCTCTTGAATGTGATCAAGAATGCGGCCGGCAGGAATAGTAGGAATTGATAAAAGTTGAGCCATTCAGTAGACTTTTAGTCGGTCTCTCATTGTTCCACACGCGTTGTTTTTAAAGGCGACGGCTCGCCAGAAGATGTGGCTCATCTCCTTCATTTTCGCTCGCTCGCGTTGTGATAGGGGAGAAGTTTTCAAAAGTGGAGCACTCTTCGATTCAATCTCGACTTTGTTGACCATAGCGTCTCGCATTGTCTGAAGTTGTTGCCCGGAATAGGCGGCTTTGATTCATTCCTCCGAAGTGGGCGTGTGACTTTCTCTCGTCTCCGGCGATGAGAGCCGAACTCGTTCGATCATGGTAGGAGGAAAAATTCCAGAGAAGACCGTTTGGGGTATGGTTGATGGATTCCAGTTCGGCGAACTCACCGCTGACTTTCCCGGGCGGATCTTTTCCGAAGTGTCCCGTGGGCTCTACTGCACTTCTGCAAGTAGAAATGAAACGTGGAAGGAAGAGGCGAACGAAAAATGGTCGAATGAACGATCCAGAGAGCAGTGTTGGCCGGAACGATTGGCAAAGTGAATGATCCTTTTGTGAATCGGTTTCTGGGTTGATTCGAGATGTTCTCGCGACAGGTGACATCGCAGCATGAAAGAGCTTAATTGGAAGCAGAAGACCTCACGCAGGAAAATGGGATATTCGCACTTTTATACGATTCCCCGAGGCTGTGTCATACGTGACGGCGACTACGACGACGACGACTTCTGACAAAGAAACACCAGATGACGAGGTCACGGGTCACTTGAAGATAGAAGAGAATATTTATACCGGCTTACACTGTCCGACGAACATCGGGTACTTGGGGAGATTCGTTTGCATCTCTTTCACTCGAGCAGAAAGAGCACGCGAAAAAAGAAAAACAGATATGAAATCACAAGAAGATTTCCGCGTTCTGCTAAAAGCGCTGGTGTTTCATCGGTCCTCGCTCAAGAGCGACTTACTAAATGGAAGCAGTGTTTTGCTGAGGCCAACAAATAGCGCACTGGAGCTCCAGATTCCCCGGGAGCTACTTTTTTCCCCTAAGGTACCTGGCGGGAAAAACGTGCTTGTCGAAGATGAGGCTCGTTCCTGGCTGTCGGAGTGTTATAGCCGGTCGGTGACAGGCACTGTCGCCCCGAGACAAAACAACCCTGTCGATGGCTGGGAGCGAAAGATGAAATTCTGAAACTTTCACGCGAGACACGCGAGGAGACGCGGAGCATGCCGTCAGACAGCACCGGCTGATAGGTGCCCCGAAGCCATCACATGGACAATTCCGTTACATGAACAATTGCCGGAAGAAGACAGCCTCCTCTGCAATAGACAACTAGTGTAGACAGGAAAAAAAAGACAGTAGCGAACAGGGTTGCGTAGAAGATTTTCCGTTCGGCGCGGCATCCGGATCACACAGTGGAAGCGTAATCACACATAGTCCAAACCAAGAAGCCGCATCAGACTACGACAAAGAGCAAATTGCTACAAGGAGTGGCTAATAGCCGAAAAACCGACAGACCAGAAGTCGCAATCCGGGTCCATCGGCCGTGCAAGCCGAAATCGATCTTCAGAATCAGCAGCGGTCGCATGAAGATCCGAACACAATCGAAGACTGTCATTTGCGAGAATTTCAAGAAGTCTCCTCCTTCTCTTTCTGCTAGACTGGCAGAGTCTTCTTCCCTGACGATGCATTTACGAGACACAGCTACCGAATTCTTCGTGGACACGAGTACAGGACGAGTGTACAGAGCCACTGATTGACTGAAGCAACAGCGACCTTGAAAAGACCTGACGACCCCTGTGAGGAACGAACGGCGCTCCCCAGTGGGCTCCGAGCTCGGCAGGCCCTCTGATGACCCAATGGGTTAACAATTCCGTGGCCGGCCCGGTCGGAGAAGTTCACCAGGCCGAGACGGCAAGCTGCGGACGATAGAAGCTCGAACGCCAGCTCAATTGTGAGCGAGGTGCTGCGGCGAATTAGAATCGCCTCCCCCGGGGATTTTCCAGAATATCGTGCCCAGCAATTATGACGCGATTCTCATAAATTGTACTGAACGCTCCGCCGTCAATTTGGCATACTATCGTTAAGCGCATGCAACGGTGGCGTTCGGTAAACAATGCCGAGGGACTGCGGTCAACTGAGCGAGACCTCGGTTTTTAGGTATGTTGAATTCTTCTGCGTCTCTCGACCGCAGAAATCAGCGCTTATCAGCGCGCTAGATTCATTTGGTCGTGTCCCTTCAATAACGGGTTTCGAATTTCGTCGCTGGAACGAGCTCTTTCTGCAAAAAAAAAAACTAATTTCTCGCATCACATATCACCTGGATCACTTCCTGAACGAGCGAACTGTGACAGCGACTCCGAAAACTTTCGCCAGGGGATTCCGAATCCTCGAAGGAAAGACTGCGGGCACATTTCGCTCATTGCCCTCCTTCAACCGTATTGCGAAGTTCACTGTGTTCCTGGAGGTCGGTGATCCTTTGTTCATAGAGCTTTGTTCTTCACCGGGAATCATAGTTCTCTGCACCGTCCATACCGCCCATCCTTGAGGAGCATTCCGAAAACGCGTCAGAAAGCCCCCCGCTGCTCAAGAAAACCAAATTCGCAATCGATGATCGTCACGGATATCGGTTTCTCCGTTTTCTGGTGGCTACCGTCGGAGCGTCATCCGAGGGCCGCCGCAGGAAGCCATTCAGAGTCAGAGTGAAAGAAGAACGCTACCAGGGCATTTATAAAAAGAGGGAGCAGCACCTCGAACTGTCAGCTGGTCCAGCCATGTGTCTGCCCACCGGTCCGTCTGCGCGCCTTCCTCATAAAAACCATAACGAAACGTTCTCTTACTACAATACAGAGGGTCCGGCCTTTGACGGCTGAACGGCCGGCTGGTTGACTCACAGACGGGCAGGCACGCGGGCGGGCTGGAAAACGAGACGGCACGCAGTCTGATCTTTGTCTGTGGAGGGGTCAAGGCAAGCGTTCCATGATGAGCTGGTGGAGTCTCAAGATTTAAAATTTGGATCATCATGTTCCATCCCATCGTTGCCACTGTTAACAAACAGCACACTGACCGACTGAAACAGAAGACGAAGGGAGCCGCGGTCCATTCTGTCGGTCCGGTGTTGTAGGAGATCTTCTTGAAGCTACAAGCGCCCTTTTGCTGCAGCAGCTCCGAGATAATGCCAGCGCAAGGACCCCCTGCTCCAAGCGCTGCTTGGACGGTCGCGTTTGATATTACAGTCCGCACGTGCTCTTTTTGTTCGCTTCGACTACCAAACGACAGCATTGACGACGACTACGTTTTAAATAAACGTCGGATGTCAGCCGACGTTATCTCGATCCTTCTCCTACGGCAGAAATCGATCCTGAGCGTCCCAGGGATCCCGGTACTATCGAGTTCGATTATAGGGGAAACGCGTGAAAATTCAGGAAGGGGTTTCCAGCGTTGATCTTCGAGCGGTAATTCGCCTCCGGATAGCTCAGCCGGCTGCTCGTCGTGAATGCGTTTCTCGCGGGGCCATCGTGAGCCAATTTCCTAAGTTGATAAGCGCATAGTCCGAAATGCGGGGCGCAACAAGAGAAGTTGATTTTCCAAAGATCGTCCACGCAGCGGCGGTAGGTTCGGACTTGAGGAAGACGGGAATTCTCGTCGAGAACTGGGCCACTTTTGAGGCGTTTCACGACTGAACGCTCGCGCTCGCTCCGTCCGTCCAGTGGCACTGCAGAAGCTCTCGTTGATGTCGCCGGCGACGTCGGTGCCGCCGAGGCGGCTGCTTATCCGTGCTGCTGTGAATTGTCGTTCTTCATTGAAGAATGGCCTAACTCATTCGGCTAAACTCACTGGGTCGAGGATAAGAGTTTTCCGGGGCTAGCTCGGGTCGCTTGCGACGATGCTCGATGAAGGTCAAGGATTGGTCACGCCGAAGTGCACGGGAATCGTGCCGCTCAGCCGGGACATCGCATTCACACATTCGCACCCAGGATGTGAGACCCCGGTTGGCATACCACCGATCTGGTCGAGAATTCCGGAAAAGATGTTTTGTTTCGCACATCTATATTCATTCATCCATTTCGCCTCGTTCGCGGTTTTCGCGGGTAATTTACGCGCGTCTCAACCCGATCTCTGATCGACCGAACACCGATCAGGAAACGCGGGGTGTTCGACTGATCGCTCACTTCGTCTTGGCTCGTCGATCCCATCATTGGAGTTTCACGCTGACCGCTAGTTTCGCACTAGATTCCGAAGCCCACGGAAATCGGTGCGAACTCGGACGGAGCTCAGAGAAGTGTTCGACCAGACAACGGTAATAAACAGTTAGGCGATGACAGCGACTGGCCGCTGTCCGGCTGGCATGACAGCACGAGAGCTATTCGGTTTTTCTTCTGCGCCGATCTTCACGAAAAAAAAATCGCCAGAGAAAAAAGAAGCTCAGAAAACGTGAACTATCGGCGATTGAGTCTCAGCCGCTACGGTCAAGTGCTTCGAAGCCACACGCAAAGCGTTCGACTGAACAAACGTCTCCTATATAGAAATCGCACGACCCAATTTTTAACTAAATAATGCTGCTCGGTTCGTTCTGCCTCGCGCCGGAGAACCGTGCCGGACACCGAAGGAACGTAGTGTTTAGAATTTATGTCGGCGCCGACGTTTGATGAAGCGCGGGTCATCAGAGCGATGCGTTGACAGACTCCATTTACATCGGGTTGGTGATCGGGATTCTTTTCCAACGGAACTTATTAGGCGTACATGTCGGCGCACGCTCGCGCGCGCACAAAGCGAAGGCAGACGGAGTGCTTGTTTCTTGCGCTTTCGGAGCATCACCCGAATGCTCAGCGAGCCATGACACTTCTTCTAACAAAGTTAACCCACTTTGTAGGATACTGTTCTGTTTTGATATCCGTCGGATTGCGCGTGATCTGGCCATTCTTAAATTTCTTCTGCCACTTCGTCAACACGACTCGATATTCACTCACGAATCTGCCCGGTCGAGACACTCGGATCCGGAGGAGCGAATTCAAGTTAAGCTTCAGACAAAAACAGAAAAAATGAGCAAATTGGGGTGGAACGAAGCTCGAGCGAAAACTGCCGCGGAAAAGCACAAAGACTTTGTAGACTGGAAGCATCCGTGAGTTAGGATCTCGGCGAAAGCCTCCCACACAATGATGAGCTCGCTTGATGCGATTTCTGTCTTGGGGTGATAGATCTGGACCAAGTGGAATTATTTTCCACTGCCCACGCAGCAATTACCTGATCAGCTAAGTGATCGGGTGCACGCGATCTGCTCAGATCTGCTGCTCGACGGCGATTACTGTGGCCGAAGCCTGAGCTTTATGTAGTCGAGCTCTCGAGTGAAAGCGAAACAGAGAAAAAATCGCGTGACCCGACGTTGACGACACGTCACCTCGCTCACTGAATATTGCACTTCCATATTGCAAATACCGAGTCCCGTTCATAGCATGCAGAAGTGAGCGCGCACAAAGAGAGAATGCCAAAAACATCTCTGACCGACCATAAATTGCGGCGCGGCTTTGAGAACGGTGAAACTCATCAGCGAGTGTCTCCTAATTCTCCAGCTGCTGGTTCTTCTTCTCCGTCCAGAAGATTTCCAGCCGGGTTCTCACAAGGGTTCATTCCCAGCACTAAGACGACCCCGCTTCCGAACTCCCTTCCTGCGAAATCATTAACAGTCCGGTGGTGTCTCCGTCCACTATTCCGACTCTACACAACCACCTAGAACCGTCGCTCAAGACCACCGACCGACGGGCCGAGCGGCTGACCGTCAAAGAGACGGGCGGCCAGACAGCGGTCCGACATTTGATCCACTAGCATTGGACGGAACTTTAAGCCCTGATATCATCTTCGTTCTCGGGGTTCGTCGAGAGACTCGATTTTTCCTATCAGCGAGCGAGAGGGTTTTGGCCAGCCCAGGGCCTACTGTTGGGGATGTGGTATACGAACACGACTCACTATTACTCCTTCATTTTTCATGAAGTTCTCATATCTTGAACCATATGGCCTCCCCGATCAGTCAACACCTACGACTACGATGGCTTCAACTCGAGTCGAAGAGCCGGAACAGATCCTCGAATTTTCGTGTCTCTCAGCGATCCTCGTGGCCTATGTCGGCACAACCGATCGTCAGCGGAAACTCTAGGCAGGCTCGGAATCCTGGCTCACAAATCCGGTTTTCGCACGCTCTCGCGGTTTATTTTCTCTGGATGTGCGAAGTAAATTCTGCCACGAGCATTGTTCGCCGATGGTGCGAAAAATGTTTCCTCATCTTCTTTTTGTTCCCGTGTCGTACCCTCCGGTAGTACCGCGCATTGTGTCAAAATCCCCGGTCCAACGGGACGCCCTCGACCACAACTCGCTCATGGAACCTTACATGCGGTGATGCTTTTTGAATCTGTGTGCGGAAGGGATCAGACGTCAGCCACGATGTCGACCGTAGACCGAGTCTTCGGGCAATGGCGGGACGAAGACAACGAGCGTCGCTCTGGACTAACACAATGCCCTATATAGTATGTGACGCAGTGTCAACCAAAATCGTATAATTGGTCCGGAACTAAAATATAAGAACTACTAGTTGCCTGCGACGGATGGATGCCCGCGTGAGCGAGAGTCTGCTCGCTGTAAAAACAAAGAAAAAAGGATTTCCACCTGACACAAGACAGAGTCGGATCGCTGGAAAAAATACAAGACCGCTACTTCATCTGGTTGGTTCCGCTCCAAGGAACCGTAATTCGTAACGGTTGTAAAAAGGATCGGTTTCCATTCATTTCCTGGAGTTTCACGGGTAATCAGCGAAAGAGAGGAACTTTTTATCTTATCCGTTGTCGAGCTTCGATTCGATTCAATTGGATATTTTTCTCTGATGGGGCTCATCTTCACCATTCGTTCAGGCTTTTTTTCCTCTCGAGCACTCGGTCGTATTGCTTCCGATTTGCTAGCTTCTAGATCCGTCTCGATTTTTTACCACAATCAGGCATCTGATCCCCTTTGGTTTTCGCATTCCGACTCTAACGACAATGTCGATTTCCAGCGCAACGTAATGCACTCGCGGAGTGCAACCACCCGGCAACGGGTTCCGCCCATAGATTACGATTGTCCACCTGCACCTCATGCTTCGCATCACAGTTATCATCCGCACCCCCAAGTTTCGAGTTCACATCACCATCACCAGCAGCAACAACAACAACAACAGCAGCAGCAGCAGCAACAACAGATAGCGAGGCAGCGGATGTACGACCAGCATCACAGTCGAAGACCATCAAGTTAGTGAAGGAGCTCTGCTCTTGGCAGGAAACTCGATTCTCCGTATAATTAACTCCGCTGGATAATTTCTTAATGGTAACTCGTGGCTCGAAAATGAGAAATTTAATATTTTATGGAAAAATTGAGCATTTCCCGCTTCCGCCAGCATCCTCAGTGCACTATCGAGGCTATCCGCCGGCGCCGGTGCATCGACCACCGTCCCCACCTACTTCGGAAACTACAGAATCTTCTTGTGACAAAGAACGACAGCCAATCTTCCGAAGCAGAAGCCGCTATGCTCCACATCACGGGACCCTGAGGTCGGTCGGCCGGCTGGCTCTGGTGATGCGAAACGGAATAATCTCTACTTTTCAAATCGTTTGACAAGTTATTTGGGCTTGCAACACTGCGTTCTGTCCATGATTCCCAACTGACAGAGTGAAACCCACAGATCGTCGAGGTCCGTACCGTCGTTAGCGGTGGCGACATGGGACGGCGAACCGTGTCCGCTCCACGGGGAATGGATCCGAGCCGGGGGCATGACGCCGGTCCCGTTGAGTCGCTTCGCTTCGACGATGAACCTCCGACCTCCCACGCGAGCGCTCATGGTTCCTCAGACGCCATATCCGATGCCTTTCTTCTCGCAAGCTCCGCAACACCCTTCCTTCGTGCCCATGAGAATGAGGTCAGTATATGAAAACGATTGCGCATATTGTTGGGAGCGGATTCTCCGGAATTTCACTTTCCCATGAATAATAGGTAGCATGAAATGGTGCCCCTAGAGAAACTGGTCACAGAAAAAGTCATCTGCCGAGGCAGTTTTCCGTAGCGCTCCGTCTTCCCTCTGACGGGAGATCCGTCTGAATGTCGGACCGTGGCGTCCCCGGCTCGTCAGACGAGGATTCGGCGATGATCATCCAGCCGAGTACAGCAGCTGGTGCTCAATCGCTTTGTCGTCGCACCGCAGGATGCTGCGAAACTGCTTTCCATCGCTGGGAACCACCTCCGGCATTGTGGCCTGATATCGCGGCTCGATTGTCAATCTGATAATCTTACGGTCACTCTAAGGCTGAGCTCCCGAAATTCCATGGTGGAGGTATGGGGGTTTGGGAGACCGCGGCAGCCTCTCGTTCGGTTGACTCGCAGAGTCCAAGCTCCAGCATGGGAAGGTTTTCAAAGGGGGGAAGTTCTCCGGACCATGGGCTCTTCGGGTTACGCCTTAAGTCGGCGAGCGAGACCGATCTTCCATTGCAATCAGTCGGCTTGTAAGAAGAGCAGCGATATTTCACCGAGGCATCCTTCTGTTTTCGCCCGCCCGAAGTGGCTCGCTTCCCACTGGGTCATCCCAATTGAAAGTTCTCGTTCTGCGTTGTTTCCAAGAAATTCGGAGAATCCGTAGCTCTTCCATGCTCAGTATGGGAACGGCTCTTCTGGTCAGTCGCGTGTTTACGCTGCTGCACTTCGCCGGCTCCCGGCTCCGAGCGAGCAGGCAAATGGATAAGACGCAAGAAAGCGGGCGGTCGGTCAGTCACTGCTTGCTCTGCGTTAACAAGGCACAAGAGCTGCGGTTGTTTCGGCAAAGTGTCTCTTCCGTTCATTGAGGAGAAAGCGCTGCTCTGTCGGAGCAGCCGTATTCTGAAGATGACCTACGACGTTTTTCTGTCTGTTGTTCTGTTCTACCTCGGTCTCGCACTTCAGAACATTGTCTGGTCACAAGATTTTCCTAAGAAAGCCGCTTTGCGGTGGCGAGAGAGCCGCAAGGAGACGAACCCAAGTACGCTGAAACATTCCATGGTCCAGCTTTGTGGTTTGCTTCAATGAACTCCGTTGTCCACGCGTTGCCTGGTGTCAGCGTCTAAGCACGTTGTGCGCTACCACGAGTAGGAATCAGACGGATCAAGAATGAACGCTGCCAAGGTTCGATGTTCCGTTCAATCTTCTCTCAGCAACCCTCAATCTAACTCCCGAGATGTTTTTCGCCGTCGTGATAGGTCGATGATGATTTTCCATTGCGGAATTCTACGTCGAACTCATGATTCAAAAAATTATGAGAAATTCGCCATGGCAATGCCGGCCAGCGAGTTTCGCATGGAATCGCTCGTCTCGGGTGTCAGACGCATTTTTCCAACACCATTGATTTTCTGTGCCGCTTTCAGGTATAACTTGGGAGATTTCCACCGAGGCCCTCCGTTCTTCCCGATGACCAGGGGCCCAATGCCCTTCGAGTACAAGGGTCAACTGTTCGATGACGAACCCGAGCCCGTTTGCCGAGGACAGCTCATAGTTGTTTGGCTCATAGTGATCGTCATCACGACCGGAATCATTCTCGGAATAGTTCTTAGCCTGACCATAGCTTGAATTGCCAAACGACGGAGTAGAGAGACGATGGAAATAGGACGATCATGAAGCGTGAATCGAGTCAGCCAGACTAATGGGCAGACCTACCGCGACGTTCGAAGGAAGGTAAAACGTGCTCCTTCCCGTCGAGTCATTACACGGTGCACGAAATACTGTCGGGACTAGTTGATCGCGTTCAGTGTCATGAACAAGCTCAACAAGTTTAAGAACAATGGAACGAACGACTGCTTCCAAATTGACGTCTTCTGTTGTGCGTCCTCGCAAGCTTGGAATCATTCACAAACGATTCAGGCCGCACGAGCGACTCCAGTCTGCCAAAGTGCGTTCCCAGAGCGACTTCCAGAAGCCGACGATGCTCCTGGATCGATAATAATTAGCGTCTTCCTTGTATTTATTCGATTCCATCCACCTGTAACAATGTTAAATAATAGCGTCACGTAGTATTGCCGTTCGAGCGGAATCTTGATTGCTTCCATGATGAGTCTCGAAAAAATAAACTCAAACCCGATAGGAGTGTTCAATGATGGTCTTTTATTTCAAAGCGGGTTTGTCCGGTGTATCACGGGGTAGCGTCCGATGTATTTCGTTATCCGAGCTCAAAAGTTTTCAACGGATCGATGGAACTCTTGCGTTGCAGGGTTGAACGCAGAATACGAATTCTTGGAGCTCCGGCACCGTTTGGAAGAGTTTCAATGTCGTTGACTCGATTCTTCCCCTTGAAGTCTTCTCTGACGGGTATTGTGCATTTTTTCGTGACGGCGCTTCTCCTTTTCGTCCCGAGTCCGCGGAGTTGTGAGCACCGATGAATCAATCAAGTCAAGTAAGTATCTGTCGATCAATCAAGCAATTGTTGGAACAAAAAAGTGTCGACGGAACACCGATCGTGAGCGTGGCGCGACTCGTCCCACATACACGCCGTGTGGTTTCGGCTATTGTCTGATTATCGTGTTTAAACTATGGGTATCATCTCAGCTCGTACGCTTCGATTTTTGATATTGCGCTGCTCGGACAGGGTTCTCTCTGCGGGTCGGGTCGCCCGCCACGATCAGCGGCATTGTGAGTCGTATGGCGTCGGCGGCCGGAGCAACGACGACGCACGTCAAATCATGTCTAATCGAGATTTTTTTCGGAGCGGCGATATTCATCTTTCCCGCCACTGGAACGAAACGTCGGCGTCGTGCAGTAGCGAATGCGACTTCTAAATGGAGATGTAAGATGGATCAGCTCCGGCATTATTCTTCGGAAGATCGTGAGCGGAATCTCGTCTCGCCGGTCATCCTCGGTACTGTCTGCGGAGAAAAAGACCTGCTTCTCTCGCAGTCAGCCGGAGCGTCGAGAATCGGCTGTAGTGTCTCGGAAAAACTTGAAAGATGCAGGACGACAGACCGACATTCCTCCTGAAGAGGATATAACTCGTTCGGAGTGGGGAATTTAGTCTCTCCGATTCAGCTATCCATTTTTATTCATCCGAAAGAGGGCACGAGTTTGGTTTAATAGCAAAACTTTATTCACAGTTGTGGTTAGCGCACCGTTTCTGTGTTGTAGGAGTTCTCCCGTCACCGCAACCGTAACTGCCCCTTACAATCGTGGGAAGGGGAGAACTCTGCACACGGCCGTTTTCGCTCACATACCGCAGTTGAAGCAAGTGCTTGATGTCGATTTAGTTTTCAGGTTTCGTTGTCGTTTCAGATCGCTCTCAAACCACGTCTCGCGAATTATGTCCTGTACGGCTCAGGCCGTCTCGTCGTCGAGAAAAAAGTTCGAAAATCGTAAATTATTCAGAAATTAGCTGAGGTATGAATGATTGTCGTGTAAGAAGATGAGCTCATGATTCTCTCTTCTCTCAGTCAGTCGCTGATTCGGAGTCGATAGGATAAATAAGTTGGCTTGATTACTTTCGCATTCTAGCATGGAGATCCGCATCATGAATGGAGGTCGATATGAAGTAGATTCGTTTTCGTTCCTGCACAGGCTTCTCCGCCAGCACATAATAATTGTGTCTTCGACAGTTTGATTCCGTACTGAGCCTCTCGACCTCTCCGCGGATCGTTCCCCACCATTTATTCGACGATACCCACGTATTCTATTCAAGCTCGGTCGGCCGTGACTACGTTAATAGAGAATGACGACTGACTTTCGCCGGATTTGTCTACTGCGACCGCCGAGTATTGACCGACGTCGGACGCGTTACATTTTTCGATTTTGAGCTCGTAGCTGCGTCCGTCTTTGGTGACTTTCCTGCGCTCATCGGGCTTGAATTCCTTCCCGTCCTTCGTCCACTTTAGTGCTGTGGGATCCTTCTCCGTCGTCTGCAACAGCGTGTGTCACGTTAGCGAGAACCCCGCACAGGAACTGCGTTGCGGAACATCCTCAGACAAAGAATAATAATCGATCACCGCTCGAAGCTGAAGTTTACTCACGAATCGAATGCTGGCTTCTTGGCCCTCGGCGAAAGTCGCAGATCTGGGATAAATGGAGAAGCGAGGACCCTTGAGGGTCTCTCCGGGAACTAGAACCGTCAATGTGCAGGTCGAGAAGCATTCGCCGGCATCGTTGAAAGCTTCGCAGGTGTACATTCCACTGTCCTCGGGATAGATCTCAGCGATCTCTAATTTGTGGAGGTCTCCATCACTCGATGCCTTGAAGTCCTTGTTCTGCTTCAGCTCCTTCCCGTTCTGTAACCAAACCACTTCGAATTTGGACGATCCGCGAATGGTAGCTTCGAGTGTGACCTTATCGCCGTCCTTCACCACGGCGCTCTTCAGGTGTTTCACGAATCGGGGGGCTTTGGATGCGTCAGCTTTGGCTTCGGACTCGTCCTTGTCCATTGCTGGAAACAGAGAGACAATTTTAAACTATATATATAAGCGAAAAATCCTCTGCCTCTCAGAGCGAGGCCTATACGCACCACTGATGGTGAGTTTGCATTTTGTTTCAGCGGTCCCTTCAGCGTTCGAGGCCTTGCAGATATAGATTCCTTCATCTTCTGGATAGACTTCATCTATGTGGAGGGTGGCTTCGCGGTTCTTGTACTTTAGACTGATGATGTCGGAGGAGTTGATCGGCTCAGAGCCTTTGAACCAACTGACTTTCGGTTCAGGTTCGCCAGAAACAACGCAAGTCAGCGTGAGAGATTCGCCATCTTTGATGGTCAGGTCCCTCAACGGCGTAGTGAACTTTGGTTTCGCAGCTTCCTCCGGGACTGGAAATCGCGATATGTCAGAAAAAATCGTTGACGAATCCATGGTTTTGTCCCAGTGCACGGGAAATAAGTTTGGAAAGAGCTACTCACGCTCGAGTTCTTTGGTCTGATTTCGCGTCCTAGACGGACTCGTCGAATCCGCCGAGCCTGAAGTCGATCCGTAGGGTTTTTGTACTCTGGTCGTCGCGGCATCGCTCGACAGCTTGCTAACCGCGGAGGATAAGGTGCTGTCCGTTGATCTGCGGAGGCATTCTCCCGTTAATCTCGATGGAATTTAAGGATCATGTATCCACCTTTTGCTGCCGGGTCGAGCCTCATGGGAGGTTTGGACCCCTCAACCGTAACCGGTCGCGACCTCACCTGTAGTTCGAACTGCTCCTGTAGTCTGAGCTGCTTCTATAGTCAGAACTACTGCGATAGTTGCTGCTCGACGAATACGAAGATGTGGATTTGTAGTCGCTCCGGTAACGTGAGTCACTGCTCGTTGAGTAGCCCGTATAGTGATCGGTGCTAGCGCTGTACGCTGATTTGAGGCTTCGTTTATCTGTTGAAGACGGCACCCCGTATCGCTTGCGATCTAAGAGGGAATATTGGCGAGGAGCCGGAGTTAGCATCGCGATTATTATACGGCCAATGAGTCATCGGTGTATAATAAGAAGTAATCAGAAGACGAAAATTCCCGAGAGGACTTGTTTTTCAACTGCCTTCTCGAAAACTTTGCCGTGACTAAATTTCATGCGTCGACGTCCTTCAAATTACGGGAGAAGTAATTAATTTCAGAAAAAATCTCGCGTCCGAAGCATCCGGGAGTGGGAGCAATTTTTTTCCATGCGTCCTTGGTTAGCACTTCGGACCCCTATCCCATCGAGAAGCTTGATGCTCACCTTCGATGTGGAGGTGACAGCTCGTTTCAGCGGTTCCGAGAGCGTTGGTGGCTTTGCATGTGTACTTTCCGGCGTCCTCCAGCGAACAAGATGCGATCTCACAGGTCACCACCCCGTCCGAATGGCTCATCTTCACGTCGTACTTCGACAGTTCACGGCCGTCCTTGAACCACTTCACGTCGCACAGGGGCTTCTCGTCGAGACAGGCCAACAGCTTGACGCCGAGATGCAACTGTATGACACGGTTCCGGAGATGGAAAGTGAAATTCGGTGCACAGTCTTTCTTTCCGTCATAGGGATCGTAGCGCAGAGGTTCCCTTCGCTTCCTGATCGGTTCCTCGATTTTGAATTGCGGCAGCTGTTGGGGCATGGGGTGCACGTTGAGGAACACCGGTTCCTCTCGGTAGCCGTAGTGGTTTTCGGCCCTGATTATGTACTCGCCCCGGTCGTCCAGACGACACCGGTTGATGATGAACGTGTAATCCTCTCCCATGTAGCGCTTCATGTACTTGACGCTCTGTCTCAGCTCTCCCGAGTCGCGATACCACGTGAGCGTCGCCGGGGACGGAGCGATTACCCGGCAGTGGAACTTCGCGGCTTGGCCTTCGTACGCCATCGTAGAATGCGGTTTGATGATGAAGCGGGGTGCGAGCTCCCGCTTATCGATGATGAAGTCCTCCATCCGGTAGGCCTTGTCCTGCAGCTTTCGGAGCGAGCTGTAGTTGGCAGCGTGACCGAACGGCAGAATGGCGCTGTCCCAGTATTTCCTGTAGCGGTCACGCATTCTGTCGCGGAAAGGCACGAATTTATTACTGCTGATGGTTTTGTCCGAAGTTTTAGCCTGTCCCTTGAGCCACGCGTGCTCCAGACACTCGTGAGCGGTCATCCGCTTGTCCTTGTCCCTGACGAGCAAGCGTTTGATGAAGTCCTTGCCCTCGTCCGAGATGGCCGAGAACGCGTCCTGATCGAACTGCCAATCGCAGTTCTTCACGTTACGGAGCGTTTCCACGTCGTTGTTCCCGGCGAACGGAGACAGGCCCGATAGCAGAACGTAGGACAGAACACCACAAGCCCACATGTCGGTGTAGAATCCTACGGGTTCCCTATCGACGATTTCGGGCGCGGCGAACTCGGCGGTACCCGTGGATATCTTAACGATCTCGTCGGGGTTTACCCGAGTCGCTAGGCCGAAGTCGATGATCTTGATCTCGTTGCCGGTCTTCTTTGTGCACATGATGTTCTCGGGTTTGAGATCGAGGTGGAGAATGTTCCGCTCGTGCATGTGTTTCACGCCCTCGCAGATCTGCCGCATGTAGTTGATGACCTCGGGCTCGGTCATGCGATGGTCGTCGCATGCGATCCGTTCGAAAAGCTCCCCGCCGGCCATGAACTCGTAAATGAGCACCATTTCGTCGTCGTCCTCGAAAGCGTCGTGCAACCGGATGAGTTTGTTGTGGTGAAGCAGTTGGTTCATGATGTCGATCTCCTTCTTGATGACCGCCTTCTCGTACTGGTTCGCGACCGGTATGAACTTGGCCGCGTAGATGTTACCAGTCTTGCGTTCGCGACATCTGTGGACGACTCCGAAGGCGCCGGTGCCCAGCTCCTCGAGGATGTCGTAGAAGTCGTACACACTAGAAGTCTTGATATCTACTGGCTCGGGAATGCTTGTCATATTTTGTACAAATTTATCATAATCGCTGACTGGTCCCTCGGATTGGCCACGCTTCTTCTTTCCGCTCTCGTCGACCTCGACCTGCTTCTTGGGGCGCTTCTGCTTCGTGGCGCGCGTCGTGATGGGCGAGCTCGTGTCCGACGGCTCGCTCCTGCCGTAGATGTTCTCGGCGCACACTCGGAACTGATACTGCGTGCCGGGGTTGAGACCGGTGATCTTATGCGTGAGGAAACGCGTGTTGGCCACACGCACCCAGTGCGACATTCCGGCCTCACATTTCTCGATGACGTAGTTCGTTATGTGGCTTCCACCGTCCCACAGGGGCGGCAGCCAGCTCAGGATGCAGGAAGTCTCGTCGAACGACTCGACCCCGGGATGGCGGGGCGGATCGGGGCGATCGGATATCTGGACGATGATGACCGCCGAATCGACGCCGAGCTCGTTCTCGGCCACAATTCGGTAGGGTCCGTTGTCCAGCTGAGACGCGTCCTTGATGGTGAGGATCGCGTGACGTTCCTGAACCTGGAGCTCGAAGTGAGCTCCCTTCTCGATTTCGACGTCGTCCTTCGACCACGTGATCTTCGGCCGTGGGAAACCGGTGAAGGGAATCTTGATCTGAACGTTCTCACCCTTGTCGAAGCACGCGAGGTCGCGGAAGCGCGGAGGTACATTTAGGTGCGGAGGGGATTTGATGAGCAACTCCGCGCGGCTCGTTCGAGCTCCGGCGACGTTGACGGCGCGACAGCAGTACTCGTCGGCGTCTTCGCCGAAAATGTCGTTGATGGCGAGCATGTACATGTCCCCGTCTCTGAGCATGCTGTACTTGGCGCCCTGATGGAGTTCCCGGGTACCCTTGTACCATTGGATCTCCGGCACCGGGTGACCGCTCACCTTGCACATGAACTGAACGTTTTTACGCTCGACGCCCATGACCTGTTTGAGTGGAATGATGAACTCCGGCGGCGTCGGTTGGTTAGGATCCTTGATCTTGACCTGTTGCGAGTTCTGCGAGGGCGGCGAGATTCCGGCCTCGTTGACGGCGAATACGCGGAACTCGTACTGACGGTCTTCGACCAGACTGCCGATGTTGAACTGCGTCGGCAGGCAGAGGTAGTTCTGGTTGATGCGTTGCCACAGGTTCGAGCCGACCTCGCGTTTCTCGACGTAGTAACCGAGGATTCTAGCTCCTCCGTCGTTCTCGGGCTTGGTCCATGAGAGATTGACGAAGTCTCCGCCGACCTCGGTGATGACAGGAATTCCCGGAGGACCCGGCGGGTCGAACGGCAGCTTCGCTATGATCGGGTTCGCACCCTCGAGAGGAATCGACATTCCGTTCTCGTTGACCGCCATTACGCGGAAACTGTACTCGCCGTTCTCCTGCAGTCCCTGGCAAGTGAACTGGGTGTCTTTGCAGCAGCTCGTCGCTACGACCCATTGATCGTGGGAGGTTTCCTTGCGCTCGACGACGTAATGGGTGACCCTGCATCCGCCGTCGAATTTGGGCGGATGCCAGGACAGATGACACGTGTGTTGCGTGATCTCCGACGGCTCCAAGGGACCGATCGGCGGCCCGGGCAGTCCGGTGACCCATACGTTGAACGAGCCGGTGTCCATTCCGGAGTCGTTACGCACCTGGATCTGGTACTTGCCCTCCTTGTCTTTCTTGATATCCTTCAGGAACACGATCGCGTAGTCATCGAACACGGTGACCTTGAAGTCGCTGGTGTCCTTGACTTCGAGACCGTCCTTGAAGAGCGTGACCTCGAACGGCGACGTGCCCGAGAAGTAGATCTTGATCTTGCCGTTGTCGTGCTCCGGGAAGAACACGTCGTTCGGACATCTCTCGATCCTCGGAGGCGCGGCGATCCTCACCGTGCACCGCGTGCGTGTGCTTCCCATGGCGTTGCTCGCCTCGCAACAGTACTCGCCTTCGTCGCCATCCTCGACCTCTTCGAACACGAGCTGGAATACGCCTTGACCTTTATCGACGCATTTGATGCGAGCCGAGGAGGTGACGTCTCGACCGTTCTTCAGCCAGCGCGCCTTCGGCAGAGGTTTTCCGATGGCCTCGCATTCGAGCACGGCTCCTTTCCGGATGGTGACGTTTTTGTCGTAGAGTTTACGCACGAACTCCGGCAGGGTTCCGTCTTCGACGTCTGTCGCTTTGACGGGACTGGTGCACGCGCTTGGGTCCGAGCGGCCGGCTGCGTTGACGGCGATGATTCGGTATTCGTATTCGATGCCCTCCTTGACGCGGGAGTCACAGAACGTGAGGTCCGTCGCCGGGTACTCGGTGACCGTGTACCAGAACGACGAGGTGACGTCTTTGCGTTCGATAATGTATCCGGTGATGCGTGACCCGCCGTCCGAACGAGGCTTCTCCCAGGCGAGGTCGATGTAGGCCCGACCCACCTTCGTGACCTGCGGGTTCTGAGGAGGCGAGGGAACGGTGAACTTGGGGCAGAGCTTGAAAGATTCGGTCGGTGGCGATGGCAGCGAGAAACCGGCCGCGTTCTTGGCCTTGACGCGGAACTCGTAAGTTCGACCTTCGATGAGACCGTGTACGGTGAGACGGCAGTCCTTAACCAGAGCCTCGTTGGCGATTCTCCATCTGCCCTCGGTGGGCTCTTTGTACTCGACCTGGTAGCCCTGGATCTTCGAGCCACCGTCCGACGTCGGCTTCGACCAGCTGAGCTGGACGCTGCTGCTGTCGTGGTCGACAATGTCCGGCTTTCCGGGCGGCGACGGAGGGTCGAAGGGGAACTTGGCAGTGATCGGGTTGGCGGTCTGGATGTACGGACCTACACCGTATTGATTTTCGGCCATCGCGCGGAAGTGGTATTGACTGCGGACGAGGGAAAAAATTAATTATGAGGAGCGTCGCCACAATAGACCATCGCTACGGGAATAGTTGAGTTTAGGGGAGAGGGGGGCAAGGGGGAATTTTCCCCTTTAACCGCTGGAATAGTGCAAAATTCCAGTCGAAATTCTTCGCCTTGCTAGAAACTCACTGGTTGGGTTCCAATCCCATGACGTCGTAATGGCAACCGCGGATGAACGCATTGCATTTTATCCAGATCTTCGTGGCGACATCCATCCTCTCGACGATGTAGTTCGTGATCGGAGATCCACCATCGTCGAGGGGCGGTCTCCAGGAAAGTGAGCACGTCTCGGGAGTGATGTCCGAAGGCTCGAAAGGTGCTTGGGGCGGGCCCGGCTTGTCGACGACTAGGACCTTGCACGCCTGGCTGTCTGAGCCCTGATCGTTCTTGAGCGTGAGCCCGTACTTTCCGGAGTCGTCTCGCTTGGCCTTCTTGTTGAGGTATACGACGAAGTTGGCGTTGATTTCGGTGTGGATTCTCTCGTCGTCCTTGGGGAGCTTCACGGTTCCATTCTGTCGGGGAATTCGAAACGGGATGAAAATCACGGAGATAGAGTAGGGGGAGAAATGGGTCCCGGGAGTCCCGAGGGGAAAGGGAAAACTAATAATGGAGGTGAATCTGGGTCAATGAAGGTCATTAAGGAAAGGTACTCACGACGCTCCATTCGGCTTCCGGTATCGGTATGCCGACGTAAGGAACCCTGATCGTGAACGGATCTCCCGCCATGACAACGATATCGCGCATCGAGAAACCAGAATCGATCTTCGGTCTGCACGGAGGCGGTCGGGCGTAAATGGGCTCCGAATTCTCCGAATACGGACCCTGGCCAGCGGCGTTGACAGCCGCGACCCGGAACTCGTATTGCTGATCCTGAACGAGACCGTCAGCGCGGAGAGTGAGTTCGGGATGGGGATAGCTGTTGACTTTGAGCCATTTGCTCTCGCCCTTCTTACGTCTCTCGAGCATGTAACCGATAATCGGGGAACCTCCATCGCTTCGGGGCTTGGTCCAATTGAGGGTGATCGAGTCGTTCGAGGAATCGATACCACGAGGAATTCCAGGAGCTCCGGGAACGTCGAAACCGTACTTCGCCAGAATCGGCTCGTCCAATTCTGTCGGGTCGGACGTTCCGTATTTGTTCTCGGCCATCACCCGGAATTCGTACTTCTTGCCCACGGTCAGACCGCGGACCCGGTAGTTCGTCTCGACAACGTATCCCGCAACGCGAGACCACGACTTGGTTCCGTGCTCCCTCTTTTCCAGGACGTAGTTCGTCACCGGAGAACCTCCGTCCTCCAACGGTGGAGACCAACGCAGCGTGAGCGCATCGCCGTCCACGTCTTCCCCGCGGAATTTCTGCGGCGGTCCGGGCCGATCGAGAACAGTGACTTTGCAGTAGGCGGTGTCGAAGCCGTGTTTGTTCTTGAGCTGCAGTTTGTACTGACCACCGTCCTCGCGTTTAGCGTTGGTGACCGTAAACTCGGCGAACGTGTCTTCGGTCCTAGCCTTGATGCGGATGTCTTTTTCGACGGCGATCTCGTTGTCGTTCCTTGACCACGTGGCTTCCGGTCTCGGGAAGCCGGTGAACTTCGCATTGAGCGTGAAGTTCTGACCGGCCCGGATCGTGACATCCTTGAGGGCTCCGGCCTCGAAACGAGGTTGATCCGGCTGCTCTTCGATGCGGATGATGTCCGTGGGCTGAGAAGGCGGAGAATCTCCGATATCGTTGGTGGCAATGACTCGGAATTCGTACTCGTCGCCCTCGTTGAGGTTCGGCACCGTGTAGGTGAGGTCCGGACACGGGACAGCGTTCGCCCTCGTCCAGTCCTTGTCGCCCTTCTTGCGTTTTTCGATGATGTACCCTTTGATCTTCGAGCCGCCGTCCTCTCGAGGTTTGTTCCACGACAGCTTGCACGAGTCCTTGGTGACTTTGTCGACACGAGGCTTGTCCGGAGCGCTCGGCGGGTCTGCAGAGAAATCGTTATTTATTATTATTATTATCTTCTCGATTATCGTCTCAATAATTTCAAGTTATTCTGATTTTGTCAAATTAAGGCTTGTTATCACTGAACTCGAACAGTGGAGCGAGGCATAGAATCCGCACAGCGGAATCGAAGCAAAAGCAACTCACACTTCGGATCTCTGGCGAGGAACGGCTCGCAAGGCTTGCTCGGTTTTCCCGGTCCTCCTTCGTTGACAGCGATCACCCGGAACTCGTACGTTTTACCCTCGATCAGATTCGGTACGTCGAATTTGGTATCGGGAACAGGAACGAGATTGACCTTCGTCCAGTCCGGGAAGCCTTTCTCCCTCTTCTCGATGATATAGCCTTCGACAGGACGGCCACCGTCGTTGAGGGGCGGTGTCCACTTGAGACCGCAGTGATTTCTTCCAAAATCGGTGATCTGCGGCTGTCCGGGAGCGTCGGGAACATCGAAGGGATTCTTCGCCGTGACCGGTTTGCCTTCGAGAGGCTCGGACACTCCGAAGTTGTTTTCAGCGCGAACGCGGAACTTGTAGTTTTTGCCCTCGGTAAGTCCCTTGACCTTGAACTCGAGTTGATGGCCGGGACAGAAGCCTGGCACAGAGGTCCAGAAGTCGCTGTTGGCGTCGCATTTTTCGATTTTGTACCCGATAATCTCGGAACCTCCATCGTCGAGCGGCTTGCGCCATTTCAAGGTGATCTCGTTGGCGCGTACGTTCGGATACTCCATCGGTCCTTGAGGGGGCCCGGGTTTGTCGTAGACGAGCACGTCGATGACAGCGCTGTCCTCCCCGTGAGCGTTCTTTGCCGTGACCGTGTACTTGTTGGTGTCCGATCTCTTGGTCTCCGGGATATCGAACTTGACGATTTCATCCTTGAACGAATGCACGATACGATTCGTCGGTGCGATATCGGCCCCTCCGCATTGCCAGGAAACGGTGGGCGTCGGCGATCCGGTGAGCGGGAACGAGATCCTCAGCGGCTCTCCAGCCTTGAGACGGATCGTCTTGTCGTAGAGACCGTCCAAGTGGAGCTTGGGCTTCTCTTTGAGCGGTTTGGCAGTGATGGGTTTGCTCGGGAGAGACGGCTCACTGGGTCCTGCGGCATTTCTTGCCACCACGCGGTACTCGTATTGATGACCGTCGATGACGGTGTCGTCGGTGTAATCGAGTCTGCCCACAGGGTCCCGGTTGAGGCGGATCCATCTACCGGCCTTCGTGAGATCTTTGCGTTCGATGTCGTACCCCTTGATCGGGGATCCTCCGTCGCTGGCGGGCGGCGACCACTTGATCTTGATGAAGTCACGATCGGCGTCCACGACTTCGGGTTGCCCGGGACGTCCGGGAACGCCGAACGCCGATTTTGCAATGATGGGCTTATCGGTGGTGAGCGGCTCCGACAGACCCTGTTCGTTTTCGGCACGAACTCGGAACTCGTACTCATGCCCCTCGATGAGCTTGGGTACGATGCACGTCGTGCTATGAGGCGCCACGTACTGAACTGCCGGCATCCATTGGCCACCACCACTCTTGTCGCGTTTCTCCACCACGTACCCACTGAAAACGGTGTTAAAAAGAACGTTTTCAGCTCGGGAACTGAGTTGGAAGTAGAGAACGTCAGAATAATAATTGAAGGCTGTCCTCACGTGATGTCGCTTCCCCCGTTGTCCTTGGGAGGTCTCCACGAAAGCGTGCATCTGTCCTTGCCGATTTCTTCGACTGACAGTGGTCCTTCAGGCGGTCCGGGTGGTGCGAGAACGACGAGTTTGAGAACACCGGAGTCCTCACCGAATTCGTTCTTGAGGTGGAGCTTGTACTCTCCAGCATCGTCACGTTTGACGTCAACGATGTTGACAATCGTATGATCATCGTAATCGGATCTGCTGCCTCGCATATCGGTCGACAGCGGTTTTCCGTTCACAGTCCACGTGATCGAGGGTGTCGGAGCCCCTTCGAACTTGATGTCCAGGTGCAGTTTGTCTCCCTCCTTCAATTTCATCTCCTTCATGGGAGAGAGGATCTTCGGCGGGACTGAAAATCGGAGCGATCAATACGCGACAATTCGGAATCGCAGTGATGATTCGACCAGAACAACACAGGGTACCTGCGGGGTGAGGGGAGCGGGAATTTTCTTGGACTCACGTTTTCTCGGCCTGCATGTGACCATCTGGCTCGGATCGGAGGGTTCGGACTCCCCTCCTTGGTTCACAGCGATGATCCTGAATTCGTAATCCTGACCTTCGCGAAGATCCGGCACCGTGGCTTTTAGGGTGTTGCCTGGAACCTCGGTTCCCTTGCTCCAGAAAGGATTACCGCGTTCCCTCTTCTGAACGATGTATTTCTGAATTGGGCTTCCTCCGTCGTCTTTCGGCGCGGTCCATTCGAGGTCCACGTGATCTTTGTCGTAATCCACGACATCCGGACGGCCGGGTTGGCTGGGAGCTTCGAACTGATCTCTGGCGACGATCGGTCGGGTGGTTTCCAGATACTCGGACTGACCCATTTCATTGACGGCAGCTACACGGAACTGGTAGGATTTCTTGTGAACGAGTTTGGGAACTCTGAAGTTCAAGTTCGGTGTCTGACCAGCTTCAACCCACGTCCCTCTGGTGGTGTCCATTTTCTCCACGACATAGTGGCTGATCGGGCAGCCACCGTCGTCTTTCGGGACTTGCCATGAGATTTCGGCGCTGTCCCTCGTGACGGTTCCGACGTTGAGAGGTCCCTCGGGCGGACCCGGGCGATCTGGAATAGTGTTGCCGAGCTCATGACACGGGACCGCCGGATAAGTTTATTCAGATTACGGAAGTAAGTCTGATCGAGAGGATTGGGATCCTCGATGGCCATGGCGATTTTGTCTTACCCATCACGGTGACCTGGGCAGTTCCGGATGCGGTTCCGTATTCATTCTTCAACTCCAAAGTGTACCTTCCACTGTCATCCCGCACAGACACAGGAATGTCGAGCGTGCAGAGCGTAGAGCTCGTCGCGCAATCGACCCTGGCAGTGACCGGCTGACCATTGATGGTCCACGTCGCTTTCGGAGTGGGTTCACCCTTGATGGGAATCGTGAAATTGATCGGACGACCGGCCTTGATCTTCAAATCCTTCAGGGCAGACATGTCCAGAGACGGAGCAACTGGAAAAATCGCGGTGTAAGCTTAGTATAACGCGAGAGACCGAGACCCGAACAGCTCCCCCGAATTTCGTGGGCGGGAATTAATCCGTCCTGGATTTCCACAGCGGAAATAGTTCCTTCCCGGAATTCTAGCGCTTGAACTCACGGCGTCTAGGCTTGCACATGACCATGTCGGAAGGATCCGACGGTTCTCCAGGTCCGGCCTTGTTGACGGCAATGATCCTGAACTCGTATTCCTGACCCTCTGTGAGCCCCGGGACGGTTCCTTTGAGTTCGGTTCCGGGAACGCGGGCACCTTCCTCCCAAACCAATTGACCCTTGGGCCTCTTCTCGATGATATATTCCTTGATCGGTGCTCCGTTGTCGCGCGGCGCACGCCATTCCAGGTCGACATGATCCTTGTCCCAGTCTTTGACTTCGGGCGGCGCAGGTTTACCGGGAGTGTCTGCGAAAATCATCGAATGGGTGATTTGATCCCGGACATGCACGGACGTGTGAGTGCCCATTCGGCCTCTTGCTCCTCTCGGCATCGTTCGAGCCGGACTCACCGTAGGGATTCTTAGCCAAGACAGGCTCTTTGATTGTGCAATAAGGCGAATCCCCTTCGTGATTGACCGCCTTCACTCGGAAAAGATAGCTGTGACCTTCGAGGAGTCGATCAACCTTGCAGGCGAGTCCCGGAGTTTCGGCGACCATGGTCCAGTTTCCTGAATCGATGTCTTTCTTTTCCACGACGTAGTGTAGGATGTTGCATCCGCCGTCGTCTTTCGGTTTCCTCCAACTGAGCTCGCAGCCATCGCGGGTTACGTTGCTCGCAGCGAGACCCTCCGGAGCCGTGGGAACGTCGACAACCGTGAACTTCACGGTACGTCTATCAGTGCCGTTAACATTGGACGCCACCTGGACAGTTTCGAAGCGGAAAAACGCGGAATTTAGCTCGACCTGACCGTCAGCCCCGAAAAGAGACCTTCACCAGAACAACGCGGTGCGATCTTGTCGTTTCTGAGATTCCTATTCTTACCAATTGTAACTCTCCGCTGTCTTCCCTCTTCGCTCCTTGAAGGGAAATCTTCGCTCTGTGTGGTGAGTGGACGGTGACGAAACGCGGCGAGTCCTCCAGAGAGTTCCCGCCCAAATCGAACTTGGTTGTGGGGACCGGCTCTCCAGCCACGGGAACTTCGAGTTCCCAATTCTTCCCAGCCTTGATCTTGATGTCCGACATCGGGCCGATTTTGGGAGCGACTGTGGAACAAAAAAGTATTCTTGTCAAGGGATGGACAACTCGTTCAATGGAACCCTCCTCAACCTCAATAGGAAGCATGTCCTCAAGGTTCGGATCGCCTGTACCATCATCATGATCGACTCACGGTTCTTCGGTCGAGCAAGATGTTTGCCAGTCGAGTCCGAAGGTTCCCCGCGGCCGCCCTTGTTCACGGGCACAACTCGGAACTCGTACTCCTGACCCTCGATGAGATCCTTCACGGTTCCCTGGCACTCGGGACCCGTTTCTCCACATGGAGTCCAGTCGGGACTGTACTTATCCTTCTTTTCGATGATATAGCCGGTAATGGGTGAGCCACCGTCGCTCTCGGGCGCGGTCCATTTGAGCTGAACGAAATCTTTGTCGAAATCGGCGATCTCGGGAGTTCCAGGCTTCCCGGGAGTGTCTGGTAGGGAACGGGAACGGAATAGTCAGCATGAGAAAAGCTTGAAAAGAAACTCTATCACAATAATAATCGCGCTTTTGGAGCTCGGGAAAGATCGAGCGCGTACCGAATGGATTTTTGGCGAGGATTGGTTTGTCGGCTTCAAGGGGATCGGATTCGCCTTGTCTGTTGACAGCCTTGACGCGGAATTTGTACGAGTGGCCGGGAGTGAGATTGTCCACTCCGAGCTCACACTCGCTGCCTCTCGTGGTGCCTGCGGGAGTCCAGAGACCTGTAGCCATGTCCATCTTTTCAACGACGTAGTGATCGATCGGAACGCCACCATCGTCCGAGGGTGGTTTCCACTTGAGCGAACAGCCCTCGGCGTGTACGTCCTCGATTTTGAGAGGTCCGTTCGGCGGTCCCGGCCGGTCGAGAACGATGACCTCGACCTCGGCCTCGTCTTCGCCCCATGGATTAACGGCTTTGAGCTTGTACATTCCGCTCTCGGCGCGAGTCGCTCCGCGGCAGTTGAGCTTCGTGTTGTAGGGCTCATCTCTGATCTTCGTGCGCTCGGTGTTCGTGACCTTGGCACCCTTGAGTGTCCAGGTGGTCTCTGGAGCGGGCTCGCCTTCGACCTTGATGTCGTAGAAGAAGTTCTGCCCGGCTCTGATCCTGACCTTCTCCAAGTTGGTGCGATCGATCTTCGGGGGCACTGAAAAGGAACAGCGTCGGGAAAAAAAAACGCGGAACGGATACGCGTCGGTCTTCGTGATCACGTGATCGGAAAAATATCGCGGCGAATCCCCCCCTTCTGCCTGAAATTTGGTCTTACGTTTGCGCGGTTTGGTGATTATCTGTCCGCTCGTGTTCGAAGGCTCGGATTGTCCGGCCTTGTTCACGGCACGAACACGGAACTCGTACGGCTTGTTGGCTTCGAGACCCTTGACGGACGCCTTCTGTTCGTCGCCGGGTACCTCCAGACACGGTTCCCAATCGCCGAACTTGTCCTTCTTTTCGATAATGTATTTCTCGATGGGGGCACCGCCGTCGTCCGAGGGCTTCTTCCATTCGAGGTCGACGTGGTCCTTGTCCCAATCCGTCGCTTTGAGATCCTCAGGTTTACCCGGAGGATCGAACGGATTCTTCGCGATGATGGCCTTGTCGGCTTCGAGCGGTTCGGACTCGCCCTCCTTGTTGACAGCTTTCACCCGGAACTTGTATTCGTGACCCGGACTCAGACCAGCGACCTCCATCGTGGGTTCCTTGGTTTTCCCGACAGGTACCCACAGTCCTGTTTCGGTGTCCATCTTCTCGACGACGTAGCCGTCAAGGGGCATTCCTCCAGTATCTTTGGGGGGTTTCCAAGCGAGTTTGCATCCCTCCTTGTGAACCTCGCTGATTTCGAGAGGTCCTTCCGGAGCCCCTGGCTTGTCCAAAATCGTGACGCTGACGCTAGCTCTGTCTTCTCCGCTCGAATTCGTGGCGACAATCGTGTACCGACCCGCGTCCTCGCGAGTCGCTCGGCGGATACCGAACTTTGTGTTGTACGGGACGTTTTCGATGGATCGATGCTTCGTGTCGCTAATCTCCTTGTCGTTCAGCAGCCACTGAACGTCGGGCGCGGGCTCCCCGGTGATATCGACGTCGAAGCGGATCGGTTCGCCCACCTTGATCTTGAGCTCGTTGAGGTTCTTGCGATCGATGCGAGGAGCCACTGCAACGATCGAAAACGACTTTGTGGTTGGATCTCTGTCCATGAGGGATTTCAGAAGAAAACAAATATTCTGACTCTAAATCAGTCCAATGCCCGGTTTGGGTTTTCTGACAAACTTACGGAATCGCGGTTTGGCGATGACCGGCCTAGACGCCATCGAGGGCTCTCCGGGACCAGCAGCATTAACGGCAACCACCCTGAACTCATACTCCTTCCCTTCATCCAAGAAGGCGGCGGTGCCTTGACAGACTGGACCACTAGTTTCACCGGCCTTGTCCCACTTGCTTGAACCCTTCTCCTTCTTTTCAATGATGTAGTGGGAGATCGGTGCTCCGCCGTCCTGTCGAAAAAAAATATAGAACGATCGAAAGGCGAATCGACAGGAATTCTCCGACTTCCGGAGGGCTCCCGATGACGAGAATGGGACGCCTGAGATTCAAATCGAGAAGACGAGATCGCCATTCTCGGATCTTTGTTCCGAAATATCTACCGCCAAGTCGTAATTGGGCGAGCAAAACTGTTGGAGAATCTAGGTATCTGAAAATCATCCGAGCTCACCGATTCGGGCGCGGCCCATTTAAGGTCGACATGGTCTCTATTCCAGTCCGTCGGCTCGGGTTGTCCTGGAGCTCCAGGGGCATCGTACGGATCCTTCGCAATGATCGGCAGAAGGCTCTCGAGAGGCTCGGATTCACCTTCTCGATTCACGGCCTTCACCCTGAACTTATAGCTCTTGCCAGGCGTGAGTCCGGTCACGTCGAAATCGGTGCCGTGACTCTTCCCGATGGGAACCCACGCACCGGTATCAGGATCTTGCTTCTCGATGACATAGTGGTCGATCGGTTCTCCCCCGTCGTCCTTGGGTTTTTTCCAGGCCAGATGGCAGCCGTGTTTGTTGACGTCAGAGACTTCGAGCGGGCCTTCGGGCGCACTCGGTTTCGAGAGAATCTGCACTTCGACTTCGGCTTCGTCCACGCCGTACTCGTTCCTTGCGACGAGTTTATAGATGCCGGCATCCTTCCGTTCGGCGCGGTCGCAGCTCAATTTAGTTTGGTAAGGCTTGTTCTCGATGATGACGGCCCCGTGGTCCCGGACTTCTTTCTTGTCGAGAATCCAAGTGCAGGTGGGGGCGGGTTCACCCTCGACCTTGACATCGAATTCGAACACTTGTCCTACGCGGATCGTCACTGGTCTCAAGTTTCGGCGGTCGATCTTTGGAGCCACTGGAAAAACAGAAACAGTTAGCGCAAGTCAGAAAGCAGCTCCGAACTTGAGTCGTTCTGGCAGCCTTACGTCTCTTTGCGAAATACTCTGCGGAACTTCCTGCGAATCGTTCCGCGGAACTCACTTCTTCGAGGCTTGGCCACTTGTGGCTTGGTCGCCTCCGACGGTTCTCCGGGACCAGCGGCGTTCACAGCCTTCACGCGGAACTCGTACGTCTCGCCGGGGATCAAATCAACAACCTTAGCGGTCGTGGTGTTCCCGTCGACGGTCGCGGCTTTAGTCCAAACTCCGCTGCCTTTCTCTTTCTTCTCGACAATGTAGCTCTGGATCGGGTTCCCGCCGTCCTTGAGCGGCGGTTCCCACTTCACGGTCATCCATTCCTTGTCCCAATCCGTGACCTCCGCGTTCTCAGGCGCACCAGGAGGATCGTAGGGATTTTTGGCGACAACGGCGGTTTCGTTCTCGAGGGGTTCGGATTCGCCTTCTGGATTGACGGCTTTGACGCGGAACTTGTACTCCTGACCCGGCGTCAAGTTTTCCACATTGAAATCGTTACCCATGGTGCGCCCACAAGGAACCCAGCGTCCCGTCTGGGTGTCCATTTTCTCGATGACGTAACCATCGAGTGGCATGCCACCATCATCGAGTGGTGGTTTCCACTTTAGTTTGCAGCCCTCCGCATGGACATCCGTCACGTCGAGAGGACCTTCGGGAGCTCCGGGCTTATCCAGAACGGTGACTCGGGCTTCAGCATCCTCCTCTCCGTTGACATTCTTGATGACCAGCTTATAGATTCCGGTATCTTTTCTGGTGACGTTGGTGATGGTGAGCTTTGCCCTGTAGTCTTCGCTCTCGATCTTGGTCCGGTTGTCGTTCTTGAGCTGCTCGTTTTCTCGGAACCAGGATTTGGTCGGGGGAGGTTCGCCGCCGACCTTGACGTCGTACTTCAGCGTCTGGCCGACTCGGAGAGTGATGTCCTTCAGACCCAATCGGTCAATGGACGGAATTTCTGCGGAGACAAGAAACGATTCAGAATCGACGGTGTCAGAAAATCAAATTCAGGACATGCATACGAGATAGAGCGGAGGATAGTGCTGCAGAAATCGGAAACTTACGGTTTCTAGGTTTAGCGATGACTTTGTCTGACGGGTCGGAGGGTTCTCCGGGACCGGCTTTGTTGACTGCCTTGACCCGGAACTCGTATTCCATGCCTTCGATGAGGTCATTCACGCGGCACTCGCAAGCGTCTCCGATGGTCTCGGCGGCTTTCTGCCATTTGGTCGAGTGCTTATCCTTCTTCTCGATGATGTAGCTCGTGATCGGGGCTCCGCCGTCCGATGCGGGCGCGTCCCACTTGAGATTGACGAAGTGCTTGTCCCAGTCCGTGGCTTTCGGTTTTCCGGGCTTGCCAGGCTCGTCGAAGGGATTTTTCGCCACGATAGCCATGTCCGTCTCCAAAGGCTCGGATTCACCCTCGGGATTGACGGCCTTGACGCGGAACTTGTACTCCTTGCCAGGAATGAGACCCTTGATGTCCGCTTCGGGCTCCTTGCTGGTCCCACACGGCACCCAACGACCAGTATCGGTATCGAGCTTCTCGATAAGGTACTGGGAAATGGGCTCCCCACCGTCGTCTTCGGGTTTGTCCCATTTGAGCTTACAACCCTCGGCATGAACGTCACTGACTTCGAGAGGTCCTTTCGGTTTGGTGGGTTTGGAAACGACCTTGATCTCCACGGTAGCCTCGTCGACGCCGTGTTCGTTCTTGGCGGTGATCGTGTACTTTCCAGTGTGCAATTTCCTCTGGGCCTGAGTGAGCACCAGCAGGGTGTGGTACTCCTCGATGTCGATCTTGAAGTGATCATCGCTGGCGATCGGCTTGCCCTCGTGCGTCCAGGTGATCGTCGGCGCGGGCTCTCCCTTGACGTCGACGTCGAATTTGCATCCCTGACCGTTGCGAATGACGATGTTCTTGAGATTGGTTCGGTCGATTTTGGGAGCGAGACGACGTGGTTTGCATTTTACGGATCGAGACGGATCCGACGGCTCGCCGGGACCGGCTTTGTTCACGGCTGTTACGCGGAACTCGTATTCTTCCTCTTCCTCGAGCTCGGTGACAGTCGTCGTCGTGGTAGTTCCAGGAACTTCCTTGGCCTTGTGCCATTTCTGAGCTCCTTTCTTCCTCTTCTCCACGATGAATTTCTCGATCGGCGCGCCTCCGTCGTCCTTGGGCTTCTCCCACTTGAGCTCGACACGGTCCTTGTCCCAATCGGTGATTTCCGGCTTATCCATTTTGCTCGGCGGGTCGAAGGGATCCTTGGCCAGCGTTCCTTTTTCTGTCTCGAGCTCTTCACCGTCTCCCTCTTTGTTCACGGCGCGGACTCGGAACTTGTAGCTCTTGCCCGGCTGCAGGTTCCTAACTTCGAAGTTGGGCTCGGTGCTGCGACCACACGGCACCCATTTGCCGGTTTCTTCGTCCATCTTCTCGATTTCGTAGCACTCGATCGGGCATCCTCCATCGTCGTCGGGAGGTTTCCACGCGAGTTTGCAGCCGTCCTTCTTCACGTCGCTGACCTGGAGCGGTCCTCCGCAGCGGCTCGGCTTGCCGAGCACCGTGATGTCGACTTCGGCCTCATCGGTACCGTTTCGATTTGTGGCCTTGATTCTATAGATGCCGGTGAGTTTCCGAGTGGCTTTGAGCATCGTGAATTTGGTGTTGTAGTCTACGTTGATGATGGTATATACTTCCCCGGATGAGAGCGGGGTCTCGGATTTCCCGTGGAACCATTCGATGGTCGGTGGAGGCTCACCGCGGACGTTGACGTCGAAGAACACGGTCTGACCGGTCTTCACGATGACTGTCTTGAGATTGGTTCGATCGATTCTCGGTTTGAGGTTCTTGTGCTTGACCAGGATCGGCTGAGTAGCTTCGGAAGGCTCTCCCTTACCGGCCTTGTTCACGGCGCGAACCCTGAACTCGTATTTCTCGCCTTCGGTAAGTCCCGTCACTTTACCCTGAGGGACAGATCCCTGGATTTCGGCACAGGGCATGAACTCGGCGGCGTACTTGTCTTTCTTCTCGATGATCCATCCCGTGATCGGGGCACCCCCGTCGCGTGTCGGCGCTTCCCATTTGAGCTCAACAAAGTCCTTGTCGTAATCTTTGACGACCGGCGTTCCAGGAGCTCCGGGAACATCGTAGGGGTTCTTGGCCAGAGTGGCGTGATCGGTTTCCAGGGGCTCTGAAGAGCCTTCGTCGTTCACTGCCTTCACCCGGAAGTGATATTTCTTGCCTTGCTCGAGACCCTTGACAACGGCGGTGGTTTCGTCCTTGCCGACCTTTCCGGCAGGAACCCATTTACCGGTTTCAACGTCCATTTTTTCGATCATGTAGTTCTCGATGGGCAGACCGCCATCGTCCTTGGGTTCACGCCACGAGAGCTTGACGTGATCTGCGTGCACGTCGCTCACCTCGAGAGGTCCCTCCGGGGGCGAGGGTTTGTCCAGGATGTTGATATCGATCGTGGCCTCGTCAACACCGGACTCGTTCGTGGCCGTGATGGTGTATTTTCCAGACTTCTTTCTGGAAGTGTTGGTGAGTGTGAGGAACGACTTGTACGGTTCCTCATCGATCTTACAGTTTTCGTTCTTCTCCAACGGCTTTCCCTTGAACGACCACACGATGGTGGGAGCGGGCTCCCCGATGGCCTCGACGAGAGTTTTCACGAGATGTCCCGCACGCACGGTGACATTCTCGAGTTTCTCGCGCAGGATTCGAGGTGCGACTGGAAAGGGAAATAATTATTAGACTCGGAGATTTCGCATCCTCCCGGTAGCGATGGGGAACTTCCGGAATAGGGAAGAACAGAAAAAATAGAAGAAGAAACAGACTCCATTGGAACTCACGATGTCTCTCTTTGCAGAGATGGTTCCTTGTAGGCTCGGAGGGTTCTCCAGGACCCGCCTTATTGATAGCCTTGACTCGGAATTGATATTCCTTGCCCTTGATCAGGCCCTCGACCTTACCCTCGGGCTTGTTCGTTGTCGTGGTCGCCATCTCCACCCATTGTGAGGAGAATTTCTCCTTTGCCTCGATCAGATAGCCGGTGATCGCGGCACCTCCGTCGTTCTTGGGAGGCGTCCATTTGAGATCGACGTGCTTCTCGGACCAGTCGGTGATCTCGGGCTTCCCGGGCGGTCCGGCCGGATCGTATGGGTTCTTGGCCACCGTGGCGTGGTCTGTCACCAACGGCTCAGATTCCCCTTCGGCGTTCACGGCCTTCACGCGGAACTGATACTCTTTACCCTGCATCAATCCGCCGATCTGGCACTCCGTCTCGTCGGGGTCGACACGAGTCACCGGCACCCACGTGCCTGTGGAAACGTCCATCTTCTCGATCATGTAGGCCTGGATCGGTTTACCGCCATCGTCCTCCGGCTTGTTCCATTTGAGTTTGCAGCCCTTGGCGGTGACGTCGGTCACCTGCAAGGGGCCTCCAGGGCGAGCGGGAGCGGCGAGGATGCAAATCTCGAGCTCGGCTTCGTCTTTGCCGTGCTCGTTGACCGCTGTGATCTTGTAGACCCCCGAGTTCGCTCGGATCGAGTCCTTTATCTTCAGATCCGTGTGGTAGTCCACCGTGATGACCTCGACATTGCTTTTCGTGGTGACTTCAGCGCCCTTCAGAAGCCATGTGATCTTCGGAGGAGGCTCACCGCGAACGTTGACATCGATGTGGATCGGCTTGCCTTTCTTCACCATGGTGGTGATCAGATTGGTTCGATCGATGTAAGGTTTGACTGGAATCCAAGCGCGAGCGTGAGAATTTTCAGGACGAAACGAAAACTGCTGAAAACATCAAACCGCTGAGTGCTCAGAATGCGAATTAAGGCGTGGAACTCACGTTTCCTGTGCTTGACCTTGTGGAGGTCGGTGGCGTCTGACGGTTCCGAGGCGCCTCCTTTGTTAATCGCGATCACCCGGAATTGCATTTCTGTGCCTTCGACGAGGGGTTCCACACGAGCCATGGGCTCGGGACCCTTCGATTCGGCGATTTTCTCCCATTCCGGTGAGAATTTGTCTTTCTTCTGGACGATGTACTTTTCGATCGGAGCTCCGCCGTCGCTCTTCGGCGGCTCCCATTGGAGCTGAACCATACGATTGTCATAATCGACAATCTGTGGCTTGCCGGGCTTGCTCGCAGCGTCTGTAAAAATCCACCGATAACGTCAATCATTAGTTGTCTGATTCCGCGATATATCTCTTCCACGATTCGGGGATAGCGTTGCCCCGAGGGGGGGGCGCGTGCTGCCTACGTTCAGCTTTCGGAATTCGATCATTCGTATTTAACTGCGTTCAAAAAAAATCGCAGTTAAGGCGACCACCCGGACGGAACAGCGTCAGACATCTTGGCAGATGTCTGTCAATCTGCCTGTCTCTCTGTCTTGTCTCTCTCTCTCATTTCGATTCATCTGCCCAAAATTTAGCTCAACGTGTCGATCACTCGGTAGAATATCGCAAAAGGTCTGATCTATTTCTACTTTCGTTTCTCTCGAGTGATTCGAGCCGCGAGCTAAAGTTAAGCGGCTGTACCCAAGAAAGGATCCGAATTGAACTGTTCGTCGGAGTCACAGAGCGTTTCGTCAGATGAAAAGTGTGAGAGCGCGCTCATGAAATCGCTCGATCTGTCGGTCTCGGTCGACAGTCGAGGCCTCGCATTGTGATAGGAGAGAGCGTCCGAATCGTCATCGTCTTCTGTGGTATAACGGAGAACACGTATCGCACACGTAACGTACGGGTGAGGCTTCCCTCGACTCCGTATGCACTCACCCCATGGGTCTTTGGCGATAACTCCTTTCGTCGTCTCGAGCGGCTCGGATTCTCCTTCGTCATTGACGGCGACACATCGGAACATGTATTCCTTGCCGGGTGTGAGTCCCTGAACGTCGAACTCGGGCTTGTCGCTCTTTCCGCAGCGAGTCCATCTTCCGGTTTCCTTGTCGAGCTTCTCAACCTCATAGTACTGAATGGGTTTGCCTCCGTCGTCTTCCGGCGGGTTCCACTTGAGTTTGCAGCTCTCTTTGCGAACATCGGTCACTTCCAACGGGCCTCCCGGTCGGGACGGCTTGCCGAGCACGGTGACCTCAACGGTGACACTATCGGTTCCGTTGCGATTGGTCGCCGTGATCGTGTATTTGCCAGTCTGTTTACGGATGGCGTTTACGATACCGAAATCGGAGTGGTAATCAACGTTCTTAATGACATTGTGATCGTTGGCGACCACTTCGACGTCGTTCAGAGTCCATTTGACTTCTGGCGGAGGTTCACCGCTAATGTCCACGTTGAAGGTGTGGTTGCGGCCCGTTTTTATGATGACGGTCTTCAGGTTGGTGCGGTCGATGCGAGGTTTCACTGGAAGCGAAGAGACGTCTCGTGAGGGAAGTTCTGCTTCGATCAAACTACCTCAGGAGCTAGAGCTAGAGGAAGTCAAGAACGGGGGTGATGGGGCTGAAATCGAGGGAAAACGTCGTAGGAATCGGAAACATCGCGACTACTCACAGTTTCTGTGTTTCACAATATGCGGGGGAGTCTCGTTGGAAGGCTGCGACTGCCCAGCTTTGTTCACAGCTCTGACCCGGAACTGAACGGACGTGTTTGCCTTCAGTCCAGTGACCTTCGCCGTCGTGACGGGTCCGTCGGACTTCATAACCTCGGCGTACTCGGTGTGGAGCTTGTCCTTCATCTCGACGATATAATGAAGAATCGGTCGGCCTCCGTCGGATTCAGGCTTCTCCCATTTGAGCTCAACCATCGTGTTGTCGTAGTCCTCGATGACAAGGTTACCCGGTTTGCCTGGCTCGTCGTAGGGATTCTTCGCGACCACTTCCTGGTCCAGCTCGAGGGGTTCCGAGGAGCCCTCTTTGTTCACGGCCTTCACACGGAACTTGTAGCGTTTGCCCTTCTGGAGCCCGGTGACCTTCGCCTTCGTGTCGTTGGGTCCGACCTCTCCGGCGGGTACCCATCGACCTGTCTCCACGTCCATCTTCTCGATCATGTAGCTCTTAAGCTCGGAACCGCCATTATCCTCCGGGGGCTTCCACGAGATCTCGGCGTAGTTCTCGCGTACTTTGTCCGCGTTCTGGGAAAATACGACCGTTTAAAAAATAATTCCATGCGTGTCGCCCTTCTCCGAGTCTTGCCCATAATCGGATAATGATCCCGGAGGTACTTACGAGGGGTCCTCTTGGCTTGGTGGGTTTGTCGAGTACGACGATCTCCCCCTTGGAGACGACAGTTCCCGACGAGTTCGTGAGCGTCAGCTCGTAGGTTCCACTGTCGGCACGGACAGCCTCCTTCGTCACGAGGAGCGTGCTCTTCTTCTTGTCGTCGACGGTGGTGATGGTCGTCTTCCCGGTGATCTCTTGAATTTCTTTGCCGTTCAAAGTCCACGTAACAGTGGGCATTGGCTCGCCACCGAAGTCCACGTCGATCTTGATCGTGGCCCCTCTCTTCACCATCATGCCCTTGACGCCATCACCGATGATGTATGGCTTCACGAAACGTGGCTTGGCAATTATCGGTTTCGTCGGATCTGACGGTTCACCTGGACCGGCTTTGTTCACGGCACGGACTCGGAATTCATACTGCACTCCCTCCTTCAGGTCCTTCACGCGACCGCTAGTCTTGCTTGCGGGGACCCGGGCACCCTCTGTCCAAGTGTTGGAGAATTTGTCCTTGACTTCGATGATATACTCCTCGATAGGAGCACCTCCATCGCTTGTCGGGGGTTCCCATTTGAGATCGACGCGGTCAGAATCCCAGTCGGTGACTTCAACGGAGCCGGGCTTGGTGGGTTCGTCGTACGGGTCTTTTGCCAACGTGGCCTTATCCGCGACCAAGGGCTCGGATTTGCCTTTCTTGTTCACGGCCCGCACCCTGAACTTATATTCCTTCTTGTTTGTCAGATCCGTGACATTGACGCTTGTTGTTTCTGAGCTGAGAACCTCGGTCCAGCCTCCCTTGGCGCTCAAGTCCTGCCTCTCGATGACGTAGTGACTGATCGGGCAACCACCGTCGTCCTTCGGAGGTTTCCAGGCGAGCTTGCAGCGATCCTTAAATATGTCCGTCACTTGCAGCGGTCCCTCAGGAATTTCAGGAACGTCCATGACATTGACGCTCAGAGTTTTGCTGTCCTGACCCTGAGAATTGCTCAAGGATATCGTGTATTTTCCTGTGGAGGCTCGGAGCGGTTTGCGGAATGTCAGCATAACCGTGTTCTCCTTGACCACCTGATCGACATCTTTCGACGTGACGACAGTCCCGTTGCATTCGAGCTTGCATACGACTTCGGAAGTTCGGACACCGGTCACGGTGTAAGGTACGTCGATGATGAACTGCTTGCCCTGATCGAAAGCGTAGTCGGTTTTCTCGGGCTTGATGATTGGTGCTTTCTCGGCTTCCTGTACGGTGAGGGTACAATTGGATTTGAGATCCTTCGTCTCAATCGAATAGTCACCCGAGTCGTCGAGAGTGGCGTTGCGAATGATGAGTTGATGTTTGCCCTCTTGGGAGACAAGCTCGATGTTGCCCCCAGGCTTGACCTCCTGACCGTTTTTAAACCATTTGATCGGTGCGGTCCGGTCCATCAACTCGGCGTCGAGGATGATGTCTTGCCGCTCAAGACCGGTGGTGTCCTTGAGTTTCTTCTGCCAACGGTTGGCGGCTGTGAAATCCAGAGATTGAGATGAGCTTCCGGCTTCTACCAGGAAATCTTTTTTCTATATGATGACGAGAACTCATGGTGATCGATCGCGGGTTCGTTTTGAGGAGACTTACGCTCAACGATGAGCTCGCAGGTGGTTTCCTCCGCGTTGGTCTTACACATGTATTGACCCTCATCGGCGACCTTGGAGGTCTTGATGAAAATACGTCGCTTCTTTCCTTCGGCGGAAATCTGGAGGCTTGAAACGCATTGCAGATTAGACTCAAATATTCATCCTCGAGCGAACGAGGAACGGAGGACTTTTCCCAAGAATCGACATACCCGACGGGAATCCATGCCTCCTCGATACTTACTGCTTGTCACCCTTGATCTCCTTTCCATCCTTGAACCACGTCACAGGCGCTTCCCATTCATCGACCTCGCATTCGAGCGTGACCGGCTCCTTCTCAGGAATTCTGAGCGACTTGAGCATTTTCATGAATTGGAACTTCTGTTCGGTGACCGTGACCTTACACTGCGTCTTTTCGGTCGTGTGGACGATCTTGCAGGAGTATTCGCCGGTGTCCTCGAGGTTCAAGTTGAAGACTCGCAGAATCTTCTTCCCGAACGTGTCCTGCTCGTATTGGAACCTCTCAGACGCGTTGATCTTCAGGTCGTTCTTGTACCATTGTACCTGAGCCTTGGACGAGTTACACGCGCACTCGAGGACCATCTCCTTCATAGTGTACACGTCAGCCTTCTTCGGCAAGTTCTTGGTGAATTTGTACACCGGATCGGGAGCTGGAAGATGGACTCATGGACACAACTGGAGATCTGAATACTCTGAAGACTCGTTTTCGCTTCGGGGAGCGACGAAAATGCGAAGCGATCGGAACCTACCGTCTACTTCGAGCAGTGCCTTGCATGACGTCTCGAGACACGTCAAAGTGATCGTGCCCTCGTCGTCCTGGGTGGGGTTGCTGATCTCGAGCACGTGCAGATCACCCGTGGAAGACATTTTGTACTTCTTGCCCATGAAGAGCTCCTGGCGGTTCTTGAACCATTTACCCTTGATTCCGTTCTTCGAAAAGACGGCTTCGAATCTGGCCTTCGTGTCCTTGCCCTCCTTCACGTGAACGTTTTGAAGAGGCTTGATGAAAGAGTCCGCTTTCTACGGAAAAGCGACGAGAAAGGTGAGTCCTGTGAATCCTTGATAAACAGCTCGCGCGAACAAAAAACGTGTAAAGCGAACGGTGGGCGTTCCGGAACGCTTTCCGCAAACGCCGTAGAGGTGAAGGAAACTCATAGTTGAACACAAAATTTCAAACGAAGATCCTCAACTAAAAACGAAGCCATCCCAGAAGAAAAGACATCGAGTCGCAAATAACCTTAACGAGTGAGAACAGAAGGACTTCTGCAACTGAAATTTGCGGAAGAAGCGGATCGAAGCCGATATCAGCTCTCCCTGGTCACCTTGCGCTGGACGATACTGTGAAGGACCGGCCAGTCCGGAATAAGTTCAGCAAGGGAAGGTCTCCTCGAGGTGCGAGGGCTGGGAGGTTCTAAACTCTTCCAAAATCAATCGAGGTTAACTACACGGCTTGGTTCAACTAGGTCGGACCAGCCGCTTGCCGCATAGAATAAGCTCTCCGGTTAGAATTCGATGAGTCCCCCTCCGGAACCACCAACGAACAAACAGCACGACGCTAAATTCACGCACCTTCTTGGCGAGCTTCGCGAGCTCCTCCTCTTTCTCTCGTTCCTTCAGTTGCCAATCCGGGTCGCCCTTGTTCTGACCCCACTTGCCGTATTGTCTGTGCTGGAGCATGGCGCGGAAGTCCATTCCACCCTCGGCAGCCACGAACAGAGACATCGAGACGGTATCTTCGCCGTGGCAATTGTAGGCAGTGATCGTGTATTTGCCTTCGTCGTTACTCTTGCACTTCCGTATGCAGAAGTGCACTGAATTCGTCGAACCATCGGTCACCACTTTGTAACGACCTCCCTCGTATATTTCGGACGCACCCTAGAGGAATCGAGTGTCAATTGGAAATTAGAAAATCCGAGACATCGAATGAGGTCGACCGCTCGATCTCAGGCTGACGAGATCGTCTCCGGTCACGGTCGACAAGCACTCGCTTCAGGCCGTTGACGGATTCAAAGAGCAAATGTGAGACCATGGTTCAGTACCTTGTAGAAACGGAATTGAGGCGCGGGATTGCCCTCTACAACGACTGTGAGATAACCGGTCGCGTTCTCAGTGGCCGAGTTGTTCTCCTGGTAGTCGACGATCACCGGGGGTCCGCCGTCACCGGTCGGCTGCAGAGGAGTGGATGGCATGTCCACTCGGCCGTCAGCCTCCGAAATGCTGCGGGATATGAAATCGATCCGGGTTTGTTTCGAATCATCGAATTGAGGAAATGCCCCGAGCTGTGTCGCCTTAGCCCCCTGATCGGGTGCCTCTAGAATTTCAGCCCTCAATCAACCTCTGTGCGAACAGCTGGCCGACGAAGAACTCACCTGCCCTTGCGGAGATCGACCCCGACGCTGGACTTTCGCCTCTGACGTACTTCGAGCACTTCTCCCGGTCGCAATTTCTTCATCTGACCCTTGTCATCCAGACATTGTCCTTTCTGTGTGGGATTCAATTCACTTAGAATTCGTGAAGTTTTCCCATCGAATGCTCAAGAAGCGCAACGAATTTCAAGCCTTTCGATCGGAAATGCCGACAATACGAAGCAGTCGAGAACGATATCGGTGAGGAGGTCCACAGGTTAGAACATTCAAGGAATGAGGGAGAGTTTCGAGTGACACGATTGAAGCTGAAAAAAGAAGCGTACGATATATGCGAACGAGGGACGGCTGGAAAAACTTCCATCGGACTTCCGTAATCGGAGCAACAAAGGAGTCAAAATAAATCAGAATTCGATATCGAATCAAATCGATTAGAAAAGAAGCTTTGGAAACGAAATAAGCGATTTGTTGTGCTGACGGTGTACGAAAGTGTTGAAATGCTTGAAGTCTTCTTCCCTTATTCTAGAGGAGAGCCTCTTGCTCCCAGGAGTCGATTACGAGACCTCAGATGACCTTGCAGGATGACAGACGAAGAAGGAACGTTCAGGACGAAACAGATAAATTGAGGGCACACGCAGCTCGACATGGAGAAGAGGAGACAAGACGGCACAAGATAGAGGACAAAGGACGACACGATACATGTGACAGCGAGACTCCGAAGAGAGTCGACACGTCGAAGAACATAGCATTACAAAGACACGAGACACAAAATGCTCGTGACCAACCTCGTCGGCAACCATAATGATCGATCCTCTGCGACCTTGTGGAATGCCCTCGATCTTGAGAGAGCCTTTTCGAGAAGAAGGAGGGGTGGGTTCAGGAGTAGGCTCCTTGACCACCGGAACCGAAGGTCGCTTTTCAGGTTCGATCTTAATATCGGGTACGGATTCCTTCTTCTTCACCGAAGCTCTACGCTCGACCTTCTCAGGTTCCTTAACGGAGGCTTTGCGTTCGACCTTCTCCGGTTCCTTGATCGAAGGTTTTCGGCTCGGAGTCTACAAAGAGCGGCTGCGTGACAGAGTGTTTTTCGTTTGAGCTTTCGGTCAGGGACCGAGAGATTGGCCGGTCGTCCTACTGCTAGATCTTATACCTAGGTTTCTCTTTGCCTTGTGTTTTCTGTGTAGTTGTTAGTCGCGTCAGCGAGAAGGCCAGCCTCTTCATCCCCAGCGACAAACCTTCAGCATGTCCTTGGCCTGCTGTACGCCCATCTCATGGCCGTGAATCAACACCGTACCCGCTGGATCCATCGTATCCAGTTGGGACGCGAGATCTTTGGTTGCGTCCAGGGCCACGCAAACACTGCTGCGCCGCCGCAAAATCGGTTCTTCCTTCTCCTCGTCCGCGGCGAACACCTTGACTTTCTTCCAACCTCGTTTCGGGGTTGTCTCTCGCGTCGAAGGCGTCGGCGATTGCAGGGGCGTGCTCTGTGGCGTTATTCCCTTCGGTGGTGTTTCTATCACAATGGGTGGCGGCGGCCTCTTTTTCGTCGTGGTCCTCGACGCTGTCGTTTCGGTTATGTCTTCGATGGTGATCGTCGGTAGCGGGGAAGACGGTGCCGGAGACGGCGAGGGCGAATGAACAATCGGTGTCGGGGTATCAGACGAGGGCGGCTCGGTGCTGTCGCGTGAGACTTCTCGAGCGAACGGTCGGAATATTTTCGCTAGGTCGTCCGCCGTGGAAGATTCGCTAGCATCGGTCGCGTATTCCATGCCCATCATTCGTTTGAGATGATCTCCCGAACTCGAATGATGGAGCGCCTCGTAGATGTTATCGATGTCTTCCTTGGAAATCGCGGAAGATCTTCGCGATGCGTCGGGTGTGCTTGACGTCGACGACGGACTCCGCATTCTAACTGATCCCGTTCGTTTTATAGAGCCGGTGCGTTGCAAGGTCGACGGTTCCGGTCTCGGAAGAGCCTCTTTCGGGTTGATACTAACCGGGGTCTAATTTCCAGCATAACAGTGGGGACTTTATTTTTAAGGGTCAATAGTTCGCTATCCTATACCCCCGAGTATTGGAGGTAATGCTGTACATAGCCATGTCTGGAAACTGAACGAAGTATGCTCACCTTCTCTTCGGGTTTCTTCTCTGGTGCCGGAGGTTTCTTCTCTTCGACCTTCTTCTTCTCTTCGACCTTCTTCTTCTCCTCGACCTTCTTCTCTTCAACCTTCTTCTCTTCAACCTTCTTCTCTTCGACCTTCTTCTTCTCCTCGACCTTCTTTTCTTCGACCTTTTTGACTTCTGCGAAAGTCAAGCGAGTGATTGAGCGTGGGGAAGACAGAGAAATATAGTATCAACCGTCCCTCCGGGTTGGCTTCACATCTGCTTTTTCCTTACCCTTCACAACCACCTCCGTTGAGCTCTCCACGGATCCGAATTCGTTCTTGACCTCCACACTGTAGGTTCCCGACATTTCTTTGGTAGCTTCTGAGATTCGGAGCTCGGCGGTGCTCCCGTCGAAACTGCTCTTGATCTTCGTCGTTTCACGGATGACTGTTTTGTTCTGATACCATATAATTGTACACTTAGTTCTGGATTCGATCTTGATAGAGAGAGAACCGGATTTTCCTTGTTCGATCTCCAGACGCTGCAGTTTCGTGGTGAGCTTGGGCTTCTCGCCCTTGGGTTCTTCCTTCTTCTTTTCCTCCTTCTGTCCCTCGACTTCGACGTTCACGGTCTGTGACGTGCTCTCTCCCTTGGTGTTCTTTGCCATCAGTTTGTAGACACCCTTGTCCTTAACATCGGGGGCCTCAATTTCAAGGGCGATGGCGAACTCGCCTTGAGAGACTTGTTTGATATGGACCTGGTGACGGGTGTCTTCACGCACCATGCTGTTCTCTTTGTACCAGACCACGTCGGGCTTATTCGCAGATTGCACTGTGCACTCGATGATGATCGTTTTTTGGTGCTCCCTGCGGATGACCTTGGGCCTTTCCTTGATCACAGGAGCCACTGCAACAGAAGAGCGACGGCATGAGGAGGGGGAAATCAGGTCCCTCACTTCCCGGGAATGATAACGAGAGACACGTCAATGGTTTCTGACAGTCAATATGTGGAAACTTTCCATCGACGCGATGCGTGTGGGGGAGGAGATTCTCGTGATAGACTCATTATTACTCACATTCGATATTGAGAGTGAGGTTGGCGTTCGACTCTCCGGCAGTGTTCTTCACGTTGCACTTGTAAATTCCGGCATCGGTGAGCTCGGGGTCGACGAGTTCGAGCTTACAATGGTATATGCTACCCTCCTGACGCACACTTTGTCGGATGCGAGCTCCTTCGCGAACGACTACCCCTTCTCTGTACCATGTGATACTGGGTTCCGGGTTGGCTTTCACTTTGCACTCCATAATAATAAGCTTGCCATCGTTTTCCGCTCGGATCTTCGGCTTCTCGACAAATGAAGGTGCCTCGCCAGAGGGTGCGGGGGCGCCAGCGATGTTCAGATTGAGATTTGCGTTGATTTCTCCGTCAGCGTTTCGAACAGTGCATTTGTACATGCCACCATCTTCTTTCGCTGGGTTACGGATCTCTAGAATAATTGCATATTCGTCGCTCCCTTCCTTTTCCATAGAGAATTTTATGTGGCCAGCCGATTCGCTCACTGTGCTGCTTCCATGGAACCACGTGTACTGTGGGGCAGTTTTGGACTTGACGTGGACTTCCATGAGAATGATGGCGCCACCTGGGGTTATGGAGAAAATTCGAGAAATTCAGTGCTTGACCGCTGCTATTCCGAAAGGATTGATGAACCAGAGTGCAGAGGGTCGAATCTCGTATTACTCACCGTCTTTGGGTACAATTTTCGGCTTCTGAGTGAAGGTTGGAGGGTCTCCGGTCTTCGGAGGCTCCGCCCCTTGCAGGTTGAGAGTGATATTGGCATTACTGTCACCCAGTTCGTTCATCGCATTACACTTATAACTTCCACCGTCCTCGGTCGTTGGATCCTGACGGATAAATCAAAACGTCAGATGATGGTCGATCGATAACTCTTCCTCGTCAGGGCATGGGCTTTGAGGATCCATCGATTTTCTTTCCATCTAGAGTTCAGAGCCGCGAATTATCTCGTGGCGTGGCCGTGGTCTGAGTCAAACGGAGAATCACCACGAAGGAGGGAAAATGCCCTCAGCGAATCCTGAACCGAATACATACCCTGATTTCGAGCGAAAGCTGATAGGTGTGTTTGGAGATCTCCTTGCGGGCGGTCTTGTGTCGGGCTCCCTCCATAATTTTCTTCGAGCCCAAATACCACGTAACTTCCGGGAAAGGATGAGCCTCACAAACGCACTCCAGAATCAGCGAGTCCCCTTCTTGTCGGATCGTCGGTTTTTTCGGAAATCGAGGTGCTTTGCCCTCTGGAATTCTGAAATACAGGACATGAGCTCTTCAGCGATGAATCGCACGAGCTTGCGCTCGGGGAGCAGCTTCCATTACGGCGAGAATCTGTCATCAGGGTACTTTATTGGAAGCGACTTACTTGGGTTTTCCGGCATCGAAATTGAGCGTGATCGTTGCGTGACCCTCCCCGTGAGCGTTCGTTGCGACAACTTTATATTCGCCGCCATCCTCCGCTTTCACTTTGGAAACTTCGAGAGCCGCCGTGTGGTTATGCTTGTCGGAGATCAGTCGGTACTTGTGCCGGGAGCCTTCGGGCACATGAGCACCGTTCAAGAACCATTTGATCGTCGGCGTGGGGTCGGCGATCAAAGCGCACTCGAAGGTGATCTTATTTCCATCGTCGCTCTGCTTGATCAGAGGCTTCTCGATGAACGTCGGTTTGGTGCCGCCTTCCGGAACGTTGGCGTCATCGCTGTCGAAGTTCAGCGAAATGGTCGCGTTGCTTTCGCCGAGTTCATTTTTGGCGACAACTTTGTATTTGCCGGCGTCCTCTACTGTCACATCGGACACTTGAAGTGTGCAATTGAAGTTGTGTCCGCCATCCGGTTGTACGATAATCTTGAAGCGGCCCGCCTTCTCCACCACTGGCGTTCCGTTGTGAAACCATGATATATCTGGTTTCGGATCGGCGGTGATCCGACATTCAAACAAGAGAAGTTCTCCGTCATCCTCCTGGCGGATCGAGGGTTTTTTCACGAACGTGGGCGCCGTCCCATCTATTTGCCTATTGATGCAGAAGGTGGAACGTTAGAGCCTTCCCCCCTGTCTCGATGCCTTGAATTATTATTCTTGCAGATTTGTTATCGACACCGAGCTCCGAACTCGGACGCCTTCCCCCTACCCCTCGGGCCTTCCCCATCTTTCGGGGTCCCGGAGACGTTTACACTGGTCTCAATTGTATTCTGCTCTCACACTGTATTCGTCTCTCATCGCTGGTCGGTTCCGAGTCGAAACGGGAATCGAATCGACCAGACCAGAGGGGGGATCTGAATCGTTGCCATTGAGGTGGAACGAGTGTGTAAGTGCCCAATCGACACATATTTGCCCGGAAGCCGCGCAGAGGGTTTGTCTGTTAGTGAGAGTCGGTCGGTACGCACGGCGACCAGCTGAAGCCCACCCAACCAAGTCGACCGGCCAACCAAACGACCCAATGACGGTCTCGGCAGTTTCTAGTAGACCGTGGGCGGTCGGGACGCCCGCACTGTTGGCTTCTTGCTTGGCCGACGCCTGTTTGCGAAGTGCTTGCGGGCTGCTCGCGAGCACATACCACGCGAGGCCAACTGCAGGGCAAACGGGCAGAAAGAATCAGAACCAGCAGCAGCAGAGAACACACCGGCGCACAAAAGGACCAACAAAGCTGTGTACCCTTCGGCGGCGTCTGAATTTAATTGTCGCATACCGAATGTGCCCGAACAAGTTTACGAGTCAATAAAAGAACTTCGCTACAGATGGGAACAAGCTCTACGGGGAGGAATGTCGACAATGACAAATCACGACTGTTTGTCCAAGTTAGTGCAGGGCTTGTCGTATGACTTTGAGGTCATGTCAAGAGAGTTCGATGGTGGGATGTGACATTTCTCATAGGCGGGCCGAACTGAATCATGGAGACAACTTCTTGTTTTCCGCTTCCAGCAACCATAAATCGCAGAGAAGACCAACTCAACGCTCGAGGGCTTCATTTCTACGACATCTACTTGATCCTCCGGGTTCTAGGTGATGTATGTACAAACGTTCCGGGGACTCCCTTCCTCCAAAAAGGAAGGCGAGTCGGAAAAGGAATGGAGGGCGGCGAGTCGAGACATTCCACCGCATTCCCTTGTTTGTATGATTTGAGCCACGACATTTTGACTACAAGGACTTTTCCAAGATCCGTATCCCCGGGACGTCTTCCCACCCTACCGCCGAAAAGGGACCTTCTTCTACAGAAGAACAACGGGGAGTAGGTCTAGAGACCCGAGTTCCAGGCTCGCCCAGAAGGGCGCTCCTACATCCACTTATTCGAGAACTCCGTCCGACGGTGACTTTTGCCGCCTGGAGATAAGAAAGAAGCCCACTTCAGATCCTAATGATCCCGGAATCCGTGTGGAAATATTACGCTCATCGACTCCTTCAGGGGCATTGAGAGACTTTGAACGACTCAGCAACAGGAGTCGGAGCTGCTTCAAACTCCCACCGGACCGCCCTATCGAGCTCCAATCGTTTCAGTAACGCGCGAGGAATTCGGAAGCTGTTCGCTCTCAACAGGAAAGCGGTGCATAGGCGAAATGTGCCGGTTCTTCCTGGTTCTCATTCTCTGGTTGCGGTTAGGCTACAGGGCATTCGACAGAATGGTGGAAGACGGTTGGTCCTGCAGCCGCGTCCAGGCCCAAACTGAGAGTAAGCTATTGCAGTGGACGGGCCGGTCGGCTGGCCGCTGCCCACAGACTAAATATAGCGGCGAGCTGCGGATACGAACGGCAAGCTAAACACACTTCCGTGTGTATCCGCCTCGGCGCTCAATGAAACACACTACGACGACAACGAGGGATATCCACCGGGGGCTCAAATCCGATCGCACGAGCCGTCTCACAGTAACCACTAAACACCAGAATGAATCCAAGCGCGGAAGTTTCACTTTACACGATCTTCGACGACACTGACCTTGAAGCCATGTCGGCGTTTGGGGCTTAGCCCTGTGAGGAAACGACTCTCAGTTGGGAAGCACTTTGAGGCACTTGTTTCGGACGGAACGGTTGACAAAATAGCAAAGTTCGCTATCAACACAGGGTTGGGTGCCTAAAACCCGGGCAGGAGTTTTACGGCTACCCAATTGGCAGCTATGTTGATACGAGACTGACTTGGAAAAGCCTAAACGCTGAGATTCGGCTCGTCGAAGAGAGGAGGAGGTCAGAGGAGAACGTAGACAAGCCCTCAGTCTCGTCCGGGCCCCGGTTTGGACCCGGTTCCCGATGGCTTGCAGAGGGCGTGCGGGCGGAAACCAGACCGGACTGGGGAACTACACAACGTCGATCAAGCGTAAGGACACCCGCTGGTCGGGCGAAATTCATTCGGGCGCCCCATCAACCATCAATAATCGAATTGATTATTCCTGAAGATTTTGATGGATCTCGGGATCTCAGGACCGTAGGATATCGATGGAACAACCACAGCATGTCGCTGCTAAGAAAACATGATCATGTTACCCATGCCGGTGCAACATTGTGATCATGAATAGAGGTCGCGCGGTTTTCGTTCAGTTGTATCGAAACATTAATATGATCGTCAGAGAACAGAGCCAGCTCACATCCGAGCGGGTCACTAGATAAAAGAGGTGACTCACGTTTGAGGAGTGTGTTGTCTGAGGCGAATGCCACTGACAAAGCATCTGAATCTATTTGTGAATGTACTGATTGTGCATACGGAGGGAGAGCAAGTCGTCTTCTTCATATCCGAACGATAACGAAAGTATTTGGTCCATGACAAAAACTTCAGTGGAGGCCTCGAACTCTGAGACCCCGGAAGGCATGTATATTTGGTCCCTAACATTCCGACAGTCTCTAGGAGTAAAAATCATGGGGCACGAACGATTCGGCTTCGGTTCAGGTGCATTTCGGAGTCACTCCTCAAAACTCGAATCGCCCAATCAGGGAGCGATCCGGTGCGGAATTCGTTTCCCGATAAGTCCCACGATCGTTGTTGTGGAGAGGTCCTCTGAGCCTCTTCGAAAGGCCCTTCGACCGTGACCGCGGCAAGCTCTCATATTTGTTCGATCGGGCGCTTCAATATCCAAAATGCTCTCTTCGATTAAGAGAAGCCGATTCGATCGCGCGAGGCTTAGAGTCTGCTCGACTTACTCTACAGAACCACTATTGTCTTAAGGAACGTGCTTGGCGTGTTAATGATGTTCGGAAGGTGAGCGTACTCGAGCAAGCCGAAGTAAGCCCTTCAGACTCTTAGAGAATTCATGATCAGGTAGAACGAGGGCAATCATGGGGAACGAGAACCCGACGGGACACTCAAAGAGGCAAGAGATCTCTCCATCGTTCTGAATCCTGGTGAGAGCCAGAGGATGACCGTTAACGGTGTCAATCGAGCGTGGTGTTCCCGGCGGAACGAAGCAGGGAAGGCTCGAGTAGTTCTTGAATCGAAACAAAGCTTCTCATCAGATCTTATTCGAATCGCCTCGCATCGCTCTGAATTCCGCTCTGACCGGTCATCACCCGCTCGGCTGGTGGGTTTCGGTCGCACAGCGAAGATCAAGGAGTTTCGAGGAGATTTTGGGAGGAGTGCTTTGGAAGACTCGGCTTGGGAGAGAGAAAGATGTGTGGAGCAACGTCCGGCCGGGAGAATTGGGCTCCGAGAAGTAACTCAAAAGCGAGAAACCGAAACCTCGTTGACACTGACATAAAAAGCGCACTCTTCGATTCCACAGCCAGGCCCGAGGTCTGAGGCGGTCGAGAAGCGGCCTCCACGACTTCTCGCGGCAGAGTAGCCATTTCTATTTCTCTGTTTTGTTCCCTCGAACGCCCACACCGTACCTTCGTCAGCTCGTTCTGATGTCGGAATTAAGACTGGTTTCACCAAGTTTCTATCGTCAGCCGACCGGTGGCGACCTTCGTGAGGGCCCGGCATTCAGAGAGCGGGAACGCCCGACGACGGACACGCCTTCGATTGGCGGATAATTAATGGGAGGATCTGAATGCGCATTCGAGAACTTTGGTTGAAGTCCACGGGCCGGGAACACCTCCCCTCGAACTCAGATCTCTATTCATATTCCGGCTGTAGACGGCTTGAGGGTCCGAAGACCGCGCAAGTGTTTTTTTCACGAGGCCAAAATTATGAGTGGCCACCCTAAACGCCGGTCGCGTCTGAACTCGGTTCGGGAACGTTTCCATCATGACATTCTCCGATGCGAATTCTTTTGACGAGCGTTGCAAGTTTCGACATGCATACACGGCGTCACAGAATCCGGAAGCGTTTCGCTTTTCTCTTCTTCTGAGCGGGCCAACAAGCAAACCAAACGTAAATTTCTCACAGGTCGTAAAGTGGTGGAGACACGAGGCTTCCATTTCGAAAAGTGACAAGGGGAACTCTCCCTGAGTGCGCCCTACGCACCACAACAACAACAACAACAGCAACAAGAAATGGTTCTCGTAGTCGACAGCTCGACAGAGCTCGCGCAGGAATTTCATTCCCATTTCTCTCGAAGGTTCGAAGAGAACGTTTCTCTAGATGATCTTACTCACCTCTCGAACGGCTTATCGGCGGCTGAAAGGGAATACGAAGATTTTAATTGATGAATTTTCCGGTAGATAATTTCCGGCACACCGGCATTTCCGATTCGGCAGAGCATCTCCACTCTTTATCGCGTGCCCCAGTGTCGGATATTTCGCATGCCGTATGCTCTGAACTAGGAGCCTTGAGACGTGTCCCGAATCATAGAGGGAGCCCGGAAGATGGCTCTGGTATCATTGGGATGTTCTGCTCGCCTCCAACGCGAAGCTCCCAGCATTTCACATCCTTGGTCGAAGAAGTCATCTTTCTAATAATTCTCTGAATCAGCGCTCCGATACCGCTGTTCGACGATGTCTGTGTAGTGTATATAAAGGTAAACTCGCGCGTTAGCGAGCTTCCCTGAATGTTTGTGTTTGCCCTTGTCGTCGTCATCGTCTCGGGACTGACCTAATATGAAGTCATCCGCCCGAGCTGTTTGTGGCAAGACCCAAGACTGTCGTAGGGGTTTCCTTTTCGTCCACCTGCGCTGCATAGCGATCGGGGCATTCTGATTTCCGAATTCAGCTACCCCGGAACTCCCCAATCAAACGTACCGAGGTGACCCCAGTAAAGGACCGTTTAATGAAACCAGCGAACGAACACAGTGTCCCCGTAGGTCCTTGCGTTAGACAACTCGAGCTCTACGGCGAAGCTCAATGAAACAACTCGGAAACCTAATCGTTGGTAGCGCTTACCTAGACGAGGAACAAAGCCGTTAGGGCAGAGGAAATCGAGAAAGCCTGAGCTCAGATCATGGTTACCGCGGGCGGACGGCATTCGTGAGCAAGGCCAAAAATAATACGCTAGAGCTCGAATCTCGCGAGCATTAGATCCTGAATGTCCAGGGCGAAGTAACCAATCTAATTACCCGAGAACCCACGACATCGTGCCGGTACTCTCGAGATTCCGCCTATCATGGCGAACGATTGGAGTAATCAAAATGACCGATGTTGATTCGTTTCCCGCAACGTTGGCCGCCCTCGACCATCGTTGTATACAGTTTGCGTTTGACGACTGAGTGTGGCGCTCGTTCGACATGGGAAAAGTTATTTAAAGACGCATCAAAGATCAAGGACTGTTTACTCGACTTCACAGCCATAATGAGCGTGAAAGTAGTGTCAACGCGGTGATGAAGCGACCTCATCTGATACAACGGGGCTCTCGAGATCCGCCCCTCCCGATCTCACTTCCTCGGAGGCGTCTCGACGAAATCGCGTGTCCCGCAGCATCGCCCCGCGGCTCGGAGTGGGTACGGCTAGATTGGGATTTACTCCCGGCCAGAAGATTATCTCAGGGACGCGCTCCAAGCGCAGGCTCGGAACCTCCGAGCGAGCGTGAAGCTCCTCCTCGCAGTCTCGGAAGAGCACAGTATTCAGGTGTTTAGCTCGAAGCGCACGTCTGTAAAACCGCACCGGGAATAAGGAATTTCCTCACTGAAGATGCCGAGATGGTTCTGAAACGATGTGCTCTCTGAATATGTACGGTCGGTGCTTGTGGCACGAGAATCGTAAGTCATGTCATTCGCTCTCGGGACGCGAATCTGATGTAGGAGATGCGAGCGAGCACAAACGAACAAGTCTGCCATATGGTGATTTAGGTCTACGCGTGAGAGATATGGGCGAGGTCGATGCTTCGATCCCTGAAGTCAAGATGCTGTCGATTCGAGACTCGGTGAGTGGGAGAATTCCCTCATACCGCAAAAGTTATTGAGAGCGCGGATCTTCACACTTTAGGCTCGAAGAGTGTGAGGCCGGAAATCTTCATTCTTCAGGTACGGTCGACCCGTGCAGAGGATCGCCCGGTGCCGAGCAACATCCTCGATCACAAGTGCTCGTTAGCTCGAATAAGGGGCCAACGGATCACCCCCGTATCGCACAGCGTTGAGCTGGCGTCGGCGTAGTGAGATTGGAGGTCGGAGATGCGGTTATTGTCTGATTCATTGGCCCAAAGGTTAGGCCGACTTCGCGCTTCAGCTGAGAGGGGGTGAAAGTAAACGTGTCTGCTCCATCCATTGTACGCCTGATTTTGATACGAATAACCGCACCGTGCCCACTGATCACTTTGCGCTGCGCTTGATGGGCTAATTATTATTTATTGAGAGTTGCTGGTTTCCGCGCCTTTGAGAAGCCCGTGAATCTCCGGCTAATCCGTCCCAATCACAGGCGACTCCTTCCCCGAACTTGTGTAGCCTCCCAGTTGATCTCCCGCGCTGTGTTTCGCTCTCTACGTTCCCTCAACTCGCTTCTGGTCTTGTTTCGCTCTCCCGAGTTTCATCGAAATGCCTTCTCTTTGAGCAATTGATGGAATCGCTGAAGCTCCGACAACCCTCGCGGGTCTCTCCAGGAAATCCTGGAGAAACGACCAGCGACCAGCGCCACCGAGTGACTCGAAGAGAAGATTTCATTCTTTCCATCGGATAGAGCGACTAGCGGTGCATGCTCCTCTCCCGACTGAGAGAGAGAGTAGTTCTTTCTTGAGACGAGGGTTGGGTATATGGACAAAGGCTATCTCCACATCGGCTGTGAGGGCCCAGCTTGAAGCGGCAGGAGTATCGAGGTAGCTAGTGCTACTGAGCATTCCAGCTTCTCGGTAAGCTGGGAGAACTGGAAGGAGTCGACCTTAGCTCCTATGTTAGCCGGTGGAGATCAATGCCACGGGAGAAGCCCTCGGGAGTACTTCGCTTAGTTTGCTACCTCGGACTCGGCATCGTGGCTCCCAGACATTGCGACAACCCGCGGAGCCAAGATTCGCGGCGATTGGAGAGTCCGTGATAATGGAGGCGGGGAAACGGGGCAAGAAGACGAGGATCGAAGGGAACGAGAGCTCAGTTCGGTGAGAGCGAGACAAATCAGACTCTGAGACAAAGAGGACCGGAAAACTTTCTACCGTCGACATGGTGAGGAGCGGGTCGCGCAGACTCGTCGCTCTTACTCAGTGACAGACCGGGGCCAGGCATCCCATCCGCTCGGCGTGACTCTGCCTCGAAGGAGGCCTTAACGAGCCTTGATACGCTGGAGAGCAGTCGAGCCGCGATATCCGAAATTTCGAACACAAAAACCCACACTTACGCAAGAAGTTCAGGTTGATGGAAGAGCTGACATCGCCTAGATGGTTCTTGGCCATCACAGTATATAGGCCCTTGTCGGGTTCATATACATCATCGATAGACAGAGCAATGTAATATTTCCCAGGGGCTTTCTCTAAAATTTTATATTCTGTTCTCTGAGTGTCGAGGACCTCATGCTCATTCCGAAACCATTGGACCTGCGGACAAGGGAAAGCGATTAGAATTACACGTAGGTAATCTCCGGCAATTTATCAATACGGTTCCGACAGAATAAGCTTTCGGTCTGGTTGCAAATTTATGGATTCGTTCGAGTTTCTTCAGTCCGATTCGAAGAACTCACAGTTGGCCTCGGATTAGCAATGAGCTCGCACTCGAACACGAGACGATTTCCATCATCCTCCTGCCGCAGGATTGGCTTGTGGAGAAAAGTCGGTGCTACCGGTTCCTTCGACATGTTGTGCAGATAGAGTGATCAGACTAGGCACACTCGTAACATTCGAAAGCACTCCAGCATCGAATCCGTCTGTGAGTATTTATGCCTGAAAAAAAAATCATAATTCTTTAAAGAAGAACCTGGCGAGTTCATAGAAAGGTTCTCAAAATTCCGAGCTCTCGGAATTCTATTTTCTCCATACAATTCAGTCAGCCGTTCCTGGTCAGGGTGCACGGGACCCATGAGACTTCGAATGAACGCGCCTGTGCAGTGATCACTCTGATTAGGTGAACCAAACCCCTAGAGCCATTTGTTGAGAACAATCAATTCATCGAACGACTCCGAAATTCTTCGAGGAAATTGGCGAGTATTATAAGCGATGGTCTCTTCGGTATTCTGCACCCTTGTGGATTTCGGGGTCGACTGGAAATAGATGATAGAGCCCGCGGCCAGGAAAATTGCGGAATTACGCTCGATGGAACACATTGCGACGTTCCGCCGGATCGTATCATTCTCTTCTCCCAGTTTGTCCGCTGTCTGAGAACAGGTGAGCTCTCTGCTGCCGATGAAAACCTGTCTATGGAAGAACGTGTTTCGAAGACATGGGCCGAACTCGAATCGTGAGAGATCATCGGATGCACCAGGCACGAATTCCTCGAGGAGACGGCTCTGTGGAAATCCGGGTCAACTCTCTCGCTTCACCGTTGTTTCGGGGAAGCCTCCATCGCCGAAAAGGGTGGCACCTCCGTCACGCTCGTCTTTCTCCTTCTGGATTCTCCTAGTAGACTGATCCCCTCTTTCTCTCACGTCATACCCGAACATTGATGATCGATAGGGCTGTAAGAAAAACGCGGAAGTCGCGGAAATCGCCGAAACCGCGATTTCCGTCGGTATTCAACGAACTCCGCAATTTTCGTCATTCTCAGATTTTATCATTGATTCGTCTTTTCTCGGGGAAGAACGGAAAACGTATTTCGATCGATGAATTGAGTTACGGCAATCGAATGAGCTCCGTAACCCCACGGGGCCCGCTGAGCTCTCAGTTAACGCTCGAATTCGGTAATACAGCTGGATAAGGGTCCGCTACGGGGGAGGAGCTCGCAAAGCTCGGTTGATCTGAAGGGCCGCTCTTCCAAGGAATTTTGAGTGAAAATCGACATTTTCCACGATTCCGAGCAGTTTATGTGGTTTTTCGCGATTTCCTGGGAATTCACCGCGATTGTGCCGCGATTTCGGCGATTTTTTTCCGCGACAAATTTACAGCCCTAATGATCGATGCCAGGATTCTGCATGCAGGAACTCCCGAATGGAGGAGCGGAGGCTCTCCCGGAGATCGGACGCATCATCGAGTGCTTGAGTGATACACCGGTCAAGTATGCTACCCAGGAGAGGAATCGAAGCTGCTCGAAAGGAAAGCCCGAGAACCCACTTGAGGTGCGAACTAATACCTGTGACGCAACTAATGGCTGCGGAAGCAATGCGATTCGCGGACAAGAAACAAGGGCAACTCGCTTTTGTGAACAGCTCGAGGTCGAGAACCCGCTCTTCTCACAACGAGTCGGTCTGTCGGTGAGCGACGACCACGCGTACCTACAACATTACTTTCTTACCGCACTATGATGTAAGGATTCTCACTTATTCGAGAATGCGGAAAAACGCCTCAAGGTCGCGCGCCTTCTAACGAGACCCGCCGAAGGCTTCAGATTCGACCGTGAGTCGAATAGCAATCGCGTCGGGTTCCTCGGCGGATCTGAACTTCCAAGCGCGACTCTCTTGGATTTCAAACCGGCGCCTGGTGGCCAAACACTTCAAATGATCGAGAATCGCGACCCTGCTACCGAAAATTGACACTGTCCTGTCCACAACGGAGTATCTCAGATTCTCCTCGGAGTTTTGAGTTGAAACATAGTTTCGGAGAGCGACCGACGAAACCTCGGCTTAACACTCTCCAAGCTACTCATCGAGCTCTCGTTCTTATCGTCAGACAGCATCGATTGCTGTATGAGATTTTCTGCAGCATTTTTTTACCCGACTGGAATGCCGATCCAATTCTTACATCATGTTCCGTGTACTCACGTTCAAGGATTGCTCTCCTCGCTGAACACACAGATCAGACGACGGTCACGATGTCTCTGTATTTATATCCAGGCTAGAGAAACAGATGTACATGAGCTGATGATGAATTATTTCGAAGATCGATGAATGTGAAAAGAGCAGGTGAACTTAACAAGCACACATAGGTAGTAGTCAGGTTCCAAAGAAAGGGGCAGCTTTCCACGGAACGGACTCGACACACTGTGAACCACCACTATGCGGTCGGGACCTGCGGCTGCGAGCAGACGAGCTATAGGGAGAAGGGGAGCCGCTTTCAGAGACCAATATAGAGACCGCCACTACTCACTAGAACTACAGGGAAGATATTCTGGAGCTCTCGGCTCTAACCCTAACTAGCGTTAATCGACTTCCTCTGCTTTCCGCAGGTTCGCTCATGGATCTTCGTCGGGCAGAGCGACGAACCTGACGTTCACTCTCAGACAGGGTTCTAAATCCTCGGATATGTTGCGGAAGCATCGAGGAGACCCTTCTGAAATGTTTGCGTTGACAAACGAAGGGTGTCAGACCTGAAATCTATTCGAACGACGCGTGCGGCTCATCTTCGGCCCCACCGGTGGGTCGTCGCAACAAAGCGGACACGCGGAGGTTCAGAAAACGTTCATCTGTCAAAGACTAAAAGCGGTGCATAAGGAAATAAATCTTCCGCACGTATACATATCGCTTAGTGGGTCTGCTGGCTTGGCTCAATTCTCGACTGGTCAGGTATTGTGTTCCGTCGTCGCCGGGGAGGAGATTTGTAGATTCAAGAATGCGATGCCAGTCTCCGTTCGGGAAGCTTGTTTTCCATTTGTGGCAATGCGGGAGCGACTAACAGCTTCGAGAAAAGCTTTCTAACGTGGGGCCGCGGCTGGCCTGCAGCACCAGCAGCACCGCTGGCACCGGGACCAAAAAGGTTGAGCTAAGCACGTTTCCCCTTTCGAGAGGGTCCGTCCGTTGCCCTCCGGAGTGAGTTCTCGATTGTAATTTATGCTTTCGTTTCCACTAAACATGTCTCTCGAACACTTGTTGTCCCTGACGCGACAGTTTCATGATGTCTAGTGAATGCGGTGCGTAAACGTCTGGCTGCACTCAGGGGCCTATATCAAGTCCTTATGATGTGGATCTCTTCGGTAGGGTGGAAAAAAAAGACGAATTGAAACAGGACTGAACATATCGCTCTTTCAGACGCTGGGACAGCAGTTGGAAACTCCCAAGCTCGGGTCCGTATCGAAAGAATGGTAGAGTTCTCGGCCTTTTTCCGAGACAGGCACTTCGGCATGCAATCGGGGAGTGTCGAAAACAGAAGTCCGCAGAGAGAGGCTGTAGGGCTAAAAGTATCAACCTGGAGCATGAGACAGTAAGCTGACATGCCAGTTATCCTCGCGAGTCTCACACAGCATGAAGCGTGCGGGCAAGGAGTTCCGACCATGGATTGGTCATACGTCCACCTATGATTCTGTATCTCAACGGTCTTTATTCGGATGGGGACAGAATATAATTCTAAGAGTCCAATTGGAACAGCTAAGCTCCGCGATATGGCGGGATCATCACGCGGCGAGGCAGAGCGCTCTGTTCGGAAGCGATCGCTTTTCCGTGTTGTCGTGAATTTCGCAACACTCAAATTGACGGTGACAGTTCGCGACAATGTACTCAGCCCGGGGTTCAGTTTTATGCGGAAATTTTCTGTCGCTTCGCCGGGTTCTTGCTAAGTTCCACGTAGCTTGCCCTCTGCTCCGCCGTGAGTTTCCTGAACCTGTCCGCGGCCATTTTCAGCCACGTGCCGGCATCGCCATCGGGGCTCTCCTCTTTGAGCTCCTCAGAGATCTCGTCCATGAAGATCTGGATCGGACTTCGCTTCTCCTTGGCATCTGGAGCTGGAATGATGTCATTTACCCGTCAAAAATGCCTCGACGCGATAAAATCACGCGATGACTTGATATTGACTTGCATCATGCCACGGAAGCTAACGAGAAGACCCGACTTTTCTCAATCCACCTCTCCCCGTCGTTCAAACTCGATTGAATTTCCGTTGACACGATGGGCATGAGAAATTCCAGAATATTCACCTTTCCCTTTGCTGATTGGGAGTTTGGCTTGCTTCGGTGCCAACTTCGGAGCTGCTTCTTGGACGGGAATTGGTCTCGACGCTTTTTTCGACAAGATTTCATCCAATTGGCCTCCTCGTGGTTTCGTTGGAGCTGAATGAGTTGGTGAGATGAGGAGACTTAGGAGAAAAATCCATCTCTCGCGGCGCGAAAATCGGTAGTCGTACGGGAGAGCTGTTCGAAATTCGGAATCCTTTGGAAAATTCGAAATTTGATAGTTGAAAAAACTTACCCGCAGCTGCTTTCCTGAAAGGATTGAAGTCACCCATCGGGTTCTTGTCTCCCGCGACTGTAGTGGGCAACGAGCCCAGAACCACTCTTTTGGGAGCTAGAATCGGAGCCGAAGGCATCAGATCCTGTGACTTCAGAGGTTGCGGATCGAGATCCTCTTGAGACTGCGTGTCTGTTTCCGTGAGCAATTCTTCCGTTTCGGGCTCTTCATCGAGATCGCCGTTTTCGATATACTCCCGTATGATCCGGAGTATTCCGTCTAATCTCCCATGTTTATTCGAAGCCTCGGCGTATTCTGAGAGTAATTCGAGCGTCCCCCTGGAAATGACTGCACCCTGAGTCTCGGCTCTACGAATCGCTCCCGTCGCAATCGATTCCGTCCCACGGTGACCTTCGACCGGAGTTCCGAACCCACCTATTGCAAGCTTCCATACGAATGATGTCGGAAGCTCGAGACAATCGGTCCGTTTTCACTGCGAGAGCGAACATTTGTAACGAGAGCTTCGCCATTCCGCTCTGCAAATCCTCGTCATGGGCATTCCGTAATCGAAGATACTTCGACTCGAGCTGGCTCTTGTCGCTCGCCGCGTTCAGCAGAGGAATCTGTAACTTCTCTTTGACCATGATCGGAAGGGGTTTCACCCTTGGACTCCATTTCTTACAGGCGATGTAGAGCAGACGATTGTATCGTTCACCGACCGACACGACAAAGCAGCCGCTGCTACAACCGAGACTCTGCTTGCTGTCGAACACAGGGCACCAGGAAGCCATCCGCTCGTTGAAAATGAACAAGACCCCTTTCGAGTTCATGTAGGCTGGTCGATACTCCTCTGTGAAGCCTGCCCATACAATCCTGACTTTCCTGGGCATACCGACGCTGATCTTCCCCGGTCGGGTCACGACTCCGCCGCCGGTAACCCTGTGCCGAGTGCAGACAATATTCTGGCGATCGTCGAGACCGGTGCCCTGATGACAGAAAATCAGGAGATTTTCCCGAGGCTGGACTTCTTCGTAACGGAGACTTAGTTTCGAAGCTCCCGCCATGCAGATCAAGGGCCCCGGGAGAGTGAATACTTCTCTCTGGATTCCTCCCGGCGAGAAGAGTCGCAGATACTGGTTGCTCGTCGCCATCGCGATGAAGTTCATCCCAATCGTGACTCCACATATCGAGTCGTGTTTCACCTCAACTTCCCAGCTGGGCGTCTCCCCGGCCTGAGGGTCCAACAAGTACACCATCATCTCATGGTCCGAGGCAAGAACCAAGGCGTGGCCGTCAAGCGCAGCCATCGTGTACCCTTTGTTCTGCAGGACCAGGGGGTGACGGTCGGAAGCATTGTGGAAATCCACATCGATCGACGACTCTTCGGCACTGATTGAGCATACGACGAATCCGACGTGGTTGTATGCTAAAAACCTACGGAATGATCGATTCCAGTCAGAGCCGCGGATAGCTCCCATTGATGGTATCAGGGCGCCAAGCAAGGACAACGGAGTCTCTCACCTTCTCTCTTGGATCGCGTCTTCTTCGTCCTCCTGTTCATCTTCGCCGGCTCCTTCTGCCTGTTCAAGAACTTCGCCCACCTGCGATGAAATTAAACGAATCAGCGAACCCTGGGCTCATCCGATACGGAGCCGAACCTTCACGGGTACCATAGACGCTTCAACCGCATCCGATGACATTTGAACAAACCTGGAACGGTTTCTGGTGGAAAGCCTTGACGTGAATCGTTCGCACAGTCTCACGTACGACCATTCTTTCGCGCTGTCCGCCTGCATCTTCCCCACCTTCGCCCAATATTGTCGGCATGTAGGTCGACCTGATGGCACCGAGATCTGGGGATACAGTTTCCATCATCGCAGATTCAATCGAAACTGCCGAAGCCGAAATTCTTCGCTCTTTCTCTCCTCAGTATCCCGCTAGTGTCGCGTCGCGGGAAACCCAGCTCCGGATATCCCGAAACCGCGATCGTTTCTTACCGATACCGTCGTCCTCGTCATCGGAAGTGGGACTTTTTCTTTTATTGTCGAAGCCAGTGCCTGCGAGAATCTCTTCGTCGGGGTTGAAAGCCTCGTCTGTTTCCATTTCATCGGCAGCTACTTCGGCCGATTTCTTCTGTGAGGGAATTCGTGTGGCACATTGGAGTTCGCCCTTGTCGGTGAGAAGCACCACAGCGTCGTCGGACGAAGGATGGAAGATGATGCTGGTGATTGTGTCTTCCATTTTGTGCAGCCACGTCTGCTCGAAATCCGGGAGACTATACGTAGCCAGCAGCCCTTGATTCGTAGAAAGAGCGAGTCGCGTAGAGCCGTCTGTCGAAGCGAATAACTTGAATTTCGGGGTTCGAATTTCGTTAGACTATGCACCGCATCAGGGCTCCCTTGCCAAAGACTCACCAGTGGACATAGTAAAAACGAATTCTTCGTCGTCAATTATTTCATCAATCTCGAATTCTTTCTCCAAAGAGAAAGAACCCGCCTTGAAAAGCTTCAGCGATCTCTCAGCGGCGACGAGCAAATTCGAGTTCGATAGGAACGCCAGACGGTGAAACCTGGTGATTTCCTGCACAGCCTCGACCTTATCGATCGATGTGAAAAGATCGTCGAGCTTCTTAATGCATTTCCCATCATCCGTCGACCACACGCGGACAGATCCGTCACAGCTCGCCGTCGCCTTCAAGTCGAGAGGAATTTTAGTTCACTCAGCGTTCGGTTGTCGGAATCCGACCGCTCGGATACACAGGAACGTCCTCCGTCTAGGCGATTACGGAACTCTATTCGGATGGGGAGCCTATCCTTACCACGATCGATGCCGCCGAATCTATGGCCAAGCTGAGGACTGCGGCCTTATGACCTTCAAGTCGGACGTCGTCCTCCTCCTGATCGTTTTTGCAGATTATGGCTTTTCCATTCACCAGCGCCACCACGAATATTTCGCCGTCACAGGCTACATGAAGGATTTCCGAATCGAAATTTCTAATCGTTTTCGCCTCGAGCTCAGCCTCGGAGCGCAGAGCCCCCTCGGAGTTAAAGGCAGAGATTTCCTGGATCCTGAAGCCGTCGGTGGCACAGAGGAGATTGTCGCCCTGGAAACCATAGCTGTTAAGAGACTTTTCCGCAGAGACCGCTATGCGTGCGCGATCGCACTCTATCAGAATTGCCACAAACTTGGGGGGAGTATTTATTTGAATCGATTAACATTTGAGGTCGAGAGGATGGAACGGGTTGGGGAGTGAATTCTGAGTTCACCTTGACAGCCACTGAGTTGCACTGCGATCCCAGGGTAACATTGATTGGACTCTCCTCTGAAAGGCTCTCGGAATCCCAAATGCGGAGCTCTCCATCGGCACCGCAAGTGACAATATATCTGGAATCACAAGAGAACTCATCGTTAGCAGGAACGATTCGTGGGAAGTACCGCTGCTCAATACTGCCGATAAGACGTCCAAATCACATAGGGCCCCCTCCAATAGGCGAAAGTTTTAATCGAGTCTCACTTGTCTTTGAAGCGGATACCCTCTGTGTAGCCGTCGCAGTGGGCGTAGCGCGCTTCACCCAACGACATCCTTCGCCCTCGACCGCCTGATGCGGAGCTTCTTCTTCGCGAGCACCGAACGAATAAATTCGATGAGCTCGATAATTCCCTGACACAGAAAACTGATGGGCGACAACTCCGACTCCTCACTCACTCAGCTGCTTTGCCGCCAAAACGTTCCGACATTTAGGCTCTCCGCCATTTAAGGGCGACTCCTTGTGAGCGGACCGCGCGCGCTACTGTGCATGGTCACCGGTCCAAATTAGCGGCAGTCACTGCCTGCGACAGTGTAATGGACATCAGGCATGAGAGCCGTCCGAACGACGAACAAAAGGTCGAGAGCCTTTCGAGCAGCTTGTCCCGGAATCGCTCCGCCAGGATCAAGCTCGGAGGATTCTCCTGGTGTTTTTTTCGACTTCACCATCCGTAATCCGAATCCTCGAGCTTCTACACCTAGACTCTTTCAGAATTAACAAATTGAGGGTAGAGAGTACCGACCCCGAAATCCAAATCCTTGTGTATGTTGAAAACTTTGCGGATTGGCGAAACACGATCGGCAGGCCGATTAAGGAGCTCATCGAGAAGGAAAATTCCGACGCTCGCTTTCCCGCCACATCTCTGACACATTGAGGAAGAAATCTAAAGCGCTGCCGAGGATCGGAAGTTTTGACAAAGTCGATACCGTGAGGATTCGGAAAAAAAACAAGAGAATGGACCGCGTAGATCGTAGATCATCGAGCGCCGCCGTCCGAGGCCATTCTCGAAGGGGGAAAATAATGAGACTTCATGGGGATCATGACCCAAACGCGTCGGATGAGCCGTCGCGACGGGTGGGCGTTTGGCGTACGAGCCGAGGCTCAATCGGGTCAACGTGAAATCATGGGCTCCTCGGAGATATATCTGCTGGATACCGGGTAGCTCTAAAATCTGTGGCCGATATCCTTCCCACTGTCCGAGTCTCATCGGCGTAGTCTCGCAAAAAACCTTCAACGACTCTCACGGGAAAGCTCCGCGAAGTTGCGCACCCATTCAAGATATATCTCAGGGGCGCCGCTCTGAAGCGCAAGAAAAGTTTTTCAGTCTCGAGACGTGTTTCCTGAGTTCTTGGGAATTCCTGCACTTTCATTCATTCATTTATTGACCAGAAATCCAAGGAATCGCTGGAACTCAGAGAACGTATCGGGGAATGACCATTCTGAGCATTTGAGCGTATTCCCGGTCGAATAGTTGGCCTATTTTCTCGGACAGTTTCTCGTTGATCTGCGAGATAAAAGACAGTTTCCTGGAAAATGTGCCAAGTTTCAGATACGGAGTCTCAGATCGATCCGCGTCGTAATGGGGAAGCCTGTTTCAAAGGTATCACCTTTCAGGATTCAGGTCAACGCTGCCCTGTACTATGTTGGTTTCGAGAGGACCAGTCGATGTCACGGTCAATCGCTTGAATTTCGAGCTGTCCTCCGTCCTCGCGATCATGACTTCAGCACTGACGTTCGTAAGATGGGTTGTCGTCGCTATGAGGTGCGATCTACCGATGATATCATCTCCCTGCAAGGAGGACGGAGCTTCATCCAAGACCTGTGGAACTGAGATGAGACCAGTATCCAAAGTCCAACGGCACAAATGGGAAAGAAATTAGCCCCCTCTGAGAAACTGATGAATATGAAAACTCCGCGACTTTTTGATGTTTTGACGATGCTCGGTAGCCTGGCACTCACTTTCACGACGGCATCGAACGCGAAACGAGCGTGCGGCATCACGATTTTGCACTTGATAGTGTAAAACCAAGTATCGATTGCGTCTACGAGATCGTCCGCGCAATCACCATCTCGGACCGCGGTGGAGAGCCCGATGAGCTCTCCGCTGCTGAAACTCGCTTCGAATTCTCGAGTGAAGAAACCTGCCGTGAAAAACGCGCGTGAACTGGCGTCCTTCCCCTCACGACTGCAATTTATCTCTGGCTTCGATGAGGGACGCATCTTCCAAGGATACATCATTCAGACGAGCGCCTAAGGTCACATCATCGACAAAAATCGCATCGATTTCTTTATGAACATAGGCTCTGAAAATTACCAGTTTTCTCGACTTTGAGTTCGAAACCGTCAACATCGAGACTGTCGAGTCCATCCCTGCGTATCTTGAAGGAAAGAAATCGGCTCCTGGGAGCTCACTACCAAGGTATGAGTATCAGCCTTCTGATTGATCGTCCCAGTACAGCTTACCTGTCGACCTAGATCCAACAAAACTCTGTCGAAGAACTCATTCGGATCCGCTGAAGTCGTCTCAAGCAGCGCGAGAATGCAGACAGCTGCGCGGATCATTGCCACACGCAACGGACGTCACGTGAATAGTTCAGAGGCGGCTACTTGGAGACAGCAGAGAGCGGAATCATTGAAGGCGTCAACTTTTCTGAGTATCACGCACGCTTGACGACGAGTTGAAGCGTCAGCTTACCTTGAGCTCTGTGGACGACGCCAAGAAAGTCTCAAAGCTCTAATGCTCCCGTCTAGTTTAGCGTAATCGGTCCGATTTCCTTCCATCGCCAGTAATCCCAGAGCGCATTTTGAAACCGTGACTCATATTCTTAGAGAAATCCAGCGATTTGAGCCCGCGCACGTCATCCGCCGGAGCTTTCGCAGTCGGAGCAAATATTTGCCAAGAGAAATTCTCATTCCGGTTGGAAGCTAGCATTCCGGGCCATAGGAGGCCTAATTCACGCCATAAGTAATTATTGACAAGGACCGATAAGTAATTGATTCGCTTCCGCCGGAAGTGAACTCCGCATCATACCCTAGATTTGCAGCTACGCTGGAAGGGGAAATGCCTAGGCTATCCGTACAGGTCCCCGCACAGCTCGCTTACCCCGGCTGACTTAGACATGAGAGCTTCCAACTCGCACGGTCTCGACAATTTTTCAAGAATCGGAGGAGCAGAGTGCGAGCTCATTCATCCTGATGCTCTGAGTCGAGCCTCAGAAGCACTCGATTCATGGGAATCCGACGCCGCGACGACGTGTTTGAGCAATTTCGCTCGTTACTATGAGGAAAACACCGACATATTCAGAGGCCGTGCATGCCTACGCATATCGCAAAATCGATTCGTCTCGAGAAGGAACATGCGCCCCTGTTCCAAGAGATCGATGACTACTTTCACTTCCCATGAGGGCATATCGTCAAACAGATTTCGGGAGCATACCTCCCGAGGAGCTTGGGGACACGGGAAGGTGTGACGCTGTGGAGAGGGAAGAAGCGCTCATTCTAGGGAAAATATCTCTCCATTCGCTCTCAATCTTTATTCTGTCCTGTGGAATCCTTCTTGTCGGCATGCGATGAATAAATTTGAAAAATTCGATAATCACGACCCCGCGGAACAGATATCGGCTTCCGCACGCGGCGGAGTTCGCTGACTTCGGAGCCCATTTCCGTAAGGAGCTCCGAGCCTGTGGCAGGAAATCATCTAGCTCTCATGTAGGAGAAGAGAGAATCTTCCATGTCGACGATTGTGTCATGTGGAGAAAGCAACTCATTCGGATACTAAACTCGAAACAAACATAACAATGATGTGTCTTCATCACATCCGATACAGCCTTTGAAGCCGAAAAATTGGGGATACTAACAATATATCGGGATGAAAATCAACGAAATCTGACTTTCGATTTCGATGTAAGCGATTCGTCAGGACTGATTCCTCCTATGATGACTGTGCCATACTATGACGGGAATGCTCGGATTCTCGGTAGTGATCCAGCACTTGGGAATATTCCTCCCTATTATTTTCCAGAGATTTGTGCATCTCAGCGGAGGTATAAATAAAAGTCGTCACTTCGATCGAGGACGTTCAGCGTCGTCAGAAGTCGCGCTCCGCTAAATTCATGAAGTAGACCGGTGGCGCTGGTGAGAAGACAAAAACACAAAATAAACCCGAAATCCCGATTAGAGCAGTCGTGGCGGACGTGGTGAACAGCTCCCGGTACTGGAAGTGAGCATACCTGGAAAAGAACAGAAAAGCTGTATTTCCGTGAACGTTCCTTAGAGACATGTGGAAATAAGAGACATGCCAGTGATGTCTTGGCTGGAAATCCCTTCGCTCCATCTAGCGACTCGAGGGTCTGACACTGAGTAAGGAGCGTCGGATAGCCCAAGCGAGCTGGACGAGGGGATGGTGTTCCATAGCGGGGCAAAGAATCGCTCCATCACTTGCCTCGAGCTGGAGTCTTGCAAAACGTCATAATGCCAGAGTATTAGCAATCACACTTTCAATCATCTTTTCCCTGCTCGAGAGAATAAAATCAAAATGAGCCTCAAAGCAAACGACACTGATTCGATTCTATCCCATTGGGGAGCCGGTACAGGAGCCCCGAGCTGCCATTCTCTCGAATTCCCGAGCTTATGCTGATGGAAGGTACAGGTCTTCCAGAACCCTGATTCAGAACGAACGTTGACATCAGTCAGTCATCATCCATCATTTCGAACGGTGCTGTCTCCGGAAAACCTTTTGGGTGTCTGTTGTAGGAGCTTGCAGACATGTAGCTGCGAGCTCTGTGTGGCGATCGCAATTCATTCGCGAATTCGCAGAGAGGGATCATTGTCTCTTCTTTTCTGTTCACTTGGACTCCGCGACGATCCGCCGGCAGCGGAGTCTAACGGTTGATGCCCGCGACTTCTCGGGATCTGATTCTCTCCTAGCCCTGATCTCCTAGCCACTGGATGATTTAGTCACATCAACTCTCGAAAAACCTCCCGTGTTCCTCGTGAACAAGCGGTTCAGACCGGAGACGAAACTAGAAGCCTTCTGAGCAGGGCCTGCCTTCCGCTGAAGCTACCACCGCATAATTCAACGGTAGAAAGACCCTTCTCACTCACCAGAAGAGAGCTAGCATCCCTCCTAGAATCAGGTAAGCTAATGAAGCAACATTGGCTTCGAATCTTGAGACAGGGGCTGGCGTGGTTTCCTGCAAAAGATTGAGTTTTGGTCAGATGTCAGTTCCCGATCGGTTGGGATCGATTTTTCTGGAATGTCGTCCTCGCGAGAGGAACTCGGAATCTCACCCGAGTAGTTGGATCGGGTGATGCGGCCGGTGGCGTTGACACTTGGACATGAATTATGTTGTTCTCCGCACTGATCCCAGACTGTCTCAAGCTCTGTTGGTCATTGCTCAGGAGCTTCCCGTAGCAAATCAGTCGAACCATCTATCGTCGAGGAGGAAATTGTTCTAACTATTTCGTTGAGCCTCACACGCAAGATATTGAAATCCAGCACGGAAAGAATGGTAAGCTGTCTGACGGATGGAATCTCCGTAGGTTTCGCCGCTCCTTACCTTCCCTTGTTGAAAGGCTTGCGAGAAGAAACGATTCTTGAAGATGCCTATCTTCGTGCTTAGCGTGCAGTTCACGGTGGTGGTCACATCGTCAAGATATTTGAGTCGTATCGGCACCTGAGAAGGAATAGCAAATCTCATTCGGGACGTGGATGATATTCAAACACTCTGGACAGTATTTCACACTCGGAAGGTCTTCCTCTGCCTCATGAGCCGAGCTCGTAGAATTCAAATCGTCCCGAGAAGCTCCGACACCTCGGAACAGGTCACACAAGACATGTCTACTGGGCAAACCCCCGGTAATTGACCTCTTCCGGATTGTTTACCTCGCAAGTGTCTTCTGGACTTTCTTCAGGCTCTGGAGCTGGCTCTGCCTCCCGTTTATCAGCCTCAGGCTGTGCTTGATCATGGATGGTGGGAGGAGATGGAACGGTTGTAGTTGTGCTCGAGTCCGTCGCAGTCGATTGTGATTGGCTCGCGTCCTCGACGATTTCGGGGGACATGGATCGGTATAGCTGTAAGGACCCACGTTCCTCATTCGAATTTCTCACTATCATCAAACTCCTCATACCTCATACTTTGGCAATACTATGTAGCGCGGATCAGATCCGGGAGTCAATAACTCCTCCCCTCAGTCTCATGGAACTCGATTCAGTCTCGACAGGGAAAAGCAATTCCGTTTGAAATGACACGGGGTTTATTATTATAGCTCGCTTCAGAAGATATACAGCTATCCAACGATAAATACACAGTGTATCATCTACAAAAAAGGACCGAAAGCTCCGCCTCCGAAGCCGCCGAAGTTCCCTCCTCCTCGACCCCCTCTATCGAAGGCTCGTGGTAAGTGGTCAGGATCAGGACCCGCGCCTCCGGGTCCGAAAGGATCGAACCGAGCACCAGGAGGGACCGCACCCCGGGGAAGCGGTACTCCATCGGGACCGAGAGGACCCAAAGGTTGCCGTGAACGATCAATTCTCAAAGGATCAACGATCATCCCACCGCCTTGTCCATGGCCTGCGAATGGGTCGAGATCCCTTCGGCCAAGAGGATGGATTCCCGGCTCCGGTGCATGTGGAATACCTCCCGGGAGACCGTATCTCGGTTCCGGCACATAATATCCAGGCTCTCGAGGTTCTCTACGCGCCGGATCTTCTCCTCCGCTTTCTTTAGTAGAAGTGCCGACCGAACGAGACGAGACTTCACAAGGACGGATGAGTTGATCGTAGATGTTGTTGATCAATGTCAGAAGGTTGGGGTAGACTTTCTTCGGAACATTCGACGCAAGTTCATTGCCTTCAACCTCGGAGCTCATGTTGATGTTCATAGAGACCGTAGTTTCCTCATTCAACGACACCATGTTGACAAGCAAGAATTTGTCGTGAACGACGAATTTTATCGTGAACTTCTTCGGCGGATCCGATCGCGACACATATCTGAATGGATCTCCCGTACTGTTCCAGCCTTGTGGAAGACTTTCAGATGGCGTTTCATCAGTCGACCAGTTGTTCCCACGGCCGACGTATTGCCATCCGTTTTTTGACAGAACGAAATGCACCAGAATAATCAGAGCATCTTCTTTCGTCGTGATTGGCTGCAGTCTGTAGAGCGACTCCAACCCGAAATCCGCCGGTGTCATCTTGCACTAGGAACGGGCGCCCGAATAGGCGAACTCTGGATCACGAATTCGATCACTGAACTCTCGTCGTCGTGCTCTCACAGTCGGAGAATGCGGAATTGTGCTAATTCATGTATGGTTATCATCAGCTCTCGCGAGAAGGTTTCGTCTGCTCCGTCAACAGTGTATTGGTAAACATCCTCCTCCATCCCACGATGGCTCGTCGGATGACCGCTCAGAGTGGTAGCCCTCACGACTCACGAAGGTTGAGCCCGCGAGAATCTGGGGATTCTGAGCCCCGATCTCGAAGAGTGTCCTAGGAAAAAGAGGTTTTCATCGAGAGCAGGAGGTGAGGCTCCAGCTGAGAGAGCGTCTTCTGAGGTGCCGAGCTCATTTCCGGAAATTCCAGGCCGTAAACCACGGAACAGAGTCACCAGAGCTCTACCACCGCTCCACGAACTCACCCAAGTCGCATTGGATTTACCACCTCCGGAACCTCAGAGAGTCATCGAAAGTTTTCTTCTCGAACGCTGCGAGAATCGTCCGATGAAGAGAACCTATCGAGACTTTCCGCGACTCCGAGGGAGTTCTCTCGGCGAGCTCTCTTGGAGGGCTCGCCGGACGGGCATGAAAGATCGATCGCGGATATCCTGTCATATTTCAACCCGATATACAGAGTCAGGGTTTTCTTCCAGCCTTGCTTGTGGATTCCCAAATCACGGGAATTCTTCCCCTAGGAGGACCTGGGAACGTATTTACTAGGGAATCAGTCGGTGTCTCATGTTTCATCTGGTTTGCTGACGTGATGAGTTAGAGAACAGTATGTTGAGAAGACACACGAGGATGAGTCTAGGAACCGATAAAAACTATCTGCCTCGATTGGTATGATGAAGCAAACTTCCACCACCGGAAGACCCCGGAGGGAAATCCTTGAACGCTATCGGTGCGAGTCAAGACCTCTATTGGCTTTCGAAACGGCTCCATTTTCGCAGGACCTTCTGTCTGGACCGACCGTCTTTTTCCGGACATTTGATAGCTGATAACTATGGAACCGACGCAAAGACTGGGGGAAACCAAACCCCACCCTAGGAAGCTCTCGAATGAGCCCATTCGGTCCAGAGAGGTCAACGAGGGATACGATGCGAGCAAATATCCGGTCCCGGAAAGAGTCCGAGAAATTCACGCGGCTACCCTCCGAATATTTCTAGATCCCCGAATCCCTCACCTGATAACATGTGAATATGACGTATCCGAAGGTGGCGCCTAGGACGAGCACGACTTCATCCCCGAAACCCTCAATCACGGGCTCCGAGCTCGGCGCCCACATTTCGCCCACAGCTCTGGGTCTTGTTCGGATTTATTCAAGCACCTGGGGGGGAACCAGTGTCAGGGCTGTCGGAGCGGTCTCTGGGTTTCAGACATAATTGCTGCGGAGCGTCTTCCCGCGAGAGCTTGCTTACTTCCTGTGGTCGAAATGTAGACGAGAACAACCGAAGAAACTTATCGACAGTCGGAGCAGACGGTTTCCTCGATAGCCCTTTTTGTGTGACCCCGAGCGATGTAATCAGCAGCACGTTGGTACGATTCGGACCAATGAACGCTCAAGCTGTACGAATCTGCCGTATCTCGACATTCTTCCGAAAGTTTTTGACCGCATCTACATTCACCACACACGGGTCTCTGTTATGAATCACAGAGCATAAGGCCGCCATATTTGTTTACATCAGCTGTTCTCTCATTCCGATGGGCGCTAATTCTGGTCCAGCTCTCTTTTCCCCCGAAGGCTCGCGCCCCGCGCCGTCTTCCTGGGAAAGACAAACCCCTCGGGATTCTGACCAGCTCGAGTCTTTTCCGATGAGGAATGGTAGGCAGATATGAGATATGAGCAATCTGGGACCGAGGGTGGCGGTAAGTGGGCGCATCAGCCATTCTCGCTCCTCGGAATCTTCTCTCGAATAGGGCGCTGCCCGTCGACTGACAGTGACAAATGTTTGATTGTCGACGGGGACTGCAGTCGCGACAAATTATGCACGAGGAGTCCAAGGGGGAGTCGAACGGCTCGAGGCGTTAGCCACGGGACTTCGCAATCTCAGAACTCAGAAGGAAGCGATGGGAGATCGGCGAGTTCCGGATAGCACCGCAAAGGAAACCCCCTCCGTAGCAGCATGAATTCTGGAGCAAGAACTTTCTGATTATAGCGAAACTTCAAGCTGGAAACACTTGCCCGACTGAACTATCGATGATCGACCTTCCCTCGAATACAAATACGATGCATTGTCGGCTGGATGGCCGAGCTCGTCTGCCCTTAGGCTCCCCGAATATTCCTAGTTTTCTCATGATGAATTCCGCTCCTCTGTTCACCCGCCCTTGCGTATCATTTCCTTCTCACCTACCATCGACGAAAAAAAGATCGGCATCTTGCCCTTACTTTTTCTGCGGTCAACATGGCAAGGCTTGCGCCGCGTCCGCTGAGCACGCGATCATTGATTGAGCTCCAGTCGGATTCCCGCGCAGCCCCGGGCCTGCAGACGGTTGCAGAACCCGATCTTTGTTGATCGAGCTGGAGCTCTAGCTATAGGATGGCCTTCCTGATAGTAATTCGAATTAGAGGCGATAGCATGGCCAATGAGAAACCCTATGGAAATCCGCGTCGGGTGACGCGACACTCGGATTTGCTCTAACAGAGACAGTACATCCACGACATTCTCTCGGGGGGTCTCATGTGGCCATACGCAGCTCATAGTTCTCAGCGTCAGCTCCATCAGCCGCGATCATGGTCTGCTTTACCTCCGTCAGAGCTGCGCGGACGGTCCCCGAATATCCGTTCTCCGGACGGGCTCGCTCGCGTCCCCACATTCAATCGCCTACGAGTCCGTCGGGTGCGCGGGTCCTTCTCATTCTCCCGATCAGAGTTTCAGTGTGATGTTGACGAATTCCGGAGTTAATTCGTGGTTTGGTGGGTTCCCTGGAGCCGGATTCCGGAACGACAGCCAGAGGAGGAAGTGATGGAACTCTTCCGTGAGAAGTGTCGCTGATGTCCTTGTCCGGAACCTAAGCGTCCGTCGCAGGTTCATCGTACATCTCCGAAATACGATGGTCCGCGGAGATATCACTCGGTTCATCTCGGTCATGGAATAAATGGTCAGAATATTCCGTTTCCCTCGGGATTCGAGGAGGAGGTGCAGGATTCCGAGAACCCCAAGCGCTAGAAGGCACTGTATGCCGGGGTGGGGAAGGTCGCTCTCCGAGATAATGCGTGCTTCCGGCACGTTATACCTCAGCCCCTCCACGGAAAGTTTCTTCCTTTCTGAGTGCGATCATTAGAAAGTGCCTCCTGACGTCATCGATTCCGCAAAGTGATTCCCTCTCGAATCTTCCGAATTCCGGTGATTCAGTGCCCGGCGAATCATATGAAGACTCCGATACCGGGTCGTTGGGAACCGAGCGAGCGACGAATAATAGCATTCGATCATCTTCGTTCAGTGTATCTCACTCCGGTATCGTGGATTACGGAGCGCCCAGGAGGAGCTGGAATCATCTCCTTCGACACACGGACTGATTGGACTTGAGCGGACTGTACCCAGGCTCTTCTTCAGCGGCACTCTCAAGCAGAGATCATCAACTCTCGTCGTCTGATAAACACCCGTCTGCAACTGCTTTCGGGAGAGAAAAGAGAGTACTTCACACGAAGGGATTTTCCATAAGGTTGCGTGCCGTCGCATATACACTCCGGATATTTTTTCCGGAGTGCCGTTCCCCCTGTACACCTGAGGAATTGCAAGTCTAGTGCAGAAATCTTGAACTCGCATCGCTCCCAGTGTAGAGCCCCGACCGCACGACCATGGATCGAATGGACAATCATTATAGATCGGGCTTCATAAGAAACTTTCGATAATAATCCAACCAAAAGTAACTTATCGCGCTCCGGTTCTGTGTCGGACAATAAGCGAGTGACGCTAGCCTCGCATTGCGTGAATAACATGGAGCGGGCAATCCCTCGGTCTGGGGTCTCTCGGTCTTCGCGACCCTACCTGCTGCTCACGGATGCCTCCCGATGAGCTTTCGATCCGAGAGCACCCTCGCATCGATTGCGACCAAGACCCTCTCTCGTATAGCATCACCCCACTCCTGTGAGCCGCTGATGAAATTCTCGAGAGAGTGGAGGCATCTCCAAATAGAGTTGTCGGAACGATCGCATCAGTCGGATTGACCTGTACGGTCGAGTTTCCATTCAAGAGTGGGTTCCACAACCCCACAAGAAAACCTATTCTCTCGAGCGTGTCAGAAGCGGGACCGCTTCGATAATGCTCAACAGACTGAAGACAATCATAATCAGGAGGTGCGCGGGTTCAGATCCGGCTACCGGCTGCCCGGATGGCACCCCAGAGAATATGGTTGGCGCTGGCTGAGAGTGAGGCCGGGAGAGGAGTATCTCCTTCCGAAGCCGTCGGAAGACATCGTCCGCGTCGATTTTCTTTCTGTCCAGACTTCCGCAACGCGCTCGTAGCCTAAGCCGCAAGTGGGGAAAAAAAACGACATCGCACCTGCCAGGTCGGATGAGCCCGATCGTTTAGCGAGTGGAGCATCCAGATTACGGCGTTCAAGGAGTACTGGCGGCCGGAGCCGCGGCAGCGGGAATTTCTGGTGATACTAGCTGTTACCTTTCCACGGTGGCAGTGCGCTCTTTCCACTGCGTCTGCGAAGGGTCACGCTGGTCGATGTCTTCTGGCGAGCGGGCGGTGTTGCATCGTTCGACTGTTGACGTGGTGTTCGAGAAGGAGCCTTCGGCGAAGTAGTGGTTCGAATGTCTCAATGATACGGTTCGCTCAGCAACAAGCATCGAGCGGCAAGTGACCTCGATCCTCAAGTGTCTTGTGTCATCGTTATCTCTTCAAGCCCCCGTCTCCCGATGGCCAGCCTCAGCAAACTGCTCGCCGCTACCTCGGCGAAGACCGGTATCCGATCTGAGACCCTATCCAGAGGCGTGTGTGTTGCTTTGGTGGCTCTCTACGGAGCTCGAGTCGTGTACCCGCTGACAGTGAAGCTAGCTAAGTCAGCCTCGACACAGAAGCCTCGCAACGCCGAACCGAGATCCGATTCGCGAGTGGTGGCCAAGAAACGCACAGATGATCACCATGACAGCTCGAAAACCGCTCCGCAAGACTGGCTATCACAGGCCCTTCAGAGCCTGCTCCTACGACTGGACAAGAAATTCTTCACCCGGCTCCTGTCTCTGCTCAAGATAATGATACCGTCCGTTCAGAGCAAGGAGGCCGGTCTCCTCTTCCTTCACACAATGTCTTTAGTTTCTCGGACTTTCCTCTCGATTTACGTGGCGCGTCTCGAGGGTCAGGTGGTGAAATTCATCGTTCGTCGAGATGTGGCGCAATTCGGAGTACAGCTATCGAAATGGCTGCTGGTCGCTATACCGGCAACTTTCATCAACTCCCTGATAAGGTTCCTGGAGGGACGCCTGGCCCTGGCGTTCCGGACTCGACTGGTCGATCATGCACACTCTCTGTACTTCAAAAATCAGACGTACTATAGGGTTTCGAATCTTGACTCGCGCTTGGAGAACGCGGATCATTGTCTAACTGAAGACATTACGACATTCGCTACTTCGGTAGCTCATTTGTACTCATCGATCACGAAGCCTCTGTTGGATATTTCCCTCATTTCGCTCACGCTGTTCAAAATGGCTAACGAGATGGGAGCATACGGACTGCCTGGTCCGGCCGTGGCAACAGCTTCGGTAATTCTAACTGCAGCCATTCTTCGTCAAGTAACTCCTAAATTCGGAAAGATGGTTGCCGAAGAAGCTCGCCGTAAGGGCTATCTCCGTTTTGTGCACTCGAGGGTGATCGCGAACGCCGAGGAAATCGCTTTCTACGGAGGACACGAGGTGAGAAATTCCAAAATCCATATACTCGAAAACCCGTTCCCTGTAGCTAATCAGACCATCTCCCATTCCGCATTCGATCAGCTTTCACAGCCTAAGATACTATGGGAATCCCACATAACGAAATTCAGTGAAAGAATTAGTGCTCTGTAAGCTGCTCGGCAAAGTCAGTCGATTAACACAAAATTTAAATCGCCATTACCGTCGGCTCGAAGTACGACTTGATGGAGGAAGATCAAATCGAATTTTTAGATTCAATCGCTATCACTCGCGACCGAGCTTCTGTTCCCGCGCCCGGCTTGGGATTTCCCGTGAACGTGGAGTTGGGCGTCTTTAGAGCTCTCGTAAGCCCGCACGGCTTGAGCATCAGGTTCTCGGTGCTCTTCATCAATTTCGGAAGCCAGGGAAAGATTTCCTTCGGCTGTAAATTCGACAGGTCGCGGCCGGACGCTTCGTCCTCGGCTCTTAGGTTCACCACCGAAACCTTCCCATTGGGAATCATCCGGAGCATGACCACGAGATACTCGCCACTGTCGGTGAACTTGACAGTGAATTTTCTCTGAGATCGTTCCTTAGAAACATATCTCAACGATTTCCGGGACTCGGACCACTTGGCCGGGAGCGTGTCGGTCGGTTCCTATCTGTCGGCCATTTGACGCCTTGTCTAACAAAGAAATAGCCGTTGCGAATGACAACGTAGTGTACTACATATCAGTACGAGAGCCGCACGCGATGACTTGGGTTTGTGAATTTCACACAAGCGTTCGAGTCCAAGATGAGGCGGCTGCATCGAGAGCGCAGTGGTGCAAATTACGAAATTTCTTTCTCGCTGCGGCAATCAGCGCATGAGCGTATCCGAGCGAATCCGATTGGGTTTTGTTAGCGGTGAGTTCCACACCTCTGTATCCCGTCTCTCCACTTCGATTCGGAAGGAGCGCGCGAGCTGCATTCGGAGCGCTGCCTCCGCTCTCCGGATGGCCGCTAGTTGTTATCTATTTGATTATTCTCCAACTGCTCCCCGACGATCTTATTGTACGACAAAGGAAAGGCACAAGGTCTTTCATCGAATTTTTTTTGCTCACTGTGAAAGCGGCCTCGCAAAACCTCTCCTTGCGTAGACGTAGAAGGGGAGATCATATCGGAGACTAATTACGACTTCGAATCTGAAAGTTGCTGGATTTCCCATTCTCGCATTCCGCCGCGCCACGCGATGATTGACTTCGATTTCTGTCGAAGTCTCACGCGGCCGTGACCGGGTCTTGGCCACGGCTGTTTACTGAGCGAATGGCTCCGCACGAACGCGATAACCTTCACCTCGAGCAAGACGGCGGCATCCTTCACTGGGATCGACGTAAATAAGAGATTGTTCCCTCTCGGTGGCTTCAGCCAACCCTTTAAGTCCATCTATCTGTCTGTCAGTCGGCGTCGGTCGGTCGGTCTCCCGTTTATTCTTTCGTTTGTCGAAGAGGAAACTCGCCACCAACAATTTTCGGTCGTTGACTTGGTCTTGTCTCACTCAGACGTTTTTGCATCACGCGAGATCGGCACAAACTATTGTGATCTGTTAGTTGTTCCTAGAGGAAGGATACCGAAGAAATATTCGTTGAGGTGCAGCCGGCCACGGAAGGGAGTCTTTCCAGAACGAGGAACCCTAGAACATCGACACGTCAGTCTAATCGTTTTTGCAATAGCAAAGTCCACGCAGTCTCCTAGATCGTCAAGCAGAACTAGCTAAGCGTAAACAGAATCATGTACCGATTTCGGCATCAACTGGCCATTCCATCGGGAGTGGAATGTCTCGGAAAATTGAGCAGTGAGCATCTTCAGATCTGCGGGGAAGACCGAAGAGATCCGTCTTCATTTCTTTCGAGCACGGCTTGTCAGCCATGATTTTCGTCGGCGGTCCTCAAATTTTTTATTCAACGCTGACGGATTTGCCCGGGGACGGCGTGCCAGCTCGAATGACGGACAACTCTTGAGAATCCGGTGGCTACGAACCCGAACCGGATTTCCTGATGCTGTTCCGAGGTGTCCTCAAGACCAGAAGACCGTCTCAAGGTCCTCACAGAACGTTGATTTCGACAATGACGCTGGCTCGAGGAAGCGGACAAACAATTAAAACGACACCCTTCCTGATCTTAAGAGGGTGACAAGACTTCACATGTCTGTGATAACCCGCAATGCGTGGAAACGGAATCCTGAATCCAGAGCTTGCTATACGCATGCAATGAATAATTCGGGCCTTATCGGAATGGAACACTAACTGACTGGAGAATTTCGCTTCCAGGTGGAGTTGTCGCTGCTACAACATAGCTACGAGCAATTGGCGAAGCAAATGTCATACATCATGAACCAACGCCTGTGGTACATCATGCTGGAACAATTCCTCATGAAATATTTGTGGTCGGCCACCGGCATGGTAATGGTGGCCTTGCCAATCATGACTGGAATCACGCCTATCGAAAAGGTAAAAGTCCCTATCCCACGAAGAAGTCCGAATCCGACTCTCTCACCGATCTGCCAGAGAGATAATTGACGGCACGATGGTGCAAAATCAACTATTGATGATAGTCTCCTACGCTTCCTGAATTGCGGGAAGGAGCTCACGGATATTTCCTCTTCCTCTAGGGCTCGAGCAATGTAAGCGATGCCGACGGAATTTCAACCAGGACACAATTCATAACCACCACGAAGAATATGTTAATCGCCGGCGGGGATGCGACAGAGCGGCTGATGTCATCTTATAAAGAGGTATTTCGCTCACTTCGCGATCGTAAGGCGCACCCTTCCGCTAGAAATCTGTCAGAGTCCGTTAGGAGTCTGTCACAATCCGTTAGGAATCCGTTACGGTTCACAACCAGATCAGCATGATTTTAGAACGTCTCAAATGCATCATATGTAGAAAACCATTCGTTCAGGCTCCTGTAGATCGCGATACTTCAGGCGAAAGTCCGCCACACAGCTCTCGTGGATGATTAATGTAGAGGCGAAAGCGTGTTTTCCTCCCTGTTTTCCTTCCCCCGCCAGAAAGAATCGAATATCTCGCTTCCGCTGACGCACAAGCGCGTTTAGTCAGTGTTTCGTACGATTGAGTATCGATTGCGAATCGTTTCCGTGCTAATCGGTGTCCATTCTAATCGACGAGATGCCGCGATTTCCCTAATCGTGCGCATGCATGATGCGGACGAGGCTGCATGAAGTCAGCGACAAGTAATTTCGGCACACTTTTTCCCTAGCGAATTGCCCACGGGACCGCTCGTTAACTAGGACTTCATTGCAGATCACTGAACTCGCGGGATATACCGCGCGAGTTGCGAAGATGTTTGAAGTCTTCGAGGAAGTCTCTGAGAACAAATACAAGCGACCTGCCGTACAGAACAGCATGAAGAGCGACGGTGGGTGTTGAGTTTTCGAGGAAATGCGTCATCTCGGCTCGGCTGGCTCCCGGAAAACCGAGCCCGATGAATTGGTTTTCTGACAATGTTCCTTCTGCTTGTATTCACTTGTTGAAATTTCAGATTGTCGCAAGGAAAGAGCCGGCATAACGGTAGGCGAGGAAGGTGTTCCCATAATCCGAGGGACAGTCAAAGAGATCCACGACGGAGTCTGTTTAGAGAATGTTCCTGTTGTTACCCCGAACGGAGACGTCGTCGTCCCCTCGCTGAGTTTCAATGTAAGCCATCGGTCCCAAAGACAGAGCTCTACGTTTCGTGAAACAATTCTCTACGATTGAATTACTAATCATCATTTAGCGCCTCTAGGACTCTCGATAAATGATATTTTCATCTCACAGATGACGCGTAATATGCACCTGCTCATCACCGGGCCCAATGGATGCGGAAAGAGCTCACTCTTCCGAATTCTCAGTGGCCTCTGGCCGCTGTACGGCGGGAGTCTGCAGAGACCCCCAGTCAAAGACATGTTCTACATTCCGCAGAGGCCCTACATGCCTCTCGGAACCCTCCGAGATCAGGTTACTTATCCGGATCGCATCGGAGACATGAGAGCAAAAGGCATCAAAGATTCCGATCTTGAAAAACTCCTGGATATCGTGAACCTCGGTCATATCGTCACCAGGGAAGGAAGCTGGGATGCTGTCGGGGATTGGAAGGTAGGTGTCGACAGCTTTTTCACATTGTCCGCGTCGTACACAGAGCCGACACTGACATTTGTTTCCCTTCGAAGGACATCCTCTCCGGAGGAGAGAAGCAGAGGATGGCCATGGCTCGCCTCTTCTACCACAAACCCTCGTTCGCTCTGCTGGATGAGTGCACCTCGGCTGTTTCGATCGACGTGGAGGGACAGATGTACCAGGCAGCCAAGGATCACGGCATCGCCCTGCTCACGATAACGCACCGGCCGTCGTTGTGGAAATTCCACACTCATCTGCTGCAATTCGATGGGGAAGGAGGTTGGCGCTTGGAACCGCTTGACACGACGAAGCGACTGACGCTGCATGAAGAGAAACAGCAGATCGAAGGGCAACTGCAAGGAGTACCCCAGATGGAAAAGCGACTCAAGGAGCTCTGCACGGCTCTCGGAGAAGAGTCCATCGTTCTCCAACAGGTCGAGAATCCTCAAATCCTCGGAAATGTACTTCCGTAGTGTTTAAAGTGTACGGTACGGAATTCATACTGAAAATATCAGTATGGTCCGAGGGATATATGTGATCTAGCGAAGAGAGAACAGAAGAAAACCAGACGCATTGAAAAAAGGCTCAATTTTAGATACGTTCTGAATAGTATATTTTCTTCCCCAAAATAAGATAAACATAGAACCTAGAAATAAATTATCGGTGGAATCCCCCAGCTTGATCTGCTGGACGATCCGCGGAGCCTGGCTCGATCCTGGACCCGGGGGTCATTCTGTTCAAGATCCGAGAGTATTTGATGCATTGAGCTCAACGACGGGCGACGACAGTGCTACTTTAAGGAAGTTCGCAGGAGAGCTCGCCTCAAAACTCGCTCAGACCTACGTCCGAAAACCGCAGATGCGAGCTTGAGATGAATAAAAACGATCGTATCAAAACGTCGACAATCTTCATTTGTTTCTCCTCTTCTCCCAAGATTGGATCGTCTCAGCGTTCCCTCATAGTTGCGAAGATCGAATTTCGCTTGGCGGGGTTCGCCTCTATGTACTAACCTATGTTCCGTGGATCACAAATCGGGTTTGCCCCGAGGAGCCTTTCAAGTGTTCGGCCCCTTTGAATAGAAAACATTTTCGCGCAGGTGTGCGAATTGGCATAGCCCCCGTATGATAATATTCGCCGGAGTTCTCGCTCACCCGCGACTATGCCGATGAGCTTGCAGCTCCAATATGCATACTGATTCAAAATGCCTCGAGCTAATCGTCCAGAGAGTCGGAAGCCGAGAGTAACTTTTCATCGGCTAACTCTCGGAATAATGCTAACCGAGCTCCCGTCGAGCTTGTCTGAATAGTCCCTGAAACAGTTGTAATAAGCTTTCACTTCATCCAGAACCCCAAGGCGTCTTGAAGTTGCAACTCCCGGCTTGATTGGCGGGCGAGCTGCGCGTGCAAGCGACTCGCACGCCGCCAAGTCATTAGCAGGTCTACTCTGCACCGAGCGCTCCGCACTCCACCGAGTCTCCGGGAGCTCGCGAGCGTGGACGCAACGTTCGCGAGACCATCATACAATTTGGCTCACTGTTGACTCTTGCTGCCTCCGCTGTCATCGGCACGCGGGAATTTGTGCCTTCCGAATCGCATTGGATGTCGTGTTTGCCGAGCTCACAATCGGGAACAGTTCTCCACACACAATCGGTTCCTGGTGCGAGAAGGACATGCGGTTCGTTATACTGGTCGATGCGATCGTTTTACTCGCTTCAGTTTCTTTAGCGTCGGGTAAGGACCTGTATTCCGGAGGAAAAAGCGTACTCCGGTGCTCGGCAATCGAGGAGATAGCTGATCCCCAGAAGATCGAGCTCTTCCACGACGACCAACTCATCTACGTCGCCGAAATCCAGGTGAGAATTGGCGCCCGAGTTTCTCGCCCACCGATTCCCCTAAAACTGCTTGTCGGGTTTCGCGAGACGACCCGAGTCCCGGACCCAACTCCTGCCCTTCATAGGGTAAGCTGGAGTGCTGCCGAGAATTTATCGGATAATTTTCTCCAGACGCAACGCAATGGTTTAAACATGATCAGCCACACTCCCTCCGAGTCGTGGGGAGGTCGCGCTCTCTTCAACCCGAAGACATATTCTCTGCATCTGGCACGACTGACTCCAAAGGACGCCGGCGTCTATACCTGCCGGGTGGTCGGGAAAGAAGATGCCGTGAACGAGACTTTCCACATACGAGGTACTTGACCAACATCTTTTGCGACTCGGATCCCGAGCTGTCCGAGCGTTTTTCCACGATTTATCCCGGAAGAGAGCTTTCATGATTATCCGTTCTGCCCAAGGACCGATGGAAGTCCCCCAGATGCGGGTGGTTTCCTCATCCTTGGACGCGATCGTCAACGCCAGCACTCGGAATGTCGGGCCTCTGCGAGAAGACGAGAGTGTGGATCTCTATTGCGACGCCGATCCGGGTTGGTGGAAATCGTTTTGGCTGTTTTTTGAAGGATTTGTCAAGCTTTGAATGTTGGGTGCTCGCAGGCGTGACCTCGAACCCCTCGAATGGAAAGCATGAGTTCCGTGACTCCGGGAGCGTTGGCGATTCCTTGTTGTGTTACAGCCTACCCGGATGCGCAAGTTATGTGGTACGCGATGGACGAGGATTCACAACACTCGTCGCTCACGATGCCCGAGCGAGGTGAGATCGACTTCTGATTCAGGCTTCGCCGATAGGAGTTTTTGGATTATCGAAGAAAGGAGAAATGATTAGACGTAACATATTTACTTTGAAGGTCATTCACATCTCCGAATCGAACGTCTGGGACGTCGTCATGACGGAATTCGGTTCTCTTGTCGAGCCGAAGATAAGCTAACCGCTGAACGTCGCCAATCCACTACAGTCGGCTTGAATATTTATTTCAGGCCGCTCGGCATCGCCACGTCGAACAACAAGGTCTGACTGAGTGAGCTCAAATATCTGCCGGGAGAGAAAATCGCTATTCTGAAGTCGTTGACTCAACGGGAGCGTGCGGATGAGCAGGGGATTCTTTTTTCTTGTTTGCAGATTCTCTACGCTTGGGAGAATTCTGAAGTTGAATGCGTTGTGAGCGGTTCTAGGCCACCGCCTCTGATATCTTGGATTTTCGGGAACAAGAAGATGAAGTCAACTTTCATCCACACGTCGTTCAATGGAAACGTGACGACAACTTCGGTCTCGTTCAAGCCACGTCCCGAACATCACGGCATTCCGGTGTCTTGCCAGGCTACTAACCCAGCGTTTCCTCAGGACGTCCTAATCGAGACGTGGAACTTGATCGTACATTGTGAGATTTCCTTGCCGCATGGTACGCTTCCGCATTTTCGGTACGTTGTGCGCCGATGAATTCATCGAGCGTGTCCCCCTGTCTCCGCAGATGCTCCGATCGTGGACTTGTACCCGTGTCCTGGAAGCGCACAGCGCCTCCCGAAAGCGGAGCGAGACTCGAGTATCGCGGCTTTCGTCGTCGAGTCGAGAAGTACTCTCTGTCTTCGTTGCACAATTCTCGCGAGCCCAGCACCTTCGTCGATGAGGTGGTTCCGCGACAAGGAAGATTTGGCGAACAACTCGTAAGTTCATCCGATTCAAGAATCTCAAAACAGAATAAAGAAGGGAGGGCTGGAAGCCCGGCGAAGCGGCTGGATTGGCTTCCGCTCATTCCCTGAATCTCGTGCTCACTATCGGCCCTTTCGTCACTTCAGTACCTCGACAGTGCTCCGCATCGGACCTCCTTTGTCTCAAGAACATGACGGGACGTATGCGTGCAGCGCTCAGAACTCGCTATCTGAAGTTTCATCGGCACCGATCCGAATCCTAATTCGGAGAGTCCTCGACAATGCGTCTCAGCATCAAGAAAATTACCAACTGGAAGCGGGATTTTCGGCTCTGATCGTTTTAGGTATTGTTACGGCCGTTGCGATCATGGCATTCTATTGGAGAAGCGTCTCGAGTGAGAGAAGCAGAACGGGAGCTCGCTGCTCAGACGGTACAGTAGTTCGGACGTGATGGATAAATAAATGATGCTGACCCGCTCGGATACCCTCGGACCAGAAAATAATCATATGCTTCACCAAGTGTGCGTGATGAGCAGCTCTCCGGAAACGATTTCCCTGAGAGCGACGATTCCCCGCACGTACGCGTGCGGGGACCCATGATGGAGAAAGTTGCCAATCGGTGCTGCCCGAGCGCGTTGTCGCTCCATCCGGAGTGCCCCCGATAGATATGTGTGGCGCACTAAATCGAAGTTGAATGTCTACCTAATGCAGAGAAGAATGGGGTGCATGCGACTCATTCGCGGGAATTCGGGTCCTGAACTGCGAGCATCGAGGGATCTCCCGGAACGGATACGGAAGAGACTACATCGGCGATCGTTCGCTCCGTCCGGGAGAAGTCACCAGGGCTCATCGTGTTTGTGGTGCCTGCAACCTCTTCGCTGGCTCCAGAATCTAGGCGAGATTTTTCCAATCAGTCTCCTCGTTTTTTCCGTTTTCAGGAGCTGTCGATCGGTCTCCCTCCCCGGTCGGCCGTACGCCGCGCAGTGATCGAGTTCCTGCACCTAAGTACATTACATTAGTTCATACCGTAGTGCGGCAGAATGCAGTCGATTATCTAAAGAGCAGGCATGATTCTGTGCGGACTATTTTCTCTAATGATGAGATGGAGCGAAGAACATCCAATGAACAATCTGTCATTCGGTCGAAAAGCGCGTCCTATTACTCAGTAACCCCAATTAGCTGGTCGCTTCCTTGTGTCGACGAAGCTGTTACATCTAATGAGCATCGATGAGGAGTGGAATCGGATAGACGCGTCCGCATTATTTGTCGATTGGATTGTCGAAAGAGATTATTAAATTTTCTCCGGACGCTCAAGCAGTCCGGCTCCGGATAAATGTTCGAGGCCTCGATTATCCTTTTTCCACTCACGTCCCATGGAACAACGAGACCTTGCGGTGGTGTCGAGCCACCCAGGGACAGAATCCATTCCAACGAGACTCGAGACCATTATGCTTTAAGTCCGCACCCACCTAAGAACACGGAAGTCATTATTTATCATCGTCTAATGAATAGAGCAAAAACTCGACATTTTATGCCAAGGATTGGTTTATTATGACGGGGTAAAGGACCGTGATTCCGACCGTAGGGCTCCACCAGTCTGCGGGACTCACCCGGGCACCTCGCTTCCCATCAGTGAGAACTGCAGAGAACTGCAGCGATCGAGGGGTATGCGGACAAAATATTGTATATACGCACTAGCCAAATCAGATCTACACTCGTCTCGCGTAGTCAGTCTCTAATACCGGACCGCCTCCGAGGAAAAGTCAGCACGACGGTCGTCCAACTCGAGAGAATCGCGTCCGCGCCTAAGAAACTCGAGAACCATACGCTTCTTCACCTCCGGAGACCGCCGGAGGCGCTCCGATTTCCCAGAAGCTCTTCGATCGCTGATTTGTCCGGGCACGGGAGCTCCCCCGACGGAGAATCGCGCAACCCGCTTCGATGCGGAGCATCACCGACACTTGGTGGAGGGTCCTGATAGGCATTCGCTGTCACTCTGGCTGGGCTGCTACCGGCCCGAGTTTTCCCATGATGGAGGACGCAACCGTCTGAGTCCTTCCCTACCTCTCGAACTCCCACACGGCATGAATTGAAATCTGTCGCGATCCTACTCGTTCACCCAAAGGCGAGACGGTTAAGCCGTATCATCAGCGTGTGATGTTAGAATCGAGCGCCTAGACAAGTTTGGGGCACGATATTCCGATCATCTCTGCACTGTTACAGGAGGGCGAGGGTTATTTGTTATGGGTTATGGAAGTTTGGCGCGCGCTACGCGACGTCTGTGTAACATTCGAACGATCAAACCAATGAACGAAGTTAGCGAACCGTGTTTGTTTGCGTTCTTGAGAACGTCGGTTAGAAAATTCACGGCCTCTCGGACCCCCTATTCCCAAGACCGAAATGGCGAAAACGTGAGTTTTTTACATATTCGAGACTCACGTCGTGTCTGAATGACTCCCGTGGAGCGCGCGAGCTCCGATCATCTAATTGGGAGCGATCGGTCCCTACCAAATGAGTTCAGACAGCATCCATTAGAGTTTCATCTCAGCATCGGAGCAGGGAAGCGTTTAGCCCCAACAGTCATGTTCGAAGAAGGTTCTCCATATCACTATTCGCGACATGGTACAGAATTGAGGCGATCAGTAACGGTCTGCGTCACGAGGCGGCGCTCCTGGGGAACAGACTCACGTCGTCTTCGATCAGATAACTTTCTATCGATTCGCAGCGTCCCGGTGGCCAGCAAGCGGCAAACCAACACAGGAGCTCGGAGCAGAGGGTTGAAGCGCTTGTCGAAGAAGAAAGCCCCTAAAATACCGATTATGTGAGCTTCGTTCGGCAGGGACCCACCTTCCCCCACTATACTCTATTCTTTCTTTGCACGTGAGAGTTAGTGCGTTCAATCGGGTGAGGAAAGTATTTCTTGTCGCATTTCAGACCGAAGGTGGGCGTTCTTGGTATGGTGAATGGTTTCACAGTGACGCGGCTCGAGCCTGAAAAGGTGAGACTCTATCTGTTCATTCCGTCAAGCATCGAATATCGCGAACAGACTCTACGTAGGACAGTTTTCTGCCTACGAGCCCTTACCGATGATCAGAAACGAATCTCGATGGATGTTTCAGCTGCAGACGCTGCTCATATTTCCGCCGGGTCTAACCAGTCCGGCCAACGAGCCCAAAAGGGTGACGTTCGCTCCGGCGGAGCTCCAGGAAGAAATCAATGGCAATGCACGACCTCATCGAGCAAACACACGGCGCACCCACTCAGCTCGCGATTCCTCCGAGGATTCACTGAATGATTTCGACGCTTCACGGGAAGCAAAGCGGAGGAGAACGTCCGAACTTTCCACGGTCGAGGATGCTGAAGTTCGTAAAACTACCTCGTCGATGCGGCCCCGAAAAGTCACGCTACAACACTCAACACCTGCGGAAATCAAGGTGAGCACTATCGAGTCAGTGGATAGTGTAGTGGTAGTCGGTTGGGAGTGGACGCTGAGGCCGCTCCGGGATGGTCGGAAGCCTCGGCGTGCCTCTCTGTCAACGCAGTCCTTGTTTTGAATTTGAGGCTTCTGCCAACTTGCCACGCCTATCAAATATCTCACGTTCCAGGACGAAAATTCCCCGACGCTGAAACGAGAGTATCCACGAACACCGTAGGTTGAAAATTGCTCCATCCCTACTCCTCTACGTGCTAATGGAGCTTTTGTTTGATTTGCTCCTTTTTTTGCAGGAAACCCACCGAAAAAAGCGCCGTCTCATCGTTCGATACCTTCGACGAGACCTCTCATCACGAAGGTGATGACGACGACGAGGAAGAGGAGTGCACTATCGAAGCGAAAGTAACTTTGGAGAGACTATTCGATGACGATACCAACGCCGAAGAAGGAGAGCATCACAGAGAGGGCGAGAAAGTCTTGAGCGCTTCGAAGGTCTGCCCGGCAGTGATCTTCTTCGAAGACAGAAATTCTTTGAACTCGAGCGGCACTACGGTCGAAATCGACGTCGATAAAAACCGAGACAACGCTCTAGCGCCAAAGGATGACGAGCAATCCTCATCTAGTGAAACACATGATTTCAAAGATTTTCATCCTCTGAGCCCCGTGAGGATAGACCTCAAGGAGATCAATTATGTCCCCCCTGTCATTCGGGACAAGCGAGCTGCGGAAGAAATTGTCGACACCCAAGAATCGGAGACGAAAGACGATGACATCAATTCGGACCTGAGTTTGAATTTGGCCCCAGACAGTGAAGCCGGACAGCCGCAGCCTAGCGACGACCAGAATGAGGAGGAGCCTCCTAAAGGCGAATCGGCGGATAATCTGAGCTCACTCGATGAAAGATCACTCTCTCGCTTGACGAGTAGGAATTCACAGCGAGAAGACGTGGCAGAAGAAGAAAAAGATGTTTTCCATCAGCGGAGGTCGCAACTGTCTCTAGACGAAGAAGAACCCATGGAGGTTTCAATCATTCAAAACTCGACCCGACTCTCCGGTGTTCCAACTCCGAAGGCGGAAGCCAGGATCGAGGTCAGCACCGATACGACGGATGCCGTCTCTCAAGCGGACGGAGTGGGTAGCGGTCTCGAGTCGAAGGAGGAGTACTCAGGAATTCCGGCAGAAGGTCCTCGTGAGGAGAATACGGCTCCCCCGGCTACAACGGTCGACGTGGAACCTAAAGCCGAGGCAGAATCAACGGAAGCTGTTCCGGAAGGAAAAATAATGGACACTTCAACCACCCTTTCCCTTAATTTCACCGAGGAAGAAGACATCGATATGAGGAGTCTATCCGATAGGATTAAGAAGATCCCAGAGCAGCTAGAGAGCTTCGTGACGACTCCTGACGTGAACGGGGATTCTCAAGAGCCCGTGACAGAGCCGAAGATAAATGAAGCCGCTCCGAGCGCGGCCGGGTCGAATCTGTCAGTGGATGGGGCAGAAGACGAATCCCCTCCAGAGGGTATCGAGTCGGCCGCTCCGATCGAGGGAGAACCTCCAGGAGCTGAGGGGACTCACCTCAAACCGCATGCGAACGATGCCGCATCCGATGAAATTCCATCAGATGAACAGCACACGGAAGCTCCGCCTGGTGTGGTTATGGAAGAAGCGACAGTGGAGGGACAGCCGGAAGAATCGCGCGCCGCAGCAACCGAAGAAGTGTCGGATCAGACATCCGATCCGCAGTCGGCAGAAGCCGTCGGAGTCACTACGGAACCCAATGCGCCTGTCGAAATCGGCACGTCGTCGAAGGGAACCGGGATTGAAATTAAGGATGACGAACCGCGATCCGAAGAAATAGCTCAGGAAGAAGAAATTCGAGAAGAAGAGCTGGACGGGAGTGAGCGAAGTGAAGATCGAGAATCTGATGAATCTTCCACTCGAGTAACTGATGAAATTGAAAATAGTAATCCCGAACCACAGAATTTTTCAGCCAACTCGATCCAGTCCGCCGCTCAGCCGAGTGAGCGGCGCGACGCTCATGACGGAATTCAGTCCACGATCGATTCTGCTGACGATTCGTGTACCTCGACTGGAATCGACGGGAAGAATGCGCCGGCCGCTCACCAATCGATCGAAACGAGTCTCGCTCTGGAGGAAAACGATCCTGAGAGCATTCCGGAATTGGACCGAGAGGGACCCCCGGCATCGGAACCTCTGACTGAAGCGGATTCCAAGCAAACCTCGAAGCGAGTACGGCGCAGTAGGCAGCCCTTCATATTTGAAGCCGATAGCGGACCGGTCCCAGTGACTACGCCAGTCGTCAAGAAAAGACCTGGGCGAGCGAAAACCGTCGAAAAATCCACTCCCGGCGCGGAAGCCCCGAAAAGTACGCGGGAGACCGCCACGAAGTCTACTTTGAGGTCTTCTGCGGAGCCCAAGACCCCTAAGACACCGTCTGCGAGGACTAAAGCTGCTCGGTCGATGGCGGCGGAGTCGGAATCTTCCGAAGCCGTCGCCGAAGCTGCCGGGTCCCCGGAAGAACCTGTGGCTGCTCCGAAAGTGACGAGAACACCGTCCGCGAGATCTAAAGCTGCGAAAACGGCAGCAGCAGCAGCGGCTAAATTGGAAGCTTCAAGAGCTGAGGCGGATGACGGCGGGACTCCGGAAACGTCTCCTGTGGTGATGAAAACGCCGAAAACGCCCGCTCCGAAAGCCAAGACTCCCCGAGCGAAAGCGACGAAGGCGATGTCATCGAAAAAGGAAACCGAGGCACCGAAGACTCCGGAAGGATCCCCCGTGACAATTAAGGCTCCGAAAACGCCGAAGTCCAAGGCCTCAGCCCCGAGAACAACGAGAACTCCAGCAGCCACGCCATCGAAGAAAACAGCGAAATCTAAATCGATCTCCCCCGAGGACGATGATTCGCCACCGGAAGTCTCCAGATCAGCCGTGAAAACGTCGAAGACCTCGACTACTGCGTCGACGTCCCGACGGAAGACGACCAAGTGACGGAATCGCTAAGGTCCTCTCCGCAGACCATGGAGTACGTGATTTCTCGCCGGCATCGTTCATTCGTCGTAGTTCCGCTTATTGTATCCCTCTGCGTAAAGAGATTGATCGAATACAGGAAACGATGCTGATATTCGCCTCTATTGTTGGGAAGTCATTTTGTTTGTGTTGACCGGCCATCTGTCACAGTCAAGCAGATGGCCGGAGAAAGATTTTCCAGAACTAGAAGCCGTCTACATGGTGCACACAGAATCGAAAATCGTCCTTTGTTACCGAGCTTGGCTGGTAGATTCCGATTCGTGCGGGGTCGATCCGCGTGAAGCGATCTCAGATGTGAAAAATTATCTCCCTGATGTTTGAAGGTGGAACATTCTCCTGTCAAGTTCTTAAAGCAAAATAAAGTCATTTGGATATCCTCGTGGATCATCAATTGGAAAATAGCAGAGGCCACGATATGAGGGGGCGGGAGGAACTTGGAGGAGCCACAGAACCCTACTCACCCACGACAGAAGGTCGTCAGAGGGCGGAGGGAACGGGATCTCATCATGAGCGGCTGAGCCCAAGAGCTCGCTGACGTTGATGCTCGTTCATATCCTGCCTCCACAACCAGTAGTTTTCACTTCCTTTCCAATGTGAACGATGCCAGTGAAGACAACGATATGACGGAATCCGTTGTTTACAACATTCCTTCCGCTGACTTGACGACTCAAAGGTACAGGCCGAGCTGAGGGAAACGCACTGAAGTTCTGAGTCTCCCAAGGTCGGATCAGCCGTAAGGACCTCTGTAAGTAGCCATCGACCGCTATTTCATATTCCGTCGGCTTGACCAGCCTCGAATGAGCAACTGTAACTCGTCGCATCTCTCCGGGTAGACACAATCGCTTAGGTATCCGTCCAGGAGGGGGCTTGAGAAATGAATTCTCGGATGCTATAAAACGTGCGTTCCCGGACCGTCTTCCTTCAGACAACCGGGATGGTCAATGCGGTCTTGGCGTCGGTACTCTTCCGGATCGGATTACCCGTCGTTCTCCTAGCAGGTGAGCTTCTAGCGAGCCGTTCCTTCGACGAGAATCTCTTGGAGAACTTCTTGTTGGTGAATCTCGAGTCTGCGTTCGATTGAGTAGCTTGTTGACGATTGAGTGGATCCTTTCTCGCAAGGACAGGGTCTGTTGTACGCGCGTGAGCATGAAATCCGGTACGATTACTCGCTACACAGATCGAGGGAGTATTAGAGTGCGTGAAAATAACTCCAACTCGAGTCGGGGGATGATTTTCATCTGTGTATCCTTCAGGTACATTGCCTCGCTATAATATCTTCTCCTTCTGCTACCTGCTACTGCTCTTGGTGTCACCGCTTCTGACTGGACCATCCAGGGGAGAGCTGCTACCAGGTAGTAATCACGCGTCTGTTATCATCTATTTCGGCGTTTGACTCATTTTGACTGCTCTCCGCCCTCGCGTATACCATTATCCCGTAGTGAGATATTGAAGACGGCGGGAACGTTCCTCGGCTTCAGGTCTCGGTATGAAATTTCAGCACGGGCGAAGTTTTACCTCCTGACTGTGGTCAGCGTATCCACTGTATTTTGTGTATCTCATATAGCCTACCAGATATACCTCCTATCAACCAATGCATACTACGGCACGGAACCAAGGTATTGTGAGTACTCATAAGGTTTCTCAGCTTCCTACTGTGTCCCTGGTCACGGGGCTTGGAGTTCCGTGCTCCCATGCCTAACGATTCTCATTCTCGGAGCGGTGAAGAATAATTTCACGGAACCGAAGAAAAACATTCCAACATTCCTTAGGTGGCTTGGAACAGAGACTCTTCACCCTATTTGGACTCCACCGACTCAATGGAATTTCCGTTGTGAACTGCGCGAGGCTCCTCCTGACCGACTTCGCCGTACTGCTGCTGTCGGCCCTCGTCTACGTGCAATGCGACAAACGGGATCAATTGGTTGGTTTCAAGTCCTCCGGGGCTTCTTTCTTCTAAACGCTTGATCGAAGCTCTTGAGACAATTCCATTCCGTCTAACAGCTCCTCAGAGAGAGCAAGGCTGCGCACTTCCCGCATTTGAGATCGGGGAGGCGAAGGTGTCCGCGGAAATCCATGACTTTATTTCGCTTGGGAGAAGCTGTAGTCATCCTTGCGCTGGCTGCCGCTGGAATCTTGCATGCGTCGATATTCTCGCTGGTGTATTTTTTAGGTAATTATGCTTGGCATACATTTCACTATAATTATAGAGAATATAGATTCAGTAATAATTATAAGCAGCGATGAGAAGGAACTTTGGAAAAAGCTCCATCTACCGAGTATAATCTCCCTCTCAAGCTTTCCTCGGCGTGGCGACGTGGCTCGCTTGCTCTAAATCGCTCGGCGTAGGTTACCGGAATTTTCGAACGGCTCTCATGATTTTCGCCGCTTTCCATATCATTGCCCTGTACATCTATCAATTCGACTATTCACAAGAATTCATGGAGCCCGACAGCCTCAATGCCAGGTGAGCATTTACGATACGCGGACCAGTAGCTGCGTGACGGAGAGCTGACGGCACGCAGCCCTCATTAGATCCGGACTCCGATGCTTACAGACTGGTAGGCTTCACTGCTCTCCGCATGCCGGCGTGTAACTCTTCGTCGGAGGAAACCTTGATCACCAACCACCGAGATTTGGTTTTCCACGACCGCCACTGGTCACTTTTCGTACATCCGATCTCGGTTCTCGTCTTCTACGTTTCCGCATGTACAATGACACGCTACGCGTGTACCACAAAGGTGCCGAGGGCAAACGCTGGGGCTCTCGCCATCGCTCGCGGGATCCGAGGGAGATCACAGTCGCTGTTTCCGACTGGAAAGAAGATGAGACGCTGTCGGAAAAGTTTGGCCTCCTGTCCTTCGAAAAGCATCAAAAGTGAATCAGGAGTGAGTTCAAGCATTCGATCCATGCCACCCGGGAGATCTTTGGAAAAAGTCAATCAATGAATCGCTTCCCAGGTGCTGGATTTCGAGGCGAAGAAGTGTAAGACGATGCCTCCCGTGCAGCGGAGCCTCGTCGAAGACGCTGCGGGATGCCCCTCCCGATACTCGCGTGCCGCCAGGGCCAAAAAAAGCGGCCAGGATCAGACTCTTGTGGGGAGAAAGAGCCGGCACGCAAGGTATTGCGCGGAAATATGGCGATATATGTGTGCTTTCGTCCAGCTCTCCGTTTCGTTTCTGCTGAAGGGGAGCTATGTGATTACACTGATCATCATGATGGTGAGGAGGTTTTCCTGAATGACGACTCGCCCATGTCTTTCTCGGCCTGCGGAAATCGGTGCCTCGGAATCGTAGGGACGGAAGAAAAATTGCCTAATTAACCTTTCCCGTAGGCTTGGAGTATCACGTATCACAGCTGGCTGACATTTGTTCTGCTCTTATGGTCGTGTCTCTTATGGATGATGCCGAATTCACGCCGAGCTTGTCTCAAGAGTTCGCCTGCCCTGGTCCTGTATGCCGAAATTCTACTCATTTTCCAATTCATATACTCGCTCGATCTCACCGATCAAGAGCTCCCGACACTCGTCGGAAACGTCAATCTCAATCAAGTTGGATTCGTCAAGCACGGAAATGCAGGCTATAAAGTGAGATCTGAATACCGAACCTCTCCCGCGTTCACTGCTCGACCTCACGTTTTATATTCCCGAGTGGAGCTACACCGAGCCAAGCTACATCTTTGCAGCATCTGTGGACGAAGATTTTATACACTGTGGGGTTTTGGGTGACCCTTCGACAACATGTCAAACAGAAGCGGGAGATGAAGCTTCGGACGCGAGGCGAGATCCATCGAGACACTCATTTTGCGAAGACGCGGTCGAAGGTTCTCGTGAACACGGATGTCCGCATGAAAAAGCTCGGACACTTGTGGCGGAACATTCTCGCTCGCGTATGGATCTGGGTGGTTGCCGTGATGCTGCTCGTGATTTCATTGGGCGGTGATCACGTAGTCCTCTATCGGATAGTATACATGGTCCTATTCCTGTTCTTCATCCTTCTGTACCAGGCATGGACACCCTCGTGTATCGTCAACATAGGCAACCGATCGTGAGAATATCCTGCCAGTGACTTCTACGTGAATATTTCAACATCGATTCTCTCTTTGCAGTTTTCGCACTCGACCTGGGTCAACGTCATGTATGGTTTCCTCCTGACCGTTATCATATATTCGATGTTGGTCTTGATTTGCATTTACACGTACCAGTTCGAGAACTTCGCTGGATATTGGGAATCCTATCTCGATGTCTCGCTTGGAATGCAGCAGGACATCGGCCTGGAACTATACGATTCAGACCCGAGGTCTCTCCTGCTGAAATTGTTGACTCCGACAATATTCCTGATCGTGACCATCATTCAACTGCATTACTTTCACGATGATTTCATTCGCTTGGAAAAAGGTGGCCGACCCATTCTCAGCGAATATTCAGTGACGAGTCCTGGGGCCGTCATTCAGATCGACGAGGCGACGGACGACGACACCGCGGAACCGCTGACACTGATTACGATAAGGGGCGGACGTGGCGCAAAGCAGATGCGGTCTCGGCGTGGGTGCTCCTCCTGTTTTAATTATTTTCATGTATCGGCAGTTTTTACCTACTTCATCTTTCTCTGATTTCCACCCTGGTTTCGAGTTGGACTCTTGTGCGATGCTCATCCGTGGGGCGCAGTGTCACTGAATTTCTCTCGCGCAGTTCCAAAGGGAAGCCTTGCTTCGATTGACGCTCAAGCAACGGAGGCCAAGCTCACCGTTACCGCGGTGCTCGAGAAACTAAGACGATGTCTCGGCGGATTGGAGCGAGTCGTGTGGCGTCTTCTGGAAATTCATCTAACGAAAATAATTTTCCTCGCCGTATTTCTGCTGTGCGTATACGATATTTGCGCCGTGCACGTGATCTACATGGCTCTGGTGATTATAGCGCTCCCCGTACGGAGCCTCCACCAGTTCATGGTGCATTGCTGCTCGCTGTGGACGGCGATTCTCCTCGTATCGAAGATGATCTATCAGTTGAAATTCGTTGATAGTATCGGTTGGGAAACAAAGTGTGAGTTCGTCTACGGTCTGAACTCCACTGGACCTTACCCGTTCCCCTTCAACACAGCCATCGACAACAGGTGAGTCGTGGCATGATTTCTGCGACCCTCGTGAAATTCCGGTGAGCATATTCAACCGAGCCAAGGGAATAGAGCTCCTCCCCTGATCATGCTGTGCCTTTCAGGGAATGGATTGGATTCATGAGAACGGACCATTTGATCAGCTACTGCAAGGGATACATCGCACTGATCACGCTGTTCACACTGAATGCCTTGGTGAAAACCCATCAGAATCGCGATCGGCTCCTCCGATCAGCTCCGGAGCTGCCCCTCGGAGTTGTTTGGCCCGGGGTGACTCGCAAAATGGCCGACCGCGATTTGTGCACTTGCTTGAAGTTCCTCATCAATTATTCCTTCTTCAAATTCGGCATAGAAATTTGTCTCGTGACCATGGTCGGCTGCATTGGATTCCGCCTTGACGTCTTCGCCCTCATAACGTGTCTCTGGCTCTGCTGCATGTTCCCTCTGCGGAGGAGTATTCTGGCGCGAATATGGCCTCTCTACACTGTCTACCTCTGTGTTGTCATACCCCTCCAATACCTAGTGGCTGTCGGTCTGCCTCCGGGCTTATGTATCGGTGAGCAGAGCGTATCCCTCCATGAACAGAGGGATGTTGCCACCACGGAAGTGGAGAATTATTTCAAGCAACCTTCATCCCCTAGAATATCCGTGGTACCGAGAGAACGAAAAAGGAAAGAAATCATCGAATGGCTATTCCTCCCCGATTACAGGAATCGAGCGTCGCACCGAAAAATTATAGGTAGGACATAACATTCAGATTCTTGGTCAGTAGTCTCTCCTGCGGTCACCATGTGATTGGAAGTAAACGAAATGCTTCCTCTCGCAGTCGATTGTTTGCAATTGATAATGTCATGCTGTCAGCTTGCCGTATTCAACATCGAAGCAGCAGACGGTCCGGGTCACCCAGCTGGGAGCAATAAGGAGATATACGATTCGAAGGGCGACTACACGGGCGAACGGCCGAACCCCGTACCTCGATTCATCGGCGACCCCGGGCATTTCAACCACATCAAAACTGGAGTCTTGTTCCTCTTCTACTGGATTACTTTGGCAGTGATGTATCTTGCGGGGACGAACCGGATATCGCTGTTTTCCCTGTTCTATATTTTGGGCTGCTTCTTTTTCCTTTGGACCGGGAACGATTTCTACTTGAAGCCCATCAAGACGCTTCTAAGTTGGTGGAACTCTCTCGTGGCCTTCAATGTCACTGTCATCCTCATGAAATGCGTTCTCCAGGTGAGCGAAATCCTGTCGGGTCATGATTCCTCGCTTCTCTATTTCGGAGGAATAGAACCCATGTCCGCACTGTATTTCGTCCGCCTGTTGGAGCTCATGAAAGCAAACTGAAGTTCCTTTCCTCTCTTCCCGGTCCATAGTTCGTTGGCTGCGTATACCTCCAAGAAATGGCTTATAACGCCTGCTGGCTTGTGCAGCTGCTGGGCATCGCTTGTCTCAGAAAAGTTCATCCCAAGAAGACTTCGATGTATGACTCGATTGTGAGTGTACCCCCTGGCTCCGCAAATAGCTCGCGGATCAGACTTCTCGCAGAGCTCCGTGGTCGTCACTCATGCCGTCTGACTCGACAGGTGGATCAGTGCAACGTGCCCACCTCTGAAGCTGGCCTTCTGTGGGACGCCATCTGTTTCGCTTTCCTTCTGCTGCAGAGACGGCTCTTCACATCCTATTATTTTCATCATATGATCATCGAGATCTTGGCGCAACAAGAGCTGAGCTCGCGCGGGGCCGAGGTCATACATTTTCTTCAAATGGAAAAAGTCAAACAGCAAAAGGAAGAGGAACACCAGACCATGGAGAAAATTCGCATGAAGATGGACCGCATCAGAGACAACCAGCAGAAGCAGCGTGAAGGCGAATACGTCGAGCCAGTGACTCATATGCAGGGTAAGTCCAATTCACATTAACCCTGATCGCGATCTCCATCTATGCAAAGGATGAAAACACCATTTATATCCCCGTGCTCCAGCTATACGCTCCGGTCATTATGATCTCTTCGAAGACGGGCTCGAACTGCAGGACTGGAACGTGACATCCTCGAAAGAAGAAGCGCGCGACAATGTCGACGGCAAGAGAGAGGTACACCTTTGCCCTGTGATTCCTCTCGATCGAAAATCGGTTTCTTCCGGTAACACGTCTTGATCGGTAACACGTTGCCGACGCGTAGGGTCTGAAGGTCCCTTCCCCGAAGGTGAGGGAGGCTCCGGGTGCTGTTCGGGATGGCGCTCAATCGGGAACCGACGCAAGGGCTTCCACTGCGAGTGCGATGATGAACCTGGATCTGAGTATGCGGTCGAAAGAACTTCGGACGAATCTCCGTTCCGAGACCTCGGCGCCATCGCCACGACCGATCGCTCCGGGAGTCGTCATCGCGAGGGGAGCGGCTACACCAGCGGCAGCAGCTCAGGAACCCATCCCGCTCATCGGCCAGGCCCCGAGTCCGATCGGGAACGTCGAGGGAATCCAGCAGGGTAAGTGAATTTCACCTTCCGGCGAAAATTTAAATCATCCGAGAGCCAACGCTTCCACTCCAATATTTCGGCTTGAAGGGATGACATGGCAGATGAAAATCTCAGATTACGCGGGGATCGCACAACGCTTTGCGGTCAGTATGCTCGTCAGCGCCACTGCGGAGCTTCACGCTTTTTCGGGAGGTTTCCGTGAAGTAGCGAGGCTGCTGGACAAGGACAAAGAGATTGTCAAGAAAAGATATCCCGAGGGGCTCGCGATTCTCACCGAAGAATATCAGGAGAGTAGGCCGAAAACGCAAGTCAACAGGCCAACGAGTCCAGAAACCCTTGCCCAGGTTGGTGATTCCTACCCTCCTTGGGATCGCGGACAGAGTTTCATACTTTCCGCTTGCTCTATCCTAAATGACATTTCGAATCCAACTGATTCATCAAAAACGTCAGGAGCTGCGGCTCATCATGAAAGACCTGGACGAGGGAGCCTCGGCATTGTCCGCGGTCGGGCGTTACGCCCTAATCGAGCAGTTCCTCGATGCCTTGGTGTACGCGTTCTACGCCCGCACGGAGATCGTCTGTTATTTGGGCATAGTCTACAATCAGATCTGCACAGCGACTCTACTCTCGCTGCCGTTGCCGCTGATGGTATTTCTTTGGGGCTCACTATCCGTCCCGAGACCGTCGAAGACATTTTGGATCACGATCATCACCTACACGGAAGCAATCGTGGTCGTGAAGTATCTCTTCCAATTCGATTTCTTCATGTGGGAAACGAGCTCCTCCAAGAACGCACTCGATCCGCCGAGGATGCTCGGGGTTGAAAAACGCAGCGATGACCCGAACTATGCGCTATACGACCTCCTGCTGCTCTTCCTAGTTTTCCTGCATCGGTTCGTTCTCAAGGTGAGATCTTGGCGGTACGTTCCCCCTCTTTCAACGGAGAGCACTGGCGACCCATGAACACTAACGAGATAATTTTCGCGTGAAGAGTCTTGGTCTGTGGAAAGACACAGATCGAAGCTTCCGGGGAGCACCATCGTCCCAGCCTCCGGTCAACGTTGGAAACATTGACAACCACGACGCGAACCAGGAGCAGCTGACCCCGGGCTCGGGAAGCTTCGAAGAAGTCCCAGCTGTGGGACCGATTCGTATGAAACGTCACGACGATACTTCTTCCGAAGAAGGTGATGGATTCCACGAAGACTGCGGGGAAGATCATGAAGATGAAGATTACGATGACCTCGCAAAGGCCGAGTCGAAGTCTCTGTGGAAAAGGTGGGAAGACAGCGATGATTCTTCGATTTTTTCTCCAGGCCTGATAGGAATCAATTCGTCAGTCGCTAGTCGATACCCTCTTGAAACTTTTAATGCCTTCCCGTTCCAGCATACAATATTATTTATCACCATTCAAGTCCTTCTTCAAAAATCTTCTGCATCCGCCGTACCAAGTAGCCGTGGACGTTTACGCCTGGATGTTCTTCTGTGATTTCTTCAACTTTTTCGTGATGGTCTTCGGATACTGGGCCTTCGGTACCAACGGAAAGGAGGAGGGAGTATCGGAATACTTCGAGAAAAACGAGGTTCCGATACCGTTTCTCTTCATGTTGCTATTCCAATTCGCCCTGATCGTCATCGATCGCGCTCTATACCTGAGGAAGTTCATTGGCGGTGAGCATTCGGGGATAAATGCATGAATACATAGGTAGCGCTAGTCCCAGACTCGATAATCTTAAGACAATGATTGCCCGAGTCAACTTGAGACAATCTTATGCATTCGGAGGGCACGGGGGTTGGGTGTGGAGACTTACTTTCGGAGCCCTTTATATCCTCCCGCAGGAAAATTGATATTCCATCATCTCATCGTAGTCATCATCCACGTATGGATGTTCTTTTTGCTGCCCGCCATTAGTCAGGTCGGCGTCACAGAGAAGCACAATATGCCCCCGAGATTGTGGTATTTCACAAAATGTATCTACCTCCTCCTGTCTGCTTATCAAATCAGATGCGGATACCCGTCGAGGATCCTCGGAAACTTTTTCACAAAACAGTACAATTACTTGAACTATTTCCTCTTCAAGTGGTGAGTTTATCCGCCAGTCGGCTCGTGACCCGTTCGTTTCCTGATGGGATTAGATTCCGTACGTCTTTATTTGCCAACCCTCGATTCCATCGGCAGCTACTTGTTGGTTCCGTTCTTCTATGAGCTGCGTGGTTTAATGGACTGGATATGGACCGACACCACCATGACCCTGGTCAATTGGTTCAAGATGGAAGACATTTTCGCCAGTATATTCCAGTTGAAGTGCCAACGTCGCGCCGAAGCAGACTACCCGAACGCTCGGGGCGAGAAGCGGTCTTCGCTCGTCAAGTACGGCATGGGCGGAACCTTGTTATTCCTGATAATTCTCATCATATGGTTCCCTCTCTTGCTCTTCTCTCTTGGCAACACCGTTGGCGTATCTCTGCCGCCGGACGAATGCCGGATGCAAGTGAGCATCGGAGGCTACGAGCCGCTGCTCATGATCTCGGCGCGAGATAGCCATGTTCATCAGATACCCACGTCCGCTTTCGACGCTCTCAACCGCATAGCGAAAACTCACGCAAAAGCTAAAAACTTCCTCGAGAACTACGCTCAATCCGACGTGGTCGTGGTCATGCTCAACGGGAACTCGACAGCGATCTGGGGCATATCGCCCCCGTCGCAAGAACAATTACGGAGGGACTTGCTCAACACGACGACGAAGCTCGAGCTTTCAATGAAGATCACCTTCTTCAGAGAGTCCAAAGATTCGAAAACTAACCCGGTAAATCAATAACGCCGCAATTGATCGCTGCCAGGCTCCCGGAGGAGCTTCTGCTCCCGATTCCCTTCTATCGTCAGGCTATGAAAATGCTGCTATCAGAGATAACTCCCTAACTTGTCCATATCGACAAAGAAAGCTCCCGGTATTACAGGCCGTCGGAGAGAAGAGTCAGGGACCCGCTTATCATCCGGTATGTGAAGCCGGAATCTAGTTTTGTATTGAAGACGCTGCTCTCGCAGATCTCGGAAATTCAACTTTACCAATCTGCGAATTCGAAGGGGGGACTCGGCGTCACCCTCGATTGCTCGACCCAGGTTTCCCGGACTTATTTGCAATATGAACTCGTTTCAATCCTCAGAAGTCTACAGTGGAGGTGCGCGAATTTCTCGTTGACAAGGGTGCCCGAGATCAGATGGCGGCAATGTTAGCTGACAGCCCTTTGAGGGAGAACGGCGATCCAAGAGAAGTGATTCTGCCCGAGCTCCTACCCACCTTCATCAGGGTCCCGAGGAGAGGTGCCGCCGAAAAAGCTTCAGAACTGAACGACCTGACTCTCGAACGAGAGACCAATCCGAGTGAGTGTTCCACGAAAAAATGGATACAGGTTCCCCTTTTTGCGACATGAAGGATCGGCAACGTTTCCAAAAACTATACCGAGACGATTTCCTTCGGTCCCCCAGCTGGCCTACGAAATTTGAGCATAAAATTGTGGCACAGTAAACTGAAGTCGACGGTACAAGGTGAATGGTGGGAAGTTAAAGCTGAGCCTTGCACGAAGGATGGTCCTTATCCTTACCTACCGTATCCGGACGTGTGCCGGTACTTGACGGTTGTCGTCTTCGTTGACAAAGTTTTCCCGCGGTCGTTATCAAAATTCTCATCTTACGGGTGAGCATAACGACGACCTTGCGCTGAAATTGACAGCTGATTTTCGGGGGCGAAATCCTGCCACGAAATTCGATTTCGTATCGTATGCGCGCATCACCGGATCGCTATGAACCTCCGTGAATTCTTTCCGCAGAATTGTCGGACTGTATACCACTTTCGTGCTGTTGGTCTCTCGTTTTCTCCGGGGTTTCGTCGGGAACACATCAGCGAAAATTATATTCGACGACATGCCCAACGTCGATCGTATCCTACAGCTTTGCATGGACATTTACCTTGTGCGAGAATCTAGAGAACTTGCGCTCGAAGAAGACCTCTTCGCGAAACTCGTTTTCCTATATCGGTCACCGGAAATTCTCATTAAGTGGACTCGTATGACGCGTCAACCATCAAGTCCATCGCAGAAGCGACGAGACGGGGGACCGCTGAGAGTAGGACGAGAGCCTCATCAGGCGCAAGGCGAAGCGCGTACGCGGAGACTCCCACATAATCAGGAATATTGGCTGCGTTCCAGACCGAAGAAGCAGCGATCATGATGATGGATGGAGCTAGTCATATGTATTGTATATATATCGGATGATTGGAAATGTGTAAAATATATGTGCAGTGGAGGCTATCGTTTCTCAGAAGTACGGATCGTGTCTTTTTGGAAGCGTGTGCTCATTTTTGAGCGCCAGGCAGTCCTCAAGACCGTCATTGGTTTTTAGATGTTCTCCGAATAAGACCTGAGATCTTCCAGGATTCGGCTTGAGTTGGGGAGGGGAGTTCCCGCTCCATCGGAGTTCAAAGTAGGGTTACCATTTTCGAGGGGGAATTTTCACCGGATCTTGTTCTCTTGGATTGATCAACAGGAACTCCTCTCGATTGGACCAGAGTGAGAGAAGAAATCCGAGAAGGGACTTCGCCGGCTCTATCGACTCGCCTCTTCTTTCCGTTCCGCGATATTCCCTCACGGTAACCTACGTGGGCAAGTGCGCGGAGCATGGGCGGAAAATTTTCGCGTCGTTATTTGAACTGTGGATGCCTCGGTGCCGAGAGTATTCACAGGTTCTATCGTGATAAAAAGTACATGGAAGAAGAAGAATCGCTCAAGTTTCAGAGTCACCGTTACTCACAGCGGAGAGTTGAAATGGTCTGAATTCATGCTCAAGGATCTGGGCTTGAACGATTGGCGACAAAACGTTGCAACCCTCCCCAGAGAACCACTAGATGCCAGAGATGGGGAGCCCTCTTCCTCGCCGGCAGTCCGGCTGACCCTGTGGTGGTTCTTGGATCACGAGTGTTCTCTCAAGCAACGAAATTCGATGCCCCAAGCAGTTCGAATCGGACGGATTTAAAAATTGAGGGAACCAGATTGGATCGAAAAAATTGAATAAGACAAATCTCTGCTGAGCGAATGATCGGAGTTCCCTCGCATAGAGACGGAATGCTGAGGATACATCACGGATGAGGTTTTCCCTGAAAAACCTATGAACCATCGCTCGCGATGATGATTATGCGTTTGGAGATCGAGAATGACTCTTTATCTCTACCGAGTCTCCTTCGACTCTGAAATGATTTGAGGAACGGATTTGAAGAAACCTCGTATTCGAGTTGGACCTTGAACAGTTGCCCTCCGTGTAGATTATCTTTATCTTAGGCCATCTTTTCCTATGACTCTTCCACCATTTCCTCCTACCTTCTCTTCAGTCCCCCTCCCCATTTTCGCACTCGCAGTTCCTTTTGAGAATTATAAGGTCACCTCTTTGCGAGCTGCTACACCAAAAAAAAAAGACTACCACTCCTCGGATATCTCAATCCTGTTCTCCTGGTACCTGAATATGGGCACTCGACCACAGCTTGAGGAATGCGTGCGGCCGCGACCTCGACATCCTCTCAATGCCTCAGAGCTGATGGAGTTCATTGATCGAAACCTATCTATCTCTTCGAAATTAATGATTCGTGCAGGTGAGAGATGACAGCTTTCGCTAAATTTAATATACACACATTCTCAACCATCCCATATATACACTTCATCTGACTAGCTCTATCCATCATCATGATTGCTGATTTTTTGTTTGAAGGCAATCACTGTTGTTGAGTAGGCAGTGGTCTCCGCAGACGCGCCTCCCCTTGTGGCTGATGGGGCTCCCTTTCTGCTCTCGGTGGTCTCTCGCCTCCTCGGTTCTGCGGTGGACTCGATTGCTGAGGCACCATTCGGGTCCACTTTATGAGAGTTTCTGGTGACCGATAGAGGAAAACGAGTTTCGCGAAAAGGTCTTCTTCGAGCGCGAGTTCCTTGGATTCTCGTACCAGATAGATATCCATGCAGAGCTGCAGGACACGGTCGACATTGGGCATGTCGTCAAACATTATTCGCGTTGAAGTGTTTGCAATGAATCCTCGGAGGAAGCGGGAGACCAAGAGCACGAATGTAGTATACAGTCCCACGATACTGCGAATAGAACGAATATTAGAGTATACCGGGGAAAGTGCATCAATTAGGACGCCTTTCCGGCGAGAGTCCGGTCGGAGCCGGAAAGCCTCGAGCCTAGGACAGTGAGTTCGAAAGTAAATTCATTTGATATTCACCCATATGATGAAACTGTTGAGAGTGCTTGAGGGAAGACTTTGTCAGCGAAGACGACCACCGTCAAGTACCGACATACGTCGGGATACGGTAGGTACGGGTAAGGACCATCCTTCGTGCAAGGCTTAGATTGAACTTCCCACCATTCACCTTGCAGCGTCGAGTTCGGCTCACTGTACAACAACTGGACACTGAGGTTTCGCAGGCCGGCTGTTAGAACGAGAAAAAGAATTCAAGTGAACTCCGCTCCTTGGCGAGACAGTTAGCCGTGTCGAATCTTATCAGATGCAAGGTGCAGTCGTGGCGGTCGATACTTCGACTCGGAGCACTCACTTGGATCAGGGTTTGCCTTATCGAGATTCAGCTCGTTCAATTCTGAAGCTTTCTCTGCAGGACCCTTTCTCGGAACTTTGATGTACGTAGGTAGCAGCTCGGGCAAAATAGCTTCCTTGCGGGCATCGTTCGCCTTCTTTGCATCCTTGGCTAACATCGCCGCCATCTGGTCCCGAGCGACCTTGTCATCGAGTGTATTGCGCACCTCCAGCGTTGTCGTCTGTGGATCGGAATCGCCGCCTTATAGCTTCCAGAATTGAAAATCGGAAAGACTAGAGAACAGAGATCATTCATTAGCCCAACCATGGGAGAAGCCGACTCCGTTTCGATTTGTTCTCATTAACGAGAGAATTCCCCCTATTAGTGCGGAAACGACCTATCGACGTGGGAGCATGCCATGATATCACGGGGATGGTGGGTCTCACATGCTCTAAGCGGGAAACATTAGAGAAGGGTTTTAAATTTAGAAACAGTCTCGTGCGCTCGAAGTTGCTCTTCGTCAGGGGTTAGAAGAATATTCAACCCTTATTTTATTTACCGTCTGATATGCGGATTTATCGCTTTTTTTTTCGATGCCTGCAATGTCGGCGGTGTGGTTCTTAGCGAAGCAAGCAAGTGTCCTCCTCTATCAGAACTGCACTATCGACGATTAAATTACTGATCGATTATAGCCAATCAGTTTCCTTAATTGAGGGGGTTCCGGGATCGCTGATCCACCTTTCCGGGGAAACCATCCGGAAAACCTACACGCCTGATCGGCAGCGACGAGGTGCTCTACCGATAAGCTATCAGAAAGAAAGCATCGAGGATGGGGAAAAAATGAGCTATATTGAGTAGAGCCTGCGGTTTCAAGCATTTATCACTTTTTCATTAATTAATTGTAATTGATGAATAATTTTTTTCCAATTTTTCTTTCAATACTCCCCAGGGAAATTGAAGAAAAACATGGAGAAAGAATATATATTCATCCCTGATTATGAAATAATGAAGAAACCATAATTGCTTGAAGCCACGGGCTCTGATAATAATGAGGCTCTCGAAAGAATGCTCTTGGGCCTGAAGACGCCTCGATAGCTTCACGGAGGAGCGGAGCTTCCCGGACTAGGCTCCCTGGGACTCAAGGAACGACACCGATAACTCGAGATTGTTCGATATTCAAATGCGAAGGAATTCCTAAGCGTGCCCACAGGACTTTGGGTTGGTCCCTATGCGTGACTTACCGGATCAGCGTCCGAATCGTTCTTCTCCCTGTAGAAGGTGAGTTTCATCTTGAGCTCTAGTTTTGTTGTCATGTTGAGCAGATCTCTCCGGAGCGCTTCTTGCGAAGGCGGCGATATGCTCCATACGGCAGTGGAATTTCCGTTCAGCATCGCAACGACCACGTCAGATTGGACGTAATTGTTGAGAAAGTTTTGAGCTTTTGCATGGAATTTCGTCGCACGGTAGAGTGCGTCGAAAGCCGTGCTGGAGATCTGTTGAACATTGTTTTTCTGGGCCGAAATGGTGAACAGCGGCTCGTAGCCGCCGATGCTCAATTGAATCTGGCATTCTTGTGGGGGCAGGGAGTGGCCCACAGTGTTGCCGAGGGAGAAGAGCAATAACGGGAACCATATTATGAGGATGATCAGGAATAATAAGGTTCCTCCCATGCCGTACTTGATGAGCGAAGACCGTTTCGAGCCTCGAGGAGTCGGGTACTCTTCTTCGGCACGACGTTGGCACTTCAACATGAATATATTGGCAAATATGTCTTCCATTTTGAACCAATTTACCAGGACCATACTAGTGTCGGTCCATATCCAGTCCATCAAGCTTCGCAGTTCGTAGAGGAATGGCACCATCATATAGCTACGGATTCGGAGAAAGAGCAGAATTGAGAATGATTCGCCGCAACGAGATTGAAATCGTGTGATGGATCGTCAGAGCATGTGCGGTACGGAGGAACTCACCCTTTGAAGAGGAAATAATTTAAGTAGTTGTACTTCTTCGTGAAGAAGTTTCCGAGAATTCGGGTAGGGTATCCACATCTGATTTGGTAGGCGGACAGAAGGAGGTAGATGCATTTCGTTAAGTACCACAATTTCGGTGGCAAATTGTTCTTCTCGGCGAAGCCTGTCTGACTTATTGCCGGTAAGACAAAGAACATCCAGACGTGGATGACGACCACGATGAGATGTTGGAAGATGAGTTTGCCTGAGAAGGGTGAAAAACTCGGTTCTCAGGTCCTCCGGTAGTGGTGAAGATCCGAGCCCAGTCGCCCAGGTCCCAACTATTCTGAAGAACTGAAGGTTTGAGATACCGGTGAGAACTCTCTGTATCACTTACCACCGATGTATTTTCTGAGGTATAGGGCCCGGTCGATTACGATTAGGGCGAATTGGAACAGCAGCATTATGAGGAATGGTATAGGGACCTCGTTTTTCTCGAAGTATGCTGTCACGCCCTCCTCCCTACCGCCGGTGCCGAACGCCCAATACCCGAAGACCATGACGAGAAAGTTGAAGAAGTCGCAGAAGAACATCCACGCGTAAACGTCAACAGCAACTTGATACGGGGGATGTAGGAGGTTTTTGAAGAATGACTTGAACGGAGTCAAGTAATGTTGCATGCTGGAAGATACAAACCGTCAATCGCGCCCGAACGAGCTCCTTCAACGATGTGGAGCGAGATCGGACTCCGTGGAGCAGGGAGAAAAGTCTGGTGAATCGATTACCTTGCGAACAGGGAGCTCGTTTTGATCAAAGCGGAGTCTCCGGTATCTTCACCTTCTTCGTCATCTCCGCATTCATCATCGGACACGTAATCTGTGTCCGAGAAGGTGTCGTCGGGATCTCTGTTCTTCGGTCTTACAGAGGGGGCTTTCGCTGCGTCAACCTGATTTCTCGGTTTCAGCTGGGCGTCGACCGGGTCCTTTGTGATTTCCTGGTGAGGCTTCTCGACTTCTTTCGGCGCTGGAAGCGTTGCCGTCTCGTCGCTGAAGCTTCGATCCGTGTCTTTCCATAGACCCAGGCTCTTAAAGATTCAATCCGGTTTCGCATGAAAACTCGGAATTCTCGCGAGCCCGAGTCTGACTGGAGAGACCCGAGGCTGCGTCGGTGAGAGGCGGAATATTTCAGGACTCTTGCCTACTCACCTTGAGGACGAATCGATGCAGGAACACCAGAAACAGCAGCATAAGGTCGTACAGGGCGTAGTTTGAGTCGTCGCTGCGTTTTTCGATGCCCAACATTTTCGGCGGATCGAACGCGGTCTTGTAGGAGTTCGAATCCCATTTGAAAAAGTCGAACTGGAACAGATACTTGACGACTACGATTGCTTCCGTGTAGGTGATGATCGTGATCCAGAATGTTTTCGATGGCCGGGGGACGGATAGTGAGCCCCACAGGAACACCATCAACGGTAGCGGGAGCGAGAGCAGAGTCGCTGTGCAGATCTGATTGTAGACTATTCCTAGATAGCAGACGATTTCCGTGCGTGCGTAGAACGCGTATACCAACGCATTGAGGAACTGCGCGACGAGAGGTTCTCGCTTCTCCGCGAACTCTGCCAAAGCTTCCTCGCTCAGGTCCTTCTTGATCTGCAGTAACTCCTGTTAAGGTCGAGGTCGAAAATCACGTCGGGTTAGAGTACACTTCACACGCATTCGCTGGTCAGCAAGGAGGGCACGAGTTTAGATTTGCAATCGAGCTGTCTTCCAAGACGCATGCAATTAGAGCAAAAACATGGGAGAACCCCCGGAGATGATTAGCAACCGACCTGGGCAAGTCCCTCCTGACTCGACGGCCTGTACATGGGCGCCCTCGGCATTCGTGCTTGGTATTCCTCGGTCAGAATGGCTAATCCATCAGGGTATCTCTGCTTGACGAGCTCCTTGTCCTTGTCCAGCAGCTTCGCTACTTCACGATAGCCTCCCGAAAACGAGTGCAGTTTAGCCGTTGCGCTGACCAACATACTATCGATGAGCGTTCTGGTGATCTCGATGTACTTGGCCAGTTTTTCCTGCCATGTGACTTCAGAGCGAAGGAATTCTGTTAGTGGCTCCTAGAGGAATCACCGAGCGCCCAGAAGCCGGGGAAGCGTATCGAAGGTGAATACTTACGTTTTGGGCCTTCTTCAACATCGCCCATGGGTTCCCCATCCGCATTGATCGGCGGAATCGGGCTCTGAGTTGGACCTCTAGGGGAGACCGCGCTCCTAGTATCGGTGACATCGAAGCTAGGAGCATCCCGTTGAGTCGATGGTGTTGAGGTTGCAGGCCGAGTAATTACTGTCGACGGCTGCGGATCGATGATCAAGTTATTGAGTTTCTTATGCCGTCACTCGATCTGCGGAGCTGCCGATGAAGTGTCGAGGAGCACAAACCCTCAGGTCTATCCATGCATTGGACCGACTCGAACAGGGTTCGACACGTCACAAGCGGGATACCTCTTAAACTCGAGTCCGATCTTTCGATTGTCTTTTTTGGTATACAGAAAAACTCTGAAGCAGGGTGGGGGGAGGCTGAGTTATCCCAAACAATCGGATCAACGAACAAATTAGGTATTAGTTCGGACGCTTGGAAAATCCAACACTCTGCCGCTTGTCTGTATACCTGGAGAGGACCTAGGAGCCTTGAGCCACCGATAACCTCCCATTTCTGCAATTTCACTGGCGCTCAGATTCATCAGGAAGAATTATTATCGACCGCCCGGTCTTCCCAAACGTATATGTTTTTCTCATTGCATCGCGCCTGTCACTAGGGATGGTCTCCAGGTCCGGGAGTTACTAGACATATAGCTCTACTCACGAAGGAGGTGGAAGCCTGAGAATGGGTTTGAGATCGCATCGTGCGATCTATCGATATGATGGCGCTCATTCCGGAAGAATCACCGATATCTTCGCCAGTTTCGGTGCGAGCTCGGGCTCGGAGAGCAGTCGATCCTTTGATCATGTTCGACAGCACAGCGTTCAAACCCTGGACGGAGAAGATTCGGAGAATCGTAGCCTCCACATCGACTGCTCCCACTGCTCCGATGTCATAAAATATTCTGCGGTCGTTGGAGGGCTCACCTTGGTCTTGACATCAAAGTCATCAGCCGATTCTTCTTTCGACGATTTCACGTTCAAGTCCAGAGGTTCCAGCTCGTAATTATCCTCAAAGAGATCGTAATCTCCGGATCGAATGGCTGTAAGCATTCCCTGACGTCAGTTTCAAGAAAGACCCTCAGAGGGATGCTCGATGCCGTGCTCGTTTCAGTGGAAAAGAGACATAGGAAAAACTGGTGCGAAAGCAAAATAAAAGAATTTGGCTTGGAAAAATTTTGTGCGATCTCGATTCGAACTGGTGCGAAAATCGTGGAGACAACTCCTAAGCTCTGTATCTCCTGGGCGGTCAACAGATACTCCGGATCCTGATCATGAGTCCAAGGCAGTCCACTCGCACGTTTTTGGAATTTCCGGGAAATTCTTCCCGTTGGCCCGGGTCGACGAAAGGGCAATCGTTTTAGGCCATCGACCGGATTGCTTTAATCTTCGGAAGCTTTAATGATCACTTTTCTCCTCCATTTCTGTCGTTCAGTTTAGGCGGGAATTTGAGCTCGCAGGCCGACTCGAACGACGTTCGACAATTTTTCGTCTTACAGGCTGCATGAGAACTCGGTGAAACGGTGAATGTGCTTCTCCTAGACAGAATTTGAGACGTCGTCTCAACCATATGGGCTTGATTTGGATCGCAATACGAGTCCAGATAGGCCGTCCAGCCGGCGCTCACGGGGGACATCGTGAGAATCGTCGTCGGCGACGGTGGAGGCAGCGATGAGCTCGATGACTCGCTTTTCTCAGGGGTCGAGTAGGACGCGTAGTCCTCTGGAGATGCCGCGGGTCCTTGAGGTTAGTCTCGGACATCTTCCCTTGATAGCGGACGCGACCGGAGTAATTCCCGATCCTCCAACCAACTTCTCGTAGGCTTACCTTGAACGTGAGTTTCTGGTTCGACGTATTCGCCCTCACGCTGCTTCCGCTGGTTTTCTCGAATGCGATCCATCTTCATGCGGATCTTTTCCATGATTTCATGTTCTTCCTCGCGCTGCTGTTTGACTTTTTCCATTTGCAAGAAGTGAATGACCTCAGCTCCCCGCGAGCTGAGTTCTTGCTGCGCCAAGATCTCGATAATCAAATGGTGGAAATAGTATGAGGTGAAGAGCCTCCTTTGTAGCAGGAGGAATCCGAAACAAATGCCGTCCCACAGCAGACCCGCTTCTGCGGTGGGAACGTTGCATTCCGCAACCTGTCAAAGCAGAGGGGAAGCCATTCTGTGAAATCTGATGGCAGCAGGCCATTAATCGAGAGAAATCGCAGGAGAAGAGTCTCCGGTGCTTATTAGGCACCGATCGGAAACGGGAATCGCGGGATTTCTCGACGCCCCGATCTCACTCACAATTGTGTTGTACATCGAAGTTTTCTTCGGACCAACTTTCTTGAGACATGCTATCCCTAGCAGCTGCACCAGCCAGCAGGCGTTGTATGCCATTTCCTGTAGATAAACACAGCCGAGAACCTGCCGAAAGAGAGGAAATCAAGAGCCCGCCGAAATCAGGTTTCACCCGAAGCGGGTTGGGGCGGGAGATTCTGGATAATCGATCTCAGATAGAGCTGCGGGCCCGGAATTGTTTTTCATTGTTGCGAAGGATTCGGCATTCGACGGAATCGAATGCCGGAAGCCCGCACATGGGACGCAGGAGAATAGCCGAGAGAATAAGGGTCGGAGGTCAAGCGCACCTGCAGTATGCACTTCATGAGGATCACAGTAACGTTGAATGCCATGAGGGAATTCCACCAGCTCAGAAGTGTCTTGATTGGCTTCAGATAGAACTCGTTGCCGTTCCAGAGGAAGAAGAAACAACCCAAGATATAGAAGAGGGCGAATAGCGATATCCGGTTCGTTCCAGCGAGATACATGACCGCCAAGGTAATCCAGTAGAAAAGGAACAGGACGCCAGTTTTCACACGATTGAAGTATGCTTTGTCGCCGATGAATCTCGGCACGGGGTTCGGTCTTTCGCCGATATAATCACCCTTGGGATCATAGATCTCGCTATTACTCCCGGCGGGGTGAGCAGCACCCTCTGCGGCTTCTGTGTTGAACACGATCAGCTGACTGCACGATACGATCAGTTGCAGGCAGTCGACTGAGTCAAGAAAGAGAGGAAGCTTCGTTAGTTCAGTCCTGACCGTAGGTTGTCAGCGTTGATTAATGTCGACGCCGCTTACCAAGAATTTTGCGATGTGAAGAGCGATTCCTATAGTCTGGTAGGAACAGCCATTCGACAGCTTCTTTCATTTTTTCATTCTCGCTGTACCAAGGATACTCTGAGAAGGAAGGAAAGCGTTCGAGATACCGCCTCCTCAGGGATCATGATGATTATTATCCTTCTACCACACGATTAGGTCTCTGATTTTTCCTCACCGATACACAGCCCTGGGGGCAAGCCGACCGACACGAGGTATTGCAGAGGTATCGCAATACAGAGGTAGATCACATAGAATGGCCATACTCGCGCTAGAGTATTCCTCCGCAGAAGAAACATGCAGCAGAGCCAAAAGGCTGTAACAAGGGCGTAAACGTCCAGACGGAATCCGATGCAGCCGACCATGGTAACGAGACAAATCTCGATACCGAACTTGAAGAACGTGTAATTGACTAGAAACTTGAAGCAACTGGTGAAATCCTGGTCGGCCATCCTGCGAGTAACTCCTGGCCAAACGACGCCTAGGGGCGGTTCCGGAGCTGCTCTGAGGTGCCGATCGAACCATTGATGGGTTTTCACCATGGCGTTCAAGGTGAATAAAGTGATCAGTGCGATGTAACCTTTACAGTAACTTGTCAAGTGGTCCGTTTTCGTGAATCCGATCCATTCCCTGCGGAGCGGCAATCCTTTCTTAAGTCAAATATATATTGTATAATACGCCGAGAATTTGATTCCCGTCATGTTGCACGGGGTGGACGCTCGGCGCGAGGCTTCCGCCGAGTATTCCGGCGACCTTTACCTGTTGTCGATGACAGTGTTGAACGGGAACGGGAAGGGACCGGTGGAGTTCAGACCGTAGACGCTATCACACTTGGTTTCCCAACCGATACTATCGACGAATTTCAGTTGATAGATCATCTTCGACACGAGGAGAATCGCCGTCCACAGTGCGCAACAGTGTGCCATGAATTGATGGAGGCTACGCAACGGAAGTGCGACAACTACTAGAGCCATGTAAAGTATGTGCACGGCGCAAACGTCGTATACGCAGAGCAGGAAGACGGCGAGGAACATTATCTTCGCCAAGTGAATCTCCAACAGTCGCCAGACGACTCGCTCGAATTCGCTGAGATATATTTTGAGTTTTTCCAGCTTCAGCATCTTTGTCAGTTTGGCTTCTGCAGGAACGTTGTTCATTGTAGCGAGACTTTTATGCGCAGCTAGAATCAAGGTGTTAACTTCTATTAAGATCTACTCACTACACATCAATGGTCGTCCCAACCTCCTGACAGTGGGCTAAGGGATGGGTAGAATTTCCCTACCATCGCCTAACAGAAAATCCCTCGACCATCGGAGGATGAGGAACTCACCCTGTTGCTCTATTTTGCTGCCATTGAACCTCTCCTTCGAGATCACGGTGTCCGGGGTGGGAGGCTCTGGACTGTCGTCGTCCGTCACTTCGTCAATATGAATGACGGTTCTGTTGTCCACCGTGGGACTCGACACTGTGGAATCGGTCAGAGGTGCTCGATCTCCTCGGTAGGCTTCCATGTTCAGCCGAATGAAATCTTTGTGGAAGTAGTGCAGTTGGATGATGGTCACGATCAGGAATATTGTCGGTGTCAAAAGTTTGAGCAAAAGCGATCCCGGATCTGAATCGTATAGTTCCAGACCGATATCCTGCTGCATCTCCCGTGAAATGTGAAGATGGACTTCCCAATAGTGGGTGAAGTTTTCAAACTGGTACGTGTATATCAAAATCAGGACCATCATCGAATAGATGATGACGGTCAAGAGAAATCCGTACATAACTTTGATCCAGATCCGATACGAAAACTGTTGACGGAAATCAAAGAGGTTCCCCATGAGTTATGAATCATAAGGCCAAGGAAACATATTCGGAATATCGCATGAAGTTCACCACACCGAGGATAAGGTGGACAAGACGGGGAAAGAGGGAAAAACGCAGTCACCTGGTATATAAGGATGAAGAAGAGGAATAGGACCATGTAGACTATCCGGTACAGGACCACTCGGTCACCACCGAGCGATATTACGAACAGCATCACGGCTACAACCCATATCCATAAGCGCACGAGTATATTCCTGCAGAGTTGGCCGAGCTTCTTCATGTGGAGGTTAGTACCGACGAGAGCCGTTGACGTTGACCCTCGTTGCTGAGTGACTTCACGAACTTCGTCTTGCTCTTGACGTCTCATCTCTCGCTTCTGCTCGACGTACTGTTTTAGCGTCAGCCAGAACACCACCGTGTAGAGAATCTTTGTTCCCAAATGCTGTGGAATCAGGATGGCATCAGATTGCAGTCCCTTCATCAAAGGAGGGTTCAAGAGCCCTCCGGGTCGCGCGATCTGATTTCGATTCGCTGACTCAGTAACTCACTCTGTAGCTGTTCGTTCCGTGCTTGACGAAACCGACTTGATTGAGATTGATTTTGCCGATGTGCGTCGGCAGTTCCTGATCGGTCAAATCGAGCGAGTAGATGAATTGGAATATAAGCAAGATCTCAGCGTACAGGACGAGGGCGGGCGAGTTCTTGAGACAGGCCTGACGTGAATTCGGCATCATCCATAAAAGACACGACCAGAAGAGTAAGATGAAGGTCAACCAGCTATGGTATGTGATACTCCACGCCTATGGAAATATTCAGCCTTTTAGTCTCTGTCACTTCCTTCATGCAAAACCAATAACATCTAATGCTCCGGGGAGAATCGCTCACCATCATGATGATTAAAGTGATGACGTAGCTCCCCTTGAGGAGAAACGCGACAAAGTGCTGCAGGACTGCATACAGCTGACGCCATCTACCCGCGAGACTACTGCTACAGTTCCGACTCTGCTGCGATTGCAATTGCGAAGCGTGTGAATTTTCTTGACCACCACCGTTTTCATCTGCCGCTCCCGAGTGCCAAACTGAGCTCCCGGGAGCGTCGACGGTGAGGGTCCGATGCGATGGACTGATGCTTTCGTAGTTCCTTTGTTCATTCTCCAGCAACTGAGTGAGCGGGGATATCAAAAAGCGATATGAGTGCCTCGTGGGTTTTACCGGGAGCCGGTCGAGAGCCGGAGAAAATCCCCAAAGACTGAAGGCAAGAAACACTCGGATCGGAACTCACGTTGGAATCAGGCCGTTCGCTCCTTCGTCGACGTAATGCAGCCGAAGTGTGGCTCCTCTGAGAGCCTCTCTTCGACTCACCCGAAGGAAACAGGGACTGCGATCTTTTACCCAATCTTCGAGCGACGGCAGCTGCCGGTACGTTCGGCAGCTGGAAGACACCCACGTAACGTGTCATGGTGCACGCGGTGAAATAGAACACAAGAACCGAAAGCGGGTGGATGAAGAGCGTCCAGTTTCTGTCGTAGAATATCAGGTCCCGAACATCGGGGATGAGAGCGTCCGCCGATGACGAGTTACAAGCCGGTACACGAAGAGCGATGAAACCGACGAGTCTGGAAAGTTCCTCGTTCGGAAAGTCCATAGAACTGTTCTGATAGGGGCTCAGCTCATAATTCGCCTCCCGTAATTATTGTTAGATGGGTAACTCCATTACCTGGCGTTGAGACCATCGGCTTCGATGAATTCTTGTGAATAGTCGAACTGATATATGTAGAGCGCAATGAAGTGGAAGGCGGCGAAAATCATCAAAAAAGTTCGCAGGCTCCGATAGCCGACGCCTAGGCCCTTAGAGCAACCTAACCACGTCGCGACCCCGAGGAAGGCTTGAAGAGACAATTTTGTTTGTCAATGGGAGGGATACGCGCGAGAGCTCCTCGGTCAGGATTGTGGCGCCCTCCTTCATCTCTTGAGATCGATCGACTCACCGAGAAAGTATACCAATGAGAACATCGAAGCATGGGAGATCCCTGCTGACGCCATCGTCAGGAGGACGACCAATTCTCCCAGTAGTGACAAAAGATCCGATCTCCCGAAGTATTTGTTCTGTCTGACCGATCCCAACAGCGGCGAATGTGCGCCATTGCGTTCTCGAAGAAACTGTTTGGAGCAATTTTATCCTCAACGGCAAGTCATGGATGTTCCTTCTTATATGGCATCTCATGGACGAATTCTCGGATATCGAAATCACAGAATGCAACGAGACTTTGACGCTGTCAACAGACGCAGTTCCACGCTGAATTTGTTAGGCTACGAACCTGTTGATCTAGCTTGTCGCATAGCACGTATACCAGCGTAGAAAACAGCAAAACGGCAAAGTCCGTCAGGAGAAGCCGAACGCAATCCATAAACGAGATCCCGTTGAGACGGTGCAGTCCGAAAAGCGTATATAGTCGCTGTTCCAATCCGCCTGGAAGATCACATATTTTATGGAGCTTGATCGATGAAAATATCCCCCCGTCCTACTGGTTTCATCTGTCGCTGAAAGTACAACATCGCCTCGTCGAAAGCTTCCGATTCGGGTGTTCCCGTTCATCTGCTCATCGCCTGCCGACTACTTTTCCACTGCGCCCATCAGTCGATCTTCTAACTCGATTGCTAAAGAGGGAAATGCGACGATCGCATCCTCGATTCCTGCAGTGGAAGCGGACGAGCGGGATCGCTCTCAAGACCGGGTTTGAACGGACAAAACAGCGGAAATGGAGAAATGACTGGACTAGCTCATCTAGTTGTTCCTCGGAGCTAGTCATGCCTTGGAGAGAGCCTGAATGACGTGAATTATTTAGAGTTCAATACTTGTAGACTCCATGGATGGCTCGGAGCCACATCGCCATGAATTTCGTCCGTCGTGGAGTGCTCTGTCATGAGTAATTATGCTTGAGCTTGTATGGAAGGATGACAACCGAGAATAAGTCGGTCTGACTGCTCTGCCTTTTCAGAGCGCGGCGATCCCTTCTCGCGGATGATTTGCCCTCCCAATGGCGAGGAGCTAAGTTCCGGAAACCCGGAACCCTAGCGAGAACCGGTCAATGTTCGGGAAACGCCTCAACTGATCGACTGCACGATAGGCTCGCCTCCCTGAACGGGCCATACTCTCAGGCAGGGAGCGAACGGATATAAGTCTTGTGAGTCAAACGAGAGGATCTCGCCTGCGAGAAAATTTGCCGCATTGACGGTCCACCGCGTCTATGAGACTTCCATCGCCGCGCCATTCGAATGCGAATTATTCATTCGGATATCCTCCAATGCCTGATCTGACCACAGGCTCGTTCATGCGAATCTCCACCCTTGGTGTAATCACTCGAGTCCTGAGACCAGAACGGGGGAAACATCGCGAGAGCTCCTTTGCTGTTCTGTGCCGATTCGGGAGGAGGGCGCAATCGGCTTCGATTTCTCGAGCAGGGGTTTTCGCTTCCAGATTCGAGCTTGACGCATGACTTCCATCGAATCAATGAATGCTTCCTGGAGGCTCTCGGCTCCAGAATCTTAATTTTCATTTTAATCAAGTGGCAGATCCGACTCAGCTGGTGGAAAATTTGACGACCCATGATTTGTGTGGCTGATGCTCATCCCAACGTTTTCGAATAAGGTACACATGAACATATATCTGCCAGCACGAGCCTGAGCCAGCGATTTTGCTCTCGGTGCCAAGATAGAAAAATGATTACGCATTGAAATGATTGGCGCTGTACTTACAGTAACTCGGTTCTGTGCCTTCGTATGCATGAGTTGATAGTAACACTATTTGGTAGACAATGTGAGACACGCAAAACAGCGCGGATACACTGACCACAGTCAGAAGATAGTATTTTGTTCGAGCTGAAAGATAGAGAGATTGTCGAAGGGAGCTATCTCTGTGTTCGAATGCCGCTATGATGTCTGCACATCATAGCGCTCCATTGTTCCAGCACTAGAGCGCTTGTTTACGCTCAATAAATCATTGAATGAATAGTGAATGATCATGATGAATAACAATATAATCTCACCTGGTAGCGGCTCTCTTTTTGAGGGTCCGGACAAGAGTGGCGACACGAGTAATAAAAGCAAATAGAAGAAAGAGAAGATGTTGTAGCGGACTAGAGTGCCTGGAAATCGGAGAATAGGAATTGATTGGAACGATAGAAATCAGTCCCGATCGAGTCGAGCGAGGACAGGGGTCGCGGAACTCCAGGAACAGCTCGGCTCGTTGAGCTCCTTTTTGTGTCGTTACGGAATCCGACAAGCCCTGCGGTCATAGCTCGTCCAGGAGCCATCCTACCGCTTCTTCTCTGGACGCTAGAGGGAAAAGCAACCACACCCACCAATGATGACCTAGTGACATACCCCATCCCCGAGCTGACCTTGCCGGGGAGAAAGGCAACGCCTAGTTCAGAGCTACTCATGGGGCTTCTTACTAAGCTTCAGGATGCGGACCTTCGAGTAATTATTATTTGTCTTCGGATAATATCCGAGAACCCGCCTCGATTCACTGACTCTTCCACAAATCCCAAATCTCTTGATCCTCGGGAGCTCCGATCAATATTCAGCCGAAGGTGGGGGCGGATGTTACGTCGAATTTAACGACCAATGACGACAGAGATCGTGAATCAGCTTACTCTAGGGGTTACGGACCTGAATGAAAGCGAGGTCGGCCAACTACGCTGACCCTACCCAAAAAGAATGGAAGACAACTCGGAGTTCGCCTCCCAAGCTCGCGCACCCGAAACCGGCTACTAGTAGATCACGAGCCCCGCTCGATGGCAGAGCCGAGCACTCGAACACAATGATGACACCACCTCGATCTCCGAGTGGCAGGTCGCAATATCGAAAGATCATGATGCATAGAAGTTGAAATGTCCGAAATGAGGGAAACTCGAGTAGCGCTCCGCAGCAAACTGAATCGAGTGCAATACCCTACTGTTGTCGGTACCGAACGATCGTGAAAACGTTAACAGATCGGCAAAGACCACGGCTCTCGTGTACGTACAACCGAAGAGTGCCGATCACCTGTTTGGCAGAAAAGTCCCGGCTTTCGTTGCTCGCTCTACGTGAGGGAGATAACTCCGATCACCGATCATATTCGATTGATCTCTAAAGGATAATTCATTCAGGCAATTTGATGAAGAAGTGAGACTCACCCGCGAGGAGAACTGCTGGTAGGCCGATCCTGAACAGGGCAGAGGCCAAGATGGCACTAACCATCTCGGACTTTCAAGGCCGCCTAGTGGCGGCTGACGAAACGACCGTATTCTTCGCTTTGGGGACTCCGTAATACTTGATCTATGCGGTCCCCGCAGCCGCTCGTGTCCTACCTGTAATGAAAGAGAAGTCTTCAGTCCCCATCGCTCTGGAAGTACTCCTTCTTAGCCGTTTGCGCTCTAGAGACTACAATAATCGTAGTAATAACTCCGATGATATAATAAGTGTAATAATTATTATTGGTTCTGATTCTGGATGCGAGAAAAGATCTAGCGGTCGCGAAGCTCATACGATTGGGACGGCTTGGAATCATCCCACGGAAATAATTGGCCCTGGCTGAGGTTCTCGAGCGAAAAGTGTTCTCTGTCGTCTAAGTCCCGGGAAAAATAAAAAGACGAACCCGATTGCAGAATCAAATGAGGCTCCCATATTAGGGATCGTCCTGTCTTCGTCAATGAAGCAGGGATCGATTCTCGGAGAAATAGAGAGATGATAGAAAGATAACGTGAATGACACCAATGATCCGGATCCATTCCGAAGGAATCGGCGAGATCGAGTCTCGAGCGCTCCGTTCCCGACCTTGGGAATCATTTATCGAGAGAGCGAAGCGATTCCCTCTGGGAGGCCGCTGATCTATGCTGCACGCATTACTCGCCGCAAAGCATTCCAACAAGTTGTACAATGTCCGAGTAGCGTCTAGCTCGCCTCTTGCCTGACGTCACCATCGTAGTAGCATCTGTGAGCGCGTCGTAGGAAGCGTCGCGTCGCAGGCATTTCCAAAGCCTCATGCCAGTCTCCTCAAGCAGATCATCGAGTTACTCGAATTCAATCAAGCAGATCGAGTACTTATACTCGATCCGAAAATCCCAAGGAGGTCCAACGGAAATTCGGAGCGAATATTAGGAGGCTGTTGACTCAATCGGATCACATCCGAGCTCTCCATCGATGACACGACGCGTCAGCGCTCGGGTAGGAATCCATATGGACGAAGATAGGTACATTCGCCTCTGGTGCCCGGGACGGGCCAGTCGGCGAAGCTTCAAGCCTATTGTTCACGATGTGACGACCAATATCTGTCAATGTGTCTCGCGGTCTGACAATCACCGCATTCCAAACGGAAGCGGAATGGGGGATGCTGTTGTTTTTACTCACAATGATTCCCTAACCCCAACTAGCCAGCCGACAGATCAGACAGCGACCGCGCAACGACAAGGAAGGGACGACTCGTGTCGGTGCTGACAACGCCATCGTAGTGGCAATGGTAACAGTTTCGGCTCTTGTTCAATGAGGGCAGAATTCGCGAAATGATCATTCAATGCTGCGTGAATCCAAGGCTCTCCGATCTTGTCGCCGAATCGAGAGAGCGAATCAGGCGCATTCCGTGCCCTGGGTTCTTCTTGTATTGCTCCGCTGGAGCTGCCAGCTCCTGTGACAAAGCTTATCCAAATAGAGCGTTACGGCATGCGTGCCGTTAGAGCAGTCTCTTCTCGTCCCATTGTCACCACACCCACCAGCTTATTGGAGCCCGCGTGACAGTTCTCCTCGCCCGAAGATCATGCGCAAATATCGACTGATATTTATTATTTATAATAATAAGAGCAAAGACAACTGACGCAGGTGTCTCGTCCCGATGAGTTGATTGTCAGGTGAGCGCGCCCAACTTCACAGGTGCGAAAGACGATCCGCAGTTATGGTCTGGGAGATGTTTCCCGGAAGGGTCTCCGTCAAGGTTTCACGTGGGGGTCCGGGACTGATTCACCGAACACTTTCATCTCAATCCGTGGATTAGAGCCTTGGGCCGTCAGTGATGATCGGGGCGTTCACAAAGCCCAAGTATGCGAGAGCCGCGACTGAAGTTCATAGGAAGCTCGGATGAGGAGTGGAAATGCGAATTGTTCTGGATACCAAGATCCTATCCAGTGAGGTCCTGATGCGGAAACGCGAATTCTCATCGGAGGAGCTCTCCCGCCGCTCATCGCTTCGCGCGAAGCAGAGAAGCGGTGATGACGATTTTCGCTCTTGCATGAATCGGTCGGCCTTGTCGCCGTCGACGGAAATTTCAAATTTCTGATCGCTGAACCCGCGAATTCCTCTAGTGTTCTTCCGACTTTCATTCCGGCAAACCAGATGCTTTGACATCGTCAGACAGGAGGAATTCTCTTCAATCCGCGAGGTTCTTCGCTCACTTAGGAATAAAATCGACTCCCATCTCTCTGAGCGGGGGAGGCTCAACGTGTTTCGATGATTGAATATGTCGTGTTTCGCTTAAAAGCCTCTCGGATCTCTTGGTTCCGTCATCATCATGATCCGTCGCTGTGGTCATGTCATCATCACCGTAGAACGATCACTACCTCTCTGGGTGGGTTGACAACGTTCGACCCCACCCTCGCTGGGTACGGAAATCCTGTGTCTCGTCAGTCCATATACATATATCCATCTCTACATTAGCTCTATCCTTTTTTTCACGACACCCTATTACAAAGACTCTGTGGTTTGCCGCAGGAGAACATAATTCTCTTCTGCGGTTTGATGCCCGGATCCGTGACCCATGGCGGAATCGGAACTGGGGCCGGCAGGTGCCGATTTGTTTAGAACTCTCCCTATTTCGCTATCGGCCCGACTGGAGCACTTCACACTGGCGCGATCCGACGGCACAAGAAAATCCGGGGATCAGTCGCCTCCGTCCAACCTGGGTAAGAGGGATGGGACACTCTCGATCGCCGATGGAGTCGAAGTGACTCTGCCGCGGAATTCAGGTATGGCGCGAGAAGGCAGCGGAGAACGAACGAAATCCGATGCTGCCGGAGGGAATGAGGAGCGCAGCGCGGCTTCACACAAAGTGATCTTCCAGTTGCCCGATAGAGAGACAATCAACAATCTTCCGGCGATCCAGCGAGCGAGCAGACCGCAGAACGTCTCCCGTATCCCGCTTTGAAAATCTTGAGCGCTGTCTCGTCGGGGAGAACGTCGTGTGACGTATTTGTCAAGCCTTCTGGCGGCATAACAATGGGTGCCCGGCACGCAAACCACTGAATGGCTCGAAGCATGGCCGAAGCGTCCTTCGTTAGGCACTCTAAAACTCTTGAAGCAAGGATACAAACGGGAATTCCTCGACTCAGACCTGATTGTTGGTGCTGACTCTATCTCGACACCCATTTGAGGAAAGTGGAAAATCTACTCAGGAGTCGATCCATCAAGAAGTCGGGACCAGACACCGTCGATGGTCGGAT